>NC_137018.1:37092349-37107349 GCF_032717465.1 Coenobita brevimanus
CTCGATTTCCTACAATTTCGCGCCGTCTCGTCGCGCCTGATCGGCAATTTTTTTTTTTTTTTTTTTTTTTTTTTTTTTTTCACTCCCCAGACTTCCTCCAAGCTAATGCAAAAGAATTAAATCAACTTCTGTTACCGTTCTCGTGAATGAAACAAACAAACGGACAGGGACATTTGCGCGTGTCGCAATTTCCGACAAATTCGCGCTGTCTAGCCGATTGCATTTTTTTTTTTTTTTTTTTAAGACACTCCCTCTACTTACCCCGACCTGATGCAAAAAGAATTAGGTTGATATCTCTTACTGTTCTCGTGAAATACACGAACAAACACACAGACACACGTTACACACTGCTTGAATATATATATATATATATATATATATATACTTGTATGTATAAAGAACAGAAATGGAGGTGGGCAGGCCATGTAGCAAGAACAAGGGATGATCGATGGAGCAAGAGGTTGACTGACTGGACACCAAGAGATGGTAAGCGTAGCAGAAAAAGGCCAGACAGGAGGAGGAGAGATGAGATAGAGAAATTTGCAGGGAAAACATGGCAAAGATTGGCTCAGCCAAGGAATTCGTGGAGAAAGTTGGGGGAGGCCTTTGTTCAGCAGTGGACTTATAATGGCTGATGATGATGATGTATGTATGTATGTATACCGGTATATGTACAGTATATATATATATATATATATATATATATATATATATATATATATTAACTCGAACACTAGAACTTGCAGCTGTCACAAGACAATCTACTCCAGCTTTCGGAAGTCGTTTACCAGGCAGTGTGTTATTGGAGGCTATGTCTAGCCCTTCCCGGTTCGATAATCCTTCTTGAGCTATATAAAGTGGTTTAAAGGCAGCAGGAAAAATTTATATGAATACTTCTTCAGAGTGAAGGGATTCATTTTTCCCTTTGTCCCTGTCAGGGTCAGCGAACGAAGCTTTACGTACTGATTCCAATATGAATGTTCACCAACCCATTTAGTCTCACAATTCAGGGTCACTTTGACTTTGTTGTTGTTGTTGTTGTTTCCCTTTAACTTTCCTAGCTTTGAATTGGCGTTAGCTCTTTGAAAGCCTTGTAAAATGTATTGTTGTGCGGGCTTTTTAAAATTGTGTCTGTGGACGGGTAGGTGCGAATTTTTTGTGATTGTGTGTGTGTGTGTGTGTGTGTGTGTGTGTGTGTGTTGTATGTTATACGTACGATGTACAGTACCATGTTATGTATTTGTGTTTTAGTTTGTGTGGCTTGTGATATGTTTTGCATTAAAGTTCCACGACTTTTTTTTTCAATTGGTTTAGCTATTGAACTTGGTGTCAGCCATCATAATATTGAACCCTTATACTGTAATAAATGTAAGTTAATCGGATTAAAGGAACTGTAGGTGAATAACATGAGTTTATAGAAATGAAATTTATTGCAAGTTACTTTTTTTTTTATTTTTTTTTTTTTTCTTTACGGGGATAGCTGTCTGGGACTTTTTAGATAGTCATTTTTGTTGCTGTTGTTTATAGAGTGTTTTGCTAGTTTAAAAGACCTCTTCCCCTTTTTTTCATAAGATGTATCCTCTTTGGGTTTTATTGCTAGGCTGGTCTGAGTTCCTTGTGGTGATCTTTACGTATATTCTGTTTATTATTGTTCTGTTGTATAATTTTATTCCTCAGCTTTCTTGGCTTTTTTTTTTTTTTCGCTTACCGTATTTTTATGAAATACAAAAGCAGTATATGCTAGATGTGGACTGGGTGATGATTGGAATATTACCGTGCTGTAGGACTATTATATGCAAATGATCAAACAGATCTGATTATTCTCTCTCTCTCTCTCTCTCTCTCTCTCTCTCTCTCTCTCTGTAAAATGTATATATGATTTGTGTATGTACTCTCTCTCTCTCTCTCTCTCTCTGTAAAATGTACATATGACTTGTGTGTGTAATATGTGTACCATAAATATATATGATGTAGTGCTGCGTACTTCTTCCTTCACCTTTATCATTCTCTTTCTGTGCCTGCTTTCCTCTCTTCCTATTTCTCCCATCTTTCCTGTCACGTCTTATTGCTTTTCTTTCCTTTACAGGTGGCATTACATTGACAAGCCGAATGGTTTCCTGTAAGCCAAGAAACCATTTACAACGCTGGGTGGTAACCATATAACCAAACCATACGTATTCCCTACGTGTCAACAAGTGGGTTGGTGGAGGGTTAGTGCCCCTCCCCATAAAACAACTAACTCAAAGTCAAGTGGCCACCCCTTACGGGATTATGGGGTCTGGCATAAGATAGATAGATAGGATATGTATAAGGTAGAATAAATACATATATATATATATATATATATATATATATATATATATATATATATATATATATATATTAGTTTTACGCCGTGTCCCGTTTTTTAGTTAGGGCTGGGCGTTGCCCCTGGGTAGACGACATAGGTTTGTAGCGTATAGCACTGTATGACCGGATGCTCTTCCTGATGTCTACCAGCGACCCTTGGGTGGACTCGAACCTTTGGCCTGAGCGAAGTGCTCTGACCCACTGAGCCACGGCTACACACACACACACACACACACACACACACACACACACAAACGTGTGTGTATATATATATATATATATATATATATATATATATATATATATATATATATATATATATATATATATATCCCATTGGATCCCAGGGGTGCCGGGCGAGGAATGGCGCTGGGTGGGTACTAAGCGTACCGCCCTCCGCCTATCGGCTTATGGTCGCGAAGCTCATAGGTCCCTACCCGGGGGTTCCCTACTTTATAGACTTGAAAAATCTCAGTTCTGTCCAGTATTCCGGACGCCGGGCTCCAATGGGATATATATATATATATATATATATATATATATATATATATATATATATATATATATATATATATATACACACACACACACACACACACACATGCATATGGTTAGGCACGCATCTTGCTACACATCCACTCCGTTTCAAGTGCAAGAAGCGATGTGGATCGAACTCCTTCTTGTTGGATGATCCAGATGGCTCTTGAATCTTTGCTGCATATCTGAAAGAGAGGATGATGTAGCGTTTATTTTGAGTTTTTCATGGGAGTGTCCCCCAATGCAAAGTGTACACCACACATAGATATAGAGGTGGAGTGATTAATTGGAGATGATCTGAGGCTTATAATGACGATGTTGGCAAAGCAGTTTTTATGTCCTACACAAAAAACTAATGATGACTGATAAATTAGAGGTAAATCTGTGTGTGTGAAAGGATAATTGTAAATGTCAGGAGGAGTACAATATACTGTAATTGCTGTTCTGCCTCATATTTTTGTGTGATAGTGATTGTAATGATTCAGTAGTACATTTACCGGTATATTTTTCTCCAACAGAGCGAGCTGGAGGTGTTCGTGCCGTTCATGGTGCGGTGTAGCGTGGGTGAGGACCGGCCGGTGGCTTGGGCCCAGCTACCGAGACCCACCTGGTGGCCCAAGAAGCTGCCCTTTCGCATGCCCACCACCTCAAACTCACACACCACCCGCCTCGCCCTTGTATGTACTGCAGTTAATAGTTTTAGTTTATTATGATCGCGATGATGATGATGATGATGATGATTGTTGTTACTGTTGTTGTTTTACCCTAGCAGGGTCTTGGGTATCTTTCTCCTTGGATATATTTTCTTTTGTTGCAGTACTTTCAGTTTTCCCTTGACAGCATTGCTTTCTTCGGTGCAACAGTTTTTAAAAGTGTGGCAGGGATTTTCTTTCATCTTCCCTCGGTAATTTTTTTGTTAATTTTTTTTAAATAATGTATTTTAGTTTTCCCTAGTCCATCAGACTCATCCCCCCCTCCCTTTATTATCGTATGTTTCCTTTGGTCTTCGTCTTCTGATCTATAAGATTCTCATTTCAAGTCTTCCTTTTGAAATTAATTTTTTCCTACCGTAGGTCTCTCTCTCTCTCTCTCTCTCTCTCTCTCTCTCTCTCTCTCTCTCTCTCTCTCTCTCTCTCAACGGGTGTTCCAGCGGGATAAAAATACGGGAAAATTCCTCGCACCATCTCACTCATGACGAGTAATTCACATTTTTATTACCATTCGACTGAAAACAGAAATAGACTTGTCATCCAGTGGAGGCCGCCGAAAGCGGCTTTTAAGCGAGTATACTACTAAGCCTCAACGTAGTATATTTTAATTTCCATGTAATGCAAGATGTACACAGTAACAACACTTACATATTGGTTTTTGGTGTTATTTACATAAATACTCTTCTCCCTAGTTTGTAATAAAGGAAATTTAACTGAGCCTTGACGGTTGCCAGACATCGCTTAAGAGAAAGGTACTGGGAATCAGGTTATCATTTGGTCGATTGCATGTGGCTGTTTTATATGGAGTAGCAGAGGCATTTTATATATATATGCTTACACATTGTGTACCGTATGCCCAGTATATATTTATATTTGCTTGCCATTCTTATTTTTGTCCAATATAATTCAGTGGTCATTAGTTTTTAGTGCAAGCTGGTCAGTTTTGTCAATTGAAACGTTATTATAAGGGCGTTAGAAAACTAAATTACGATTGTATGTGGAATATGAATAAAGGTCTCAAGAAAAAATAGTTTTTATTTTATTTTAAGAACACACTGCGAATGAGCTTAATTAGTTCAAAATATTATCACCCTGTATATTTTCGTCACTGTGTAATATTCATTCTAATTGATGAGTGTAAACATCAAATTAAAGGCGACACGGGGATGTTAAGATAACCTTAAGGGGGAAATGGAGTAAAAACGTTTGAGACACGCTGTTCTAGCTTGTCTACCTGGTCATCAACTGAGCTGAAAGCAGTGAGGGATACACTAAACCTCCAGATGCTTTGATTTAGCCAAGGAACTACTGCTCATTTATCATCGTCATCATAACCTTAAGGCCGCTTTCACACGGGGCCACTGGTGGCCCAGTGTGAAGGGGCCGGCAACTAATGACCTCCACTGAACTCACGCCACTCCTTGGCACGGTTCTTAGCTGAAAGAATGGCGTCACAGGAAGAGCTCCTTCTCCTTGCCTTGCTGGCGGCAACTGGTGGCGCCGTATGAAAGCTCTGATTTGAAACTGCTTTACAGCGAGTGGCAGCAACCGCCAGTGGCGGACATTAGTTGCGCGAGCGAGCCACTGCCGGGAGCTGGTTGCCGGCCGGCCAACCGCAGTGTACTCGTATGAAAGGCTCGATTGAAAACTATGGGAGGCAACTAACTGTGGCCTCGTGTGAAAGCGGCCTAACCATAGCGTATTTTTAGCAATTTATTATCATCATCATAACCATAAGCTTTGGTTGTTATTTGCATTGTATCATCATCACCGTCATCTTCATAACCTTAATTCCAGCTTGTCATCTTTATTAGCCTCATAAATTTCTGTGGTTTGTTTTTCCGTGCATTTTATTTTTTATGTATTTATTTTTGTCGGGAGTCACAGGAGGTAAGAAAGGCCGGGGGGGGGGGGAGGTGACTGCCAAGTTTTTATTGTTTATAAAGCTTGTATTTCGATATCTGGTGTCTGTAAAGAAAAGGTGGAAAGGAAAATTAGAGATGGATGAGGGATGGAGAAAGAAGGGGGAGTAAAGGAGGAAGAGAGAGGAGGAAGGAGTGGAGAAGGAGGAAGGGGAAGTGGGTAATGGAGTGGACGATCAAGGAGAAGTAAAGAAAGGAGAGGAAGACGAAGGAAGGCATAGAGAAGAGAGGAGGAGGAAGGATGGAGTAGGGAAGGGAGAGGAGGATGAAGGATAAAATAGGGAAGAGAGAGGAGGATGAAGGATAGAGTGGAGGATAAAGTAGGAAAGGGCGAAGAGGATGAAGAAGGAGTAGAATAGAGAGGGGGATGAAAGAGGAAGTTGGGAAGGGAGAGGAGGATAAATGAAGGTGTAGAGAAGAGGGTAGGATGAAGGAGGGAATATTTAAGGGAGAGGAGGATGAAGGATAGAGTAGGGAAGGGAGAGGAAGAGGAAGATGAATGCTAGGCCTAGGAAGGGTATCTCAGTCCATGTTAGCTCCTGTGTTAGACCGGACCTTCTCAGAGGGAAAGTGGTGTTTACAATTAGCCCTTCCTCATGTTACTGAGGCACAATGAAAAAGAGATGTACGAGTATGCGGGAGAGTGATGCATCTGAAAGTCAAAGTGTTGTGATGGCTGTGTTTGTGTGTGTTATTGAGTCTTTGTATGCCATCGATAGAACTGACAGGGTACCCGCTATAGGAAGCAAATGAAAGTACATACTAGTGGCACCTACTTGAAATATATTGTACCACTTTGGTTTGAACCCAGGAGTCGGGGCACAATCATTGCTGGACGAAATGAAAAGAAGAGTAAAGAAGGGAAAGGATAATAAAGAAGGAAGTTGAAGGGGGAAGGGACATGTAGAAGAGAAGGACGGAAATAAAGAAAAAATTGAAAAAGGGAAACAAGTAGAGAGGATTGAGAAGGGAAAAGAGGAGAGGAGAGGAGAAAGAAGTAGGGAGCTGGAATAGGATAGGAGAATTTGGTAATATTATAAAAATAATGTGGTGGAGGAGAGTAAGGGTAGTGAAGGGTAAATGCAGGAAATCCCAAGGAAAGAATTAACATCGGAAAGAAAATAAATGCGAGAGGTAAATACTCGTGGAATGCCGAGAGAGAGAAATAATCGTGGAATGCCAGACCTTTTTTTTTTTTTTTTTTTTTTTTTTTTTTTTTTAGCATTGACCGCTTGTGTGTGTGTGTGTGTGATTTGGGGGAGGGGTGGTGCTGGCATTTCCCCCACTATTCGCTGTTCCTACTAGAGGGAGGGGGATAGGGGGATGGAGAGGGGTAGGTAAAAAATAATAGGGGAGAGAGAAGGGTTGAGGATGGTAGGGAAGGAAGATGAAAGGAGGAGAGGAAAAGGGAGTGGGGAAGGGGATAAAGATAAAATGAGACACAGACAAACATATGGGGAGAACAGGAGGGGGAGTGTTGCAAAGAAAGTAAGGAAAGGGGAGGGAAGGCTTGGTTGTAAGGCAGGTTTGAAAGTAAGGGAGTTGAATCGGAGAGAAGAAAGATGTTAGGAATAGTAAGAGAAGGGATGGAGAGGAAGTAAGGGCGAAGAAGTAAGAGCTGGTTGGAAAAGTGGAGAAGTAGATTATGTTGGTTAGGGAAGGTGGGGGTAGGAATGTAGGGGAGGTGATGAAGTGAGGAGGATGAGGAAGGAAGTAGAAGGGGGAAGGGTAAGTAAGGAAGGGAAGGGGAGCTGATGGAAAAGAGATGAGAGGAGGGGATGTGAGGGTGAAGAGCGAGGGGAGTAAAAGAAACGAGTGGATGGGGAGAGAAAGACAGAGAGATGGAGGATGATGGATGGAAAGCCATGAAGATTTACAGAACGAGTGAGATCAGAGAAGAATTGTTTACCCCCCGCCCCCACTCTCTCTCTCTCTCTCTCTCAACCGAGTAAAGACTCTCATAGTGGAAAATGACAAGCAAAAAAAAAAAACGGGGGGGGGGGGAGAATGTGGGTGAGTCAGAATGTGAGTTCTGAGTATTTGTCTCGAAGGTCAACATCGCGGTGGCCTGGATTACGCGGCCATGCCTTTTGATTGCGGTGTAGCAGTGAATGGAGTAGCCATGGGATGAATCTACTGTCGGGAGGAAAGATCCAGTAGTGTCTCTTGCTTCTCTGTCTATGGACTTCATTATCAGTCGTATGGAATAGCAGTAGGTGATGCTAATGACTAAGTTTGGCTCTGTTCAGTTTGATGTTGCTTAACATTGTCTACTGGTGCGGCTTTACGAGAATAGTTTTCAGAGTTCATGCATAGAAAAGTAGGATACGCCGCGGGACTTATGCTGCCGATCGTAAATTCTTGTTTAGAAGTTCATTACTTGTAGGCACCTACATACGCGGAGGGTCGGAACCGCTTCATTCGCTGCCACTCTAGTCAGCGGAAATGAAACTTTTTTTTAACCAAAAGCTAAAAGTCTTTTTAAAAAATGTTCTTAGAAAAACTGAAGAGCCAAATTCTGGCCCTGAATAAGGGAACATTTAACCGTGGATGTTCAAAGGGATGCAAAGGATAGAAGACAACAGACCTAGTGGTCCTTCCGAGGCTTTGTTACAGAAGTCTGTGACCATGATATGTAATTCAATGATATGTAATTCAGTGAGGTGAATACAAGGATAACAAAGCAAGAAGGATCCCCTCCCTCCCTCCCACCAAATCCTCCAAACTATCCTAGCAGGAAAAATTGAGAAGAATGATCATAAAGCAGGAAAGACTGAAAAGAAAAATTATTCTACACTACAGTAACTTTGCAAGAAAGTTGTTTCAGGTAACAGTATTGCGCAGATGCAATCTCCTTGATCAGAAAGAGAGGGATTTTTGTATTATTCAGCCACGAATGTATTTAATTTGCATAATCAGAGCCAGAAACTTATCCAAACAACTTTTGAATATTATTACTGTATTGCAGTCTGCAGTGTTCATAGGCAGTTTGTTTCATGTGTTGACTACTGTGTTGAAGAAAAAGCACTTTGTTTCATTTGAGTGGAAATGTTTGCCTTTTATTTATAGTCAGTACCTCTTGTGTAATTGAGTGAGTCCATTGTAAAGTACTTACAAGCCTCCCATGTTGCCATGTCCTTAAAGAATTTCATGTGCTTGAATCGCGTCCCCTCGTAGCATTCAGTTTGATGAGTTAGCAGGTTTAACTCTTCCATATGATCCTCGTATGGTATGTTCCCCAGTCAGGGCATTAAATTTGTCACCATTCGTTTTCTCTGTTTCACTATATCCTTCTTGTAATGCGGTGACGAAAATTGAACGCAGTGTTACCAAAGTGGGGACACTGATGAACTGTACAGAGTGAGGACGTCTTGATTTTTTTTCTTAGTAATTTTTATTTTAAATTTATTCTTGCTTCCTACAGACGATGTAGTCTGCTGTAGAAAGTCCTTATATTGAGAAGGTTGATGAAGGCTGTATCTAACGGTAATAATCCCTCCGGTTCGAATTCTCTTTGATACCGATTATAGTCTGGTTGCAGCAAATGCATAATTAATACAAACAACGTCCTTAGGCTGAAGAGGTTAAAGGATGTGAAGCAAAATATCTGGTAATCAATCTCCATTGCAGATTTTCAGAAATAAATTTAATTGGTTATATTTAATCACCTTGATGTCCACCCTAGTCTTATAGTGAAGAGTTTGGTGGGTGTGCTAGTGAAACTAAAAATATAAACAAACAGTACTATCCACTCATTTGATGTTGTGCTGCCAACTTCTTCCATCACCTTTATCATTATATTTCTGTGTCTGCCCTCCTCTCTTCATATTTCTCTGATCTTTCCTGTCACTTTCTTTCACTTCCCTTTTCAGGTGGCTTTACATTGAGTGACAAATCTAATGGTTTCCAGTAAGCCAGAAAACCATTTACAACGCTGGGTGGGTAACCAACCCATACATGTTCCCCGTGGGTCAAGTAGTGGGTTGGGGGAGGGTTAGTGCCCATCCCAGTAAAACAGCTAACTCGGAGTCGACGGCCACCCGTTACCGGTATGGGATTATGGCGTCTGGCTAAAGATAGATAGATAGCTTATACGCAATTTCAGGTCAGGAAGGTTGATGAATATAGGTCTTGATTTCGTATTTTAATATATTATGCTTTGTGATTACTGTATATGCTTTAATACAGTGGCGTTCTTTTTATCTTGCCATTGACTATTTCATTCAGTTCAGGGGAGACCTCTGGTAGGAAAAGGTTTAATGAAGATTATGTGAGGTATTACTAGTTTGAAAACCTTGACCAAAGTCAAGTTATAGGAACTGGCGATAATAGGATGTGTATTCTGAGCGGCATGGGAGGTTTCGTGGCACCTCTTCCTTAGTAGTTTATTTTGCACGCTGCATTAATATTCCCTCATGCTATATACTTACCATATATCGTTTTATCATCAACAGTGCATCATTAACATGCAAAAAGATGTTAAGGTGTAATATTCAGATAAAATTACTAAGGAAGAGGTGTTATGAAATCTCCCGTGCCACTTAATATGCGGCTGGAAATAAGACGTTACCAAACTGAAGGGGTTATGGACAGTTTAGTGTATCAACCCATCTTGCATCCTTGCCTGTTCCTACACCATTATTCCCTCTCTACCCTTCATACACCCTTTCAGTAAAGTGTGTATGTGTTTTATATATATATATATATATATATATATATATATATATATATATATATATATATATATATATATATATATATATATATTAATTTTGACGAAGTTTTGTTTTTATTTTAAGAGTACCGTACTCGATCCCTTCTGACGGCTTCATTAAACATTTTCAGTCCGCTTGTAATCTTCCATACAGTTTTATTCACTCCCCCCCCCCTTTTTTTTTTTTTTTTTTTAACGAATTGACATCGTATCTGTATTATAACGAATCAGCATTGGAAGGGATACTGTATTGTGTGAGTGGATACAGTTGAATGACTGAATTTTCTTGTCTAACTATAGAATATGCCGAGATATAGTCAGTATTATTACAGCTGTGATCACGAAGGGGACGACGAACCACCGACCTTGTATTGTTGTTTGTAATTATAATACTGAGGGCAAGACGTATTTGATCGTTTTTCCACACTGCTGGGTGTGCTGTGTGACGTGGTATGCAAGCTAACCTCTTCAGATGCAGTACAGCAGTTGCATAAATGACCGTTAGATATTTTATACTTATCTGCCCCTTCGCGCTCTCGATTTTGGCTTTACAACCGATAGTTTTCTATGGGTTTAATGTTGGACTATGTCAGTCATTTAAATTACTGAAACATTGTTGTGACAGCCTCATCTCCCAGAAGCATTACAGATTGTGTTGTGCAACGAGTTTGAAGAAATTTAAGCATTCCGTACTGTTGATAAACAATCTTTTAACATTAGAAAAAATAGGAAATAAATATCCCTGTCTGTACAGGGGCCAGATTCACGGACAAGCTCACTGTAACTTCTCTGTATTACTCTGAATTGTTCTTTACAAAAACACAAGAATATAGAAATTCCCTCATTTTCAGGGAGGACAAGGAGATTACAGAATATCCCCTTGCCTCTTGTTCTGTTTGAGAAAGTGTGCAGTCAGGAGACGAAAATCATTGAGCTGTTTTGTGTTTTTCCAGGAAGGACAAGGGAAGGACATTGCTGAGATATCCAGTTTGTTTTTCTGGAAACGGAAACTTGGTTATAAGAGGGAATGAATGAAGATTTTGTTTATGAATCCCGTCACTGGGACTAAAGCTGGTATTTGTAAACCCTCATATGCTAAAGCTGTGTTTATGATTGCTTCCTGTCCAACACAGCCCTTTTGTATCCCTGTCTTCCCATGGCCGCCACCATGGCTCACATCCACTCTCTCAGCCACTACCTCTGTCTCACTATACCCGCTTCCTCACCTCTCCAGCCTCCTCTCCCCACCACAACCTCTCTTCACCGTAGGATGTAGTGACCCAGAAAAAAAAAAAAAATCGTGACGTCATATGAGTTTTTTTGTTGAAATATTTAGGTACCAAGCTTTTTTTTTGGGGGGGGGGGGCGGGGCAGTTATGGCATGTCATGATTCATCATTTTCTTCCCAGATATCTCCTTCCTGCTGGTTTGGATAAGTAGCAGTGAATTTTCTCCTTATCACCACTCTTACGCCACTTATCACTGCTCTCTCTCCCATCTTCAGCTTTCGCAGATAGGTTTTATCTTTTTCCCTTCTCTTCCTGCCCTCGTTGTCTACCGTTTCTTCTTTCTCGTATAGCTATTTTCTTTTGTTCCTGTTTATCTTCCCCATGTGCTCCTCCTCTTCCTTTTACTGTCTTCCTCAGTTTTCCTCTTCCTCCTCATCTCGTATCACCTCTCACGCCTCTCATATCAGTGATTGTTTCCTCCATTTCCGCTTTTTTCCATTTGCTCCTCGTAACTGATTTACCCGATCTTACTCATAATCCATTCCTTAGCTTTATCTTCATCACCCTCTTCTTCCTCTCCTCATCTCCCTCCTCCTTCCTCCGCTACTTCTTCCTCTCTCTTCATCCATTTCCTTTTCCCAGTTCCCCGTATCTCGTATCACCTTTCACACTTCTCTTATCAGTGTTCACTTCCTCTGCCGCTTTCACTTCAAGTTTTTCTGTGCTTCATCTCCATATTTTTCCTGTCCTCCTCTGCGTCTTCCTCTTCTTAGCTCTTATTTTTATTGTCTTATTGTTTCGTCCCTCTTTTTATCTAGTTCCTCATTTACCTTTTCTGCATCTTCCCCTTCTGCTTCCACTTCCTCTCTTCCCCATCTTGTTCATCTTCCTCTCCTTAGCTCTCATACATTGTTGTTACCCACTGTTGTTGACTCCCTGCTTCCTCCTCCTTTTCTGGTCCTTCATTTAGCTCTTCTCTCCTGCTTCTTCCCCTTCTCCCCCTCTTTTCCTCTCCTCTTCTTCCTCCAGTTCTCCGTAGCTCCCCCATATTGCGTTCTCACTTCTCACACCTCACTTATCAGTGCTCGCTTTCTCCTCTTTTTCAGCATTTCAGGCTGTTATTGTTTTCCTTCCCCCCTCGTGTTCCCCTCCCTCTCCTCCCCTTTTTCATCCTCTCCTCTCCCTTTTCTTCCTCTTTCTCTCCTCTCCCTTTTCTTCCTCTTTCTCTCCTCTCCCTTTTCTTCCTCTTTCTCTCCTCTCCCTTTTCTTCCTCTTTCTCTCCTCTCCCTTTTCTTCCTCTTTCTCTCCTCTCCCTTTTCTTCCTCTTTCTCTCCTCTCCCTTTTCTTCCTCTTTCCCCTTTCTTCCTCTTTCTCTCCTCTCCCTTTTCTTCCTCTTTCTCTCCTCTCCCTTTTCTTCCTCTTTCTCTCCCCTTTCTTCCTCTTTCTCTCCTCTCCCTTTTCTTCCTCTTTCCTCTCCCTTTTCTTCCTCTTTCTCTCCTCTCCCTTTTCTTCCTCTTCCTCTCTCCTCCCCTTTCTTCATCACCTCTCCCCTTTCTTCCTCTTCCTCTCCTCTCCTCTCCCTCTTCTTCCACTTTCACTCCTCTTTTCTTGCTCTTCCCCTCCTCTCCCTTTTCTTTTTCTTCCTCTCTTTTCTTCCTCATCCCCTTCTCTCCCCTTGTCCTTTCTCTTCTTTTCACCGTCTTTTTCCTCTTCGTCTCCTCTCCCTTGTCTTTCTCTTCCTCTCCACCCCCCCTTTTCTTCCTTTTCCTGTCCTCTCCCTCTATTTTCTCTTCCTCTCCTGTCCCTCTTCTTCTTCCTCTCCTCTCCCTCTTCTTCCTCTTCCTTCTTGTCCCTCTTCATCGCCTTCTCCTTTCTCTTCCTCTCCTCTCTCTCTTCTTCCTCTTCCTTCTTGTCCCTCTTCGTCGCCTTCTCCTTTCTCTTCCTCTCCTCTCCCTCTTCTTCCTCTTCCTTCTTGTCCCTCTTCGTCGCCTTCTCCTTTCTCTTCCTCTCCTCTCCCTCTTCTTCCTCTTCCTTCTTGTCCCTCTTCGTCGCCTTCTCCTTTCTCTTCCTCTCCTCTCCCTCTTCTTCCTCTTCCTTCTTGTCCCTCTTCGTCGCCTTCTCCTTTCTCTTCCTCTCCTCTCCCTCTTCTTCCTCTTCCTTTCCTCTCCCTCTTCTTTCCCTCCTCCCCCTGTTCTTCTTCTTCCTCTCCAACCCCTGTTCTTCTTCCTCTACAACCCCCGTTCTTCCTTTCCTCTCCCTCTTCTTTCTCTCCTCCCCCTGTTCGTCTTCTTCCTCTCCTCCCCCTCTTCTTCTTTTTCTTCTCTTCCCCCTCTTCTTCCTCTCCTCCTCCTCTTCTTGTCCTCCCCTTCATCTTCATCTTCCCTTCCACTCCTCCTCCTCTTCTTCGTCTCCCCCTCTCCTCCCCCTCATCTTCATCTTCCTCTCCTCCCCCTCATCTTCATCTTCCTCTCCTCCCCCTCATCTTCATCTTCCTCTCCTCCCCCACATCTTCATCTCCTCCCCCACATCATATTCCTCTCCTCCCCCTCATCATATTCCTCTCCTCCCCCTCATCTTCATCTTCCTTTCCTCCCCTCATCCTCTCCTTCCTCTCATCGTCATCTTCCTCTCGTCCCCTCTTCTCTCCTCCCTCCTTCGTTTTTCCCCTTCCCCTCTTCCCTCTCTTCTTCCTCTCCTCTCCCTTTCTTCCATTCCCTCTTCATCCTCTCCTCCCCCTCATCTTCATCTTCCTCTCCTTCCTTCTTCTTCCTCCCCCCTTTCTTTCCTCCCCTCCCCTTCGTCCTTTCCTCCCCCCTTCTTTTCCCCCCTCTCCTTCTTCTTCCTCTCGTCCCCCTCATCTTCATCTTCCTCTCTTCCTCTGCTTTGTTCCCCATATCACTTAATCATTTTTTTTTTTTTTTCACGCCTCGTATCAATGCCGATTTCCTCTTACTTTTCTGATTTCTTTGCTGGCTGTTCGTCCATCCTTTCCTCTTCTTCCCTCTCGTATTATCCTTTTTCATCTCCTCCCTCTTCTTGCCCTCACACTGCTCTTCCCTCCTGCCACCGTCCCCCCTTTTTTTTTCCTCCTTATCTTGGGTCCCCTTGTCTGTTTCGTGCCACCTTCCTCTCCTCCCACTTTTCCTCCTCTTCCTTTCCTCCCCTGCATCTTCCTCTTCTATTCCTCTCCATCTTCCTCTGCTCCCCAGTTCGTCCTACCTCTCACCTACCCCTTGACCTCCTACCTCTCACCTACCCCTTGTCTTCCTACCTCTCTCCTACCCCTTGCCTTCCTGCCTCTCTCCTACTCCTTGTCTTCCTACCTCTCACCTACCCCTTGTCTTCCAACCTTTCACCTACCCCTTGTCTTCCAACCATTCACCTACCCCTTTTCTTCCTGCCTCTCACCTACCCCTTGTCTTCCTGCCTCTCACCTACCCCTTGTCTTCCTGCCTCTCACCTACCCCTTGTCTTCCTACCTCTCACCTACCCCTTGTCTCTCACCTACCCCTTGTCTTCCTACCTCTCACCTACCCCTT
>NC_137018.1:37114849-37124849 GCF_032717465.1 Coenobita brevimanus
GAACCCTCAAAATCTACCACAGGAATATCCTCATAATTTTTAACAATACCCAACTCAATCTTGCATCATCTTTGAACATACTTGGGGTTTCATTCTCTCGGAATTTATCTTGGAAAGATCACATTACCTTTTGTAAAATCTGCTTCCAAGAGATTGGGTGTGCCAAGCTGTCTCTGACCATCTTTACCCCAGCACAGTTGTTGACTTTATACACAGGTTTTATTTGCACATACAGAGTGCAACTCTTGTGTGGAGAGGCTCCCCACATACAGCTCTTCCCAACAAGGTGACGTCAAAAGGCTTTTCTTCTCATTAATTCTCTTCCTCTTACTGGCTCTCTTCAACCTTTATCTCTTCACCGCACTGTTGCACCTTTATCTCTTTTCTGTTGCTACTTCAATGGTCACTTCTCCTCTGAATTGTCTGCTTGCATCCCTCCACCACTACGCCAGGCACGTAGCACCCTTTTGTGTGTGTGTGTGTGTGTTCGACTCTGGGCATAGGCTTCACAGCCTGCTATCACGGCCCAGCAGTCCTCCTACATACCATACACCTCTGCTTTTGGCAGCATATTCATATCCCTTTTCTGTCTAACTCAGTAATGCAAGAGTTAACTGTTACTCCCTGTCCCTTGAGTATGCAACAGGTCAGCCCTGGAATTGTCTGCCTCTGTCTGTATTTCCTACCACGTATGACCTCCAGTCTTTTAAAAGCGGTGTGTCTGGGCATGTCGAAATGAATGGATCTTGAATTTAGCGCTCCGTTATCATGTTTTTGTATTTTCTTGGAGGGAGCAATTTGCGGGCTTGTGGCCTTTGAGTCGTACTTCCTTTCATTATATATATATATATATATATATATATATATATATTAGATGAGCCTGGAAGAGGAGAGTTAAAGCTGCCACATTTATTTGTTTTAGGATGGTGATAATGACTATGATGTTTTTTATTAAAATATACTTTTTTCTCTGCTTCCGTTATGTAGATAAGCCTGGTAGAGAAGCTATTTGTGAGGATATTAATGGTATTATTATTATTATTATTATTATTGTGTTCCTGTGTTTCTCTGTGCATAGGTGAGCCTGGTGGAGAAGTGCTACAGCTTCCATGGATGCGAGTACCTGCTGCAGTTCTGTGCGTCGCTGGTGGCACAGATGCCGTCCTCGGGGTACCGCTTCAACGACAACCGTGACGGCACCACCTCCATGTACCACGGGACCACGGGAAAGCTGCTCGTCACCTTCAGGAATGAAAATAGGGTGAGTAATAGTATTTTACCTCTCCTTTTCTATTACATTTGCGTTTTCTGAGCACATTTACTTTAGAACTTTAAGGTAGTACTATTTTGTTCTTAATTTTACCTTAACATTTACATATACCGGATGCTTCTGCCTTTATTTCGGGAATGAGAATAAGGTTAGTAATCTTGCGCAATCTTGTGTTCGATGAATTTTGTGTGTGTGTGTGTGTGTGTGTGTGTGTGTGTGTGTGTAGATAGATACAGTAGGTATAGTTGGGTGTGTTATCAGTGGTTACATTTTTTTTTTTTTTTTTTTTTTTTTTACTTTTTACCTTTACATCACAGGCAAGTTCACCATCACCTTCAGGAGTGAGAAAAAGGTTAGTGCTTTATAATCTATTTCCTCTTTTATTTCATCTCTTAATTGCAATTTTATTTTTTAATCTGTTGTGTTATTGTGTGTAATATTTATCCCTCTACCACTGGCAAGATCCTTGTCACGTGAGGAATGAAATCAGAGTTAGTACAATTTTTTGACACGTGCAGTCGTGTCCAGTAATACAGCTTCACTTATTCGCCAAGCCTTTATGAAACTTCTACATATTGTTCTGAAGTTTGTTGGGCTCCAAAGACCACGTTATTTGGATTAGGAATTCATTTTTCATTGTGTTGTTATTTATCTCAGGGATATGAATCTCTATTTATGTGCTCAGCTAAACGTCCGTAAAAATGACCACACCCTGCAGGTTCGATCGATATGACAATGAGGTTATTCCCCTAACACAGATGGATCAGTAAAGTTGGTACCTCAAACCAGATAGCATCATGCATTGTCTCGTTTTGTGTAATTATACACACACACACACACACACACAAATACTAAAGCTAATATTTACACTTACCCTGTGTACATCATAGTGATTTAGGTATCACAAGGCATGATTTACAGTATTTTTAAGAATGTTACGTTCAGTTAAGGGGGGCGATGATTTTTTTTTATTGCTTACGTAATGCCACTCGGGGATGATTGTGGCTGGTCAGTCTCATCTTAAATGCCAGGACCACCTTGCCTAGTCCCGGGCTCCTACGCTTCTCATGGGGCGACATAGGATTGGTTGATGGGTGGATGAAATTAAGATGTATGCTAGAAGTTTTAGGTGAGCCTGTGAATTTAGATATGTAATATAACTTTTTGTATTTTGCTCCTCACACACCACGGCACTGTTTACAGACTCGTCACCTTTAGGATGATTAGTGCATTCATTTATTTCTTCTGGAATTTTTAAATAAATTGTTGATATCGGAGTTTTACTGTATAATGTACGATCACGATCACTAATTCCTTTACCCCCTCCCCCCCCGGCTCAAAGTGGGTCGAAGCTAGGGTAGAAAACATGCCAGGTGATCGGACACAGGGTAACGGGAGGCGCACTCACCTGAACTCAGTCGCACGGACGAAACACGTGGACATAAATAAGAAGCAGTGTTGAATCCTTTGCCATAATATGTTGCTATGATTTTATGTTCATAAAAATAATTCAAGGAGAGCACAAAATGCATCAGTTGGAGACAGTGTTTTCTGTTACTGTATTAGATATTAAATTTAGTATTGTTGGTACTGATGGCTGTAATATGAGTAGAATTGTCACTGTCGATTGTGGTAGGAATTACATATTACTATCGTTATTAGTAGTTAAGTAATGAGGACACAGTTACTGTGAAAAACAAATCACTAGACAATAGTAAATGCAGAGGAAGAATAAAACAAGGAATAAAAAGAACGTAATTGTAAATGTTTGGTACTTCCTGAGTCTAACGCCCACTCGGAAATATAGCTCGGATAGGCACCGGATTCACAATAGCACCGGATTCACAGTAAGTGTATGAGATACACACGGATTTAAAGAGCGCATTAGGTAGGATGAATGGTTCTCTTACTCAGTTGCAATTCATGATAACATTTTTTAAACGAAAATCCGTGATTGTACTTACAGTATGGCAGGCGTCAGTTTGTGAATCTTTATCAGACTGCTGGACTAACCGTGTCCGCTCACCTGGCTCTTTTTCAGCCATGGCCTCGACTTTCCCTGAGTCATGGGGGTACAGAAATTAGTGATTACGATAGTACATTAATTAATTATCCGCATTTATTTGTAATTTACTTTTTAGATACAGTAAACTTTTTGTGTATTCAAAACAGTATATCGATTGTAGCCCTAATTTTTACGTTTATATTGTAACTTATGAAGTGATTGTCGTGTTGATTAAACAGTATTATATACAGGCATTTGTTTGTTGACGTGTTATCTGTTATCTTTTTTGTATTTTCTTTTCACATTGCGCGGGTGTATTTCTCTCTGAGTTGTAGCTCCATGTTCAGATGAAGGTTATTTACTTAACTGAGGAAAGGGAAATAATTTATATTGCTTGGAGGGAAGTTGTTGAGTTGGGGATGAATGAGTGGGTAGGTATAAAAGCCTAAGTGCACTTACGAGTTTGACACATAAATGATGGTAGAAATACAGTAGGCCTACACTAATGCGTACCCATGTGTAAATATATGCTGGAATTCATACATAGTTGCACACAATATACTTGTACGCATGAATTCGGTCTGGGACAAAAGTTCACTTAAAACACTGCATGTATTTCTATTTTTTAGGACATGTCCACCAAATTTCCTTCCACGCGCATCATACCGGAGAGAAACATCAATGGGTAGAGAACTGTACTAAGCCTCTCCCCCCCCCCCCACAACACATCATCGGATCCCTCCTGAGCACTATTTATATTTTTTTCATACTGGGTGGCCACGAATAATCCACTTCCCCCTCTGGTTCTTGTCCTTTGCCGTGGAGCTGCCGGTGTATTATTTACTATATCCTGTGTTGATGAGTGGCTGGTCAGTCATACCAGGTGACCAGTTTATATATATATACACTTCGTGGTAGGTGGGGGCGCTCACCATCCACTCACTTGATGTAGTGCTGCTCTCGGGTTTCTGCCCTTTCCTCTCCTCCATCCCTCTTTCCACCCATCCTCTTCTGTCTTTCTTTCCTTCATTCTTTCCTCTTTCTTCTACCTGCGGGTGACTTTACACTCCCTCTTGTATCTTTCTTTCCTTCATTCTTTCCTCTTCCTTCTGCCTGTGGGTGACGCTACACTGAGTGACAAGCCAAATGGTTTCCTGTACACCAGGAAACCATTTACTACGCTGGGTGGTAACCATATAACCAAATTTTGGCTCCTGGTGGTTTAGTGGGTAATAAAGGTGCTTTAATCGGATTGAGCCGGTGAAGGTTTATATCCAGGGGGTGGTTGGGGTTTATTGCTCACGTAATGCCACTCAGGGATGAGTGAGGCTGGTCACTCTCATCTTGAATGCCAGGACCAACTTTCCTAGCCCTGGGCTCCTACGCTTCTCATGAGGCAACATAGGATTAGATGATGGATGGATGGATATATATATACATTATGTCACGCAGCATCAATACATTCATCTGTCGGGTGCAACAGCGCTATACCATCATGACTTTGTGGACGGGTCAGCTGGTATAATTGACCAGCCATTGATTAACACAAGGGGGCACAGTAAGCAAAGCACCGGCAGCACCACGCTGTGTGTATGGGGAGAGACGTAAGGCAAGGACCGTGGTAGTGGTGGTGGTGGGAGGGTTTGGACGTGTTAACTGTGGCCACCCTGAATGAACGTACTGGAAAAAATATATATATAAGTAAATGAAAAAATACGCAAGACCTGGTTCGATGATATTCTAAATCAGAATATTTCATAATAAGCCAAGAAAATTAATATATCAGGTGAATGTACACTACTTACAGTAATACTGACAAGAAAATGTCTCAAGCACGCTTTGTAGGACACCCCCATGGATCCAGTGTACTATCGTGGGGCATATTGCAGAAACCATCGTCTCGTTGTTTCGTGCACAATCTGCGAAATACGCCTTTTATGTATCTTTTGTATATTACTTCTGCCGTGTGTACAAACATAGTAGTAGTAGTAGTAGTAGTAGTATTGGTTTATATTGTAGCTGAGAGGACGGTATGAACCGTTATTACAAGAGTTTTTTTTTTTTTTTTTTTTTTTTTTTTAAAGGACTTGAGTCCCTTTTATTCTCTGTTATTATGAAAGGGAATCAAATTATTTCAAGTATTAATTTTAAAAATCGGCCTTTGTAACAATGGTTCATACCGTCCACTTAGCTGCAGTATAAACCGATCCTCCTCCTCCTCATCCTCATCCTCATCCTCATCATCATCATCATCATCATCATCATCATCATCATCATCATCATTTCTGCCAGGTTCTTAGTAGTTATAAAAAGTATTAGGGTTTCTGTGTTATTTATTTTATGTTGTTAATACGGTATATTAAAAGAAAAAGGGCCTACTCTACATTAATAATCATAGGATGAACGAGAACCAAATTCTAAAAAAAAAAAAAAAAAAAAAATAAAAAGCTTAAGGTTTCAGTTACCTTCTCTATTTTGCTGCCAAGTCCTCAGAAAAAGAAAATGCTTACTCTAAATAAGTAGGCAATTTTTCACTACTATGATTAGCAGCGAAAAATGGGTAACCTAGAAACCCTAATAGGCATGTTTTATACACTGAGGTCTTGGCAGAAAAAAAAATAAATAAATGAATGGGTAGCAAAGAAACATTAAGTATGCATTTTTTTATTTTTTTTTCCGAGCATAGGCACAAATAAGGCTTTTTTTTTTTTTTTTTTCTTGGAATTGCTCAACAAAGTAAAAAGTAGGTAACCCTTAGATTTCACCCTAAATTGCCGAGGCGGAAAACGAGGGGGGAGGGGGGAGAAATAGGTAACGTTGAAACCCTTACAGGCAGTTTTGATTTACTGAAGACTTGCAAAAGAAAAGGTAACTGGTAAACCGAACGCTAATTGCCATGTTAAATTTACTAGGGAAAGCGACAAAAGTGAATGTGAAATGTTGAAATTTATTTTTTAAAATTTACTGAGGACGCTGCAGCAGAAAATATTTGATAATACCTGTCACTGTGCTAGGAAGCGTTAGGAGAAACACACTGAGGTGGTTTGGCCATGTGGAGAGGATGGAGACTGGCGAGGAGAGAGTATGTGAGGTGGAAGGGGGGAGAGGGAGGGGGAGGTCGAGAATGAGATGGAGGGATGGAGTGGTGAGGTATATGAAAGGGGTGTGTGAGCTGGGAGCGGTGGCAGTGAAATGGCGGGGGACAGGGCGACATGGAGGCGATTTGTTTGTGGCCACCCCTTACGGGATTAAGACGTCTGGCTATAGATTGATAGATAGACCTGCCATTGAAACATCATTTGCAATTTTTCATTAATTTACCAAAAACTTATGGCATAAAGTAAGTAGACCAGTAAATAAATAAATTAGGGACTTGTGATGCTTTACGGTACAGTTGGTTGTGGATGTTGATGACCCATTTACTGCAGTAGTCGTCAGTGCTGGAAGGGAGAAAAAATGAATTAGTCAGTTTGCATTCGGCCATTCATTACTGTATACCATTAAGAGATAATTGAAGGCCCGCAGTGAAATTGTAATTACAGATTAAATTTTTATCCAGTTATTCAATGACGCACACTATATGGCGTGGACTGGTAATCCATTTATTATGATTAGCATAAAGGATACGATATAATTAACGGGCATACGTACGGTGAATTCTTATGTACCTTAGTTTTGTGTGTGTGTGTGTGTGTGTGTGTGTGTGTGTGTGTGTGTGTGTTACAGGTGGTTTTGTCCGAAAGAATGCAAGTTTGAATACGGGCTTGGGCAGAGAAGTTTTATTACATGATTTTCTTTTTTTTTTACTGATCGTCCTCAAGACCCACAGGCATATTATTAAAACACCCTCGCTAAAACCATTACACCAGTCTAGGTGAGACAACCCTAGTTAATATTCAGTATGGACGGTGGGTTTTAGCGCTGAAGTGATGACTAGGTGATGTGTCAGAGATTTGCTGGGCCTCAGCGAGCGGACTGTTAATGCCTAAACTGAAAAACAGGACATGTTTTCAGTGACCTGTTTGCTGCAGGGAACACTAACAGATCTGGTAATGTTCAGGTTGGCCCATTTATAACCCTCCTCTTCCACTCTGCCAGGTGCATTCTCTTGTGTTGTGGAGACGGCTTAGGCGTTATCGCTGTCAAACTTGGGTCATTTACTAATTTCTTATTTTCACCACCACATCCACTCCCACTTCAGCAGACTGAGTCGTCCTCACGACACCGAAGATAACATGAGGCAAGTTTCAAGTAAATCGCTATTTATGGGTCACACTTTGTGGTTGAGTTTAGGTAGTACAGGACGAATAACAGGTATAGTTACTACAAATAAGAGGCATAGCACACTATTGTTTGATAAGATTATTTGATAGGGTTGATCTCTAGTATCGTAGTTTGGTAAAAGTTCTGTTTGGTTTGGTAGTGATATTTTATGATAAAGGGATGTTGTGATGTTGAAAAGAAATTTTGAGCCGTTGAGTAAAAGTTAGGTATTAAATATAAATAAATTGTTTGACGCCATCAGTTAGGGATGCCGTTATACAGTATATATATATACAGTATATATATATGTATAATTTTTTTTTTTACTGCCAAACTATTGTATTTAGGATGGAGAAGATTACTGCAGTTCAAGAGATTATATTAAGGTGTCATTAAATCCATCAGTTGGATGAAAATTATCTGGATATGGAAAAGAGAGTAATAGAAATTGTCATCGGTCTTGAGAGGTTAACAGTTATATAGCTTGGCTTATAGGAGGTGTGGGGTGGGAGCGGGGCAGTGAAATGGAGGAGGACAGGGCGACATGAAGGCGATTTGTTTGTGGCCACTCCTTACGGGATTAAGGCGTCTGGCAATAGATAGACAGGCATACAGACTAGGGGATCTGTAGTAAAAAAATTATTGATTATCTTATTTTTTATTTATTGTGAATTAAATCTTGGAACCTTGGTGACGAACAAAATCGTGGATGTAATTGTATTAAAACTATAATTATAAATCTGATTCTAATCCCCAGCCTCGCTCTCTTAGCCAATTCACTACGTTGGTGTCCAGTCACCATCAGACAGATTTATGCATCAAATTTAAATGCATTAGTGAAAAGAGTCAATAAAGTTGCAGAGTATCCCCAAAGCTGAATTGAATTGTCGGATGCGTGAATGGCAAGAGTGGAAGGGTTGATGTTCGTGATGGTTGCATAGTGAGGTGGTAGTGATAATGTTGCATAGTGAGGTGGGAGTGATATTGTTGCGGCTGTTTAGTTTTCGTATTGGTGTTGTGGCTGAGTTTAAGGTTTTCCTCATCACGACGATATATATAAATATTTTTTTTCGTGCTGTCTCGAGAGTATTTCGGTTTTGGAGATCCCCAGAATAATGAAGGGGTTAGTGAAATATATATCAAACACCTCTCTAGCATGTTACGATGTTGAATTAAATCGTTTGGCGGTATCTGTTAAAAAGAAATAAGTCCGCTTTAAAGGTTGAACAGTATAAGTCCGCTTTAAAGGTTGAACAGTATAAGTGATGAATAAATATGAGACAGAGAGGAAGAGAGAGAGAGACGCGCTTACGACCTTGTGCTTATCGGGTTAGTGTACATTGTGTTAAGGCTCCTAAGTGGGTATATTGCGGGATGCGTAGCTGAGTGGGCTTGTGCTTGCGTAATTCTCTCCATACCTGCTCACCTTTACCCAGTCTCTCTCTCTCTCTCTCTGTCTCTCTAAAACCGTGTTCCACACCGTAATCACACACACACACACACACACACACACACACACACACAGTATTTTTATTATGTACATTTCTTGTTATCTGTAACTGTGTAGCAACGACTGGGGCTGCATCTGACTTACCCAATCACAAGCCACCTGGACTGTGACGTTACTTGGTTGCGTCACTTTCCTACCAGCCCCGGGGCTGTATTCATAAACTCTTGTGCTGATGCTGTAAGATTGCTTTTTTTTTTTTTTTTTTTTTTTTTTTTTTTTTTAGTTAGAGCTACAACCAAACTAGACAGAGTATGAAAGAGGAAAAGACGACACTAAATAATTGTTGATAACTTATAGGCAGTTGTTTATCGTTGAATTTGTCGTAGATCTTTAATAAATACGGGCATTGAGCTCCACTCCCATGTGCGCCTCCCATCACCCTCCCAGCCTCACCTTTCATCGTTCCTCCTCACCTCTCTCTCTCTCTCCACACACAGCTGATGTTCAGTTTCTTGGTCGTGATTCAGGGTGAACAGGAGACATCGTAGCATGTATTTCTCAGCTGTTTGTTTTACATGTTACACCGTTTTATCCTCGTACATGTTACACCGTTTTATCCTCGTGTACGTCACTGAAGCAATCTATGTCGGTACAAAATGTGTAAATCAAGAAACAGGCAGTCACGCAGCAGGTGTGGAACGTGTCGACCTCTCTCTCTCTCTCTCTCTCTCTCTCTCTCTCTCTCCGGCTTTATATATATATATATATATATATATATATATATATATTTAATATCAGGATTAGCGAACACCCTGTTTGGGAGTATTATACCCCCACATGGAAATATTTACTGTCAAGATACATCAGTTTCTAAGCTCCCTAACGTTTGTCTTAGCATATTATATATCGTACATCTCGTTTAGTCTACTACGGAACTGGTCGAGTGAGGGAGAGCGAGAATACTAATCGTCAGCCGATTTGGTGGGTGAAAAAAATTTTATGACCTAAATTT
>NC_137018.1:37127349-37187349 GCF_032717465.1 Coenobita brevimanus
TAAATTATATGTTTATTCGTTGCTCTCTATAAAGCATTGGAATATATCACATAATATTTAATATTCACACGTTGATATCCACACTAGTCATTAATACCGGTGTGCAATAATACATACTTCATTGCGGATGGTATGGTCAGTAACTTTCACACTTCATTATTGTTCTGGGCATGTATTTATAAAGGGTAGCCAGTGTTTTACGATAAAAAAGTTTCCATAACAGTAAAATTATATATATGTTTTAATTTCCTGCCACTACTTATTTTCATCGATTGTGAAATTTGATGACTAACGATGTAAGGTATAAACAAGCATTCTTATACACAACCATCAAGGGTTTATATAGACAGTCCCTGGTCATCGGCTGGAGGACCAGAATTGCATGAGCACAGGTGTAGTAGGTTTGTGTTCACCAGAGGAAACGACCACTCAACCCAAGTAATATTTGTTGTTAGCGTGAAATTTGTTAAGCCTTTATTTTTGGGTAGAACTGCGTCTCGGCAGTTACAAGTGAAATCGACCCTCCAATTCTGCAGTTGGTGATCAGCGGAGCTGAAAACGGGTTAGTCATGTTCGTCTGGGGGAGGGGAAAAAAAATAAATCGATTGTAGTAGTCTAACAACGTGAGGTAAATAGGTTTTGAATTTTATTCACAACTTTCCCTTATTCAATGAATTAAATTACGTAACAATGAGCATAGTTTCTCGTTGTCACGCCTCTCCCCACACCAGTAATCTCTTCAGTCGGTGAAGTCTGTTATGTTTCACTCATTCAGTTACCAGACAGTTTATATTCTGCTTTGGAAGAACGTTTGGAGCTGGAGAGGTTAGGGACAGCCTTCATAAACTCGTTCACGCAAGACGTCCTCCTTAATCTAAATAAAATTGTGTAGCAAGAATACAGTTAAATTTGCCAACATAGTGAAGGCAATGCAGGATGGTCTCTACAGAGCCACAGTGCTGAGTTGTGTTTATGTGCAAATTGCCATGATGATTAATTGCCAAACAAGAACACAGAACCCCATAATATACTTTTATATGCCTTGACATATAACCCCATTAATCCTTTTAAAATGTTAAATAAAAGCAAAGAACTTGGGTTTATTGACGCAAGGAAGAATTTTGCCAAGTTTGAAGGGAATTGGTGAAAAAAACAAAACAAATCGAAGTGTTGTAAGAAACTTATGGAATACATTAGCCGTTCAACTGGTGTGGATACCTAAATCTTTATGACGTAATCGTAGTGAAGGAATGATCTTTTTGCTTCTCTAGACTTCTAGAGGTAGCCAGAATATAATCGTAATGTGCCGGCATTGACTAGAAAGCATAAATGATTTTTTTTTTTTTTTCCTTTCTTGCTCCTACCTGTTTTGTAAAACTGTCCAGAGGAAGGAAAAAGATACTTCTAAAGAGCATCTGTTGTTTGTAGATCAGTTATTTGTAGTCCACGAAGTCTTTAACCCGTTCAGTTGGATGACTGATTTTTTATTTCACGTGTTTATATTCAGCTTAGGGGGAGAAATAACCCAGCCACTACATTTGGTTTCCCCAAAGTTAATGGTGTGTAAGTGGTAGCAAGATTAAACTACGAAATTCGTCATCAGATGGACAGGGTTATGAAGGTAAGGGTGGTCTTTGTTGTAAAAATTTATTAGTTGTGGTCTTGATGGTGCTGTGAAATGTAGGAGGCTAGAATTCAGAAAAGACGTTTTGACTTTAATACCTTTGAAATAATGTAGGCAAGATTTGATGAAGGACGCTTAACTTTATACATCTGGGTTAGATGTTCATACCTTTTAAGTATTGGAAGCTAGAAACAATGAAGGACGCTTGAAATGCATCTGGGTTAGAAGACATCAGTACCCTTTCAGTGTTGGAGGGTAAATTGCATGAAGTACGTTTGATCTATGTCAGCGTGTTACAAGATACCATTGAAATGTTGAAGGCTAGAATACAAGGACTTTCTGGACGCGAGACTTGCTAGGTTGGAACATGAAAATGGCCACTTTGTCATCGACGACCTTTGAAGGTCAGAACTGGTGTTTGACTTTAACCCTTTCACTTCCAGGACGTTTTTTTCTCTGTTACTACTATCACAGGATTTAGTTTTGGGTAGACCGCTTGCAGAGAAAGGGTTTATTGAAGTCTGCGTCTGACCCTCCCATTTTAGAAAGTCTGCCATGTGGCGAATAAAATTGCCTGGCGGTAGCAAGGGGAGAGAGAGAAAAATGTCGTGGTTTTGAAGGTCTCGCTTGTGAACAGAGGTGGACTCGATGACATTTAAGTTTGTACAATAAATTTAGTGGACTCTTACCTAAATTTATTAGACAGAATAATAATAATAATTATTATTATTATTATTATTATCCATCTATCCATCCATCATCCAATCCTACATTGCTCCAAGAGGAGCGTAGGAGTCCGGGGCTAGGCAGTTGGTCTCGACATTTAAGATGAGAGTGACCAGCCTCACCACATGAGCAATCAACCCCAACCACCCCTTGGATATAAACCTTCACCGGCTCAATCCGACTGGAGCGCAATAATTACCCACTAACCACCAGATGCCAAAATTTGGTTATATGGTTACCAACCATCGTAGTAAATGGTTTCCTGGTGTACAAGAAACCATTTGGCTTGTCACTCAGTGTAGAGCCACTCACAGGCAGAAGGAAAAGGAAAGAATGAAGGAAAGAAAGACAGAAGAGGGAGTGTAAAGTCACCCGTAGGCAAAAGGACAAGGAAAGAATGAAGGATAGAAAGACAGAAGAGGATGGAAGAGAGGAAAGGGCAGACACCCGAGAGCAGCAATACATCGAGTGAGTGGATGGTGAGCGCTGCCACCTACCACTAATTATTATTATTATTATTATTATTATTATTATTATTTCGTCCACCGTAGACATAACGTCCAGAGGTTACGGTTTGAATGTATGAGTGACCTGGTTACTAATGGTACAGATAATGAATATAAACGACGCATAACTGCTGAAGGTACTGGGGCTTTTTTGTGTGATTCTCTCTCTCTCTCTCTCTCCCCCCTCTTCTCTTCTCTTCTCTCTTCTCTTCTCTCTTCTCTTCTCTTCTCTTCTCTCTCTCTCTCTCTCTCTCTCTCGTCGGAACAAAGCTGGACAAAAGCATATAGTGGCAATAAGACATGGTTAAATGAATGTTATTTTGACTCGTCACTCCAAAGCGCAATAAAATAATCAGGCAGTTTAAGCATTAACATATCATCATAATGTGTTTAAATACCTCTGCGCAGTATCCTGTGTAGGAAACAGATTTTTCAGTGTGTTGAAGTATTGTTAAGCATTGTGTTATTTTTGTGTTATTTAGTGAGAGGTTTTACAGTTTGACATGATTAGTGAATTAAAATCATTGTCCAGGTGAGTTTTTCCACCGAATATCCTGTGTGTGTGTGTCTGTGTGTGTGTGTGTGTGTGTGTGTGTGTGTGTGTGTGTGTGTGTGTGTGTGTGTGAGAGAGAGAGAGAGAGAGAGGAGGGGAGGGGGAATAATACAAACAAAAGCGACCATCATCGGTGTTGTCGTCCCCTGAGGTCATGTAGTTACTTATTGATTTTAATAGCCGGCCAGCACGACCTTGACCTATAAATGCCGGCCATGTGAATCTTTAATGCCCCCTTGACTTACTCGCCGTACTGCTGAAGTTAGAAATAAGACTTAACACAGATTTATAAAATCGGCTGGGGTGAGCAGGGATAAAATTCTAATGAGGCGACCTTGAAGAATTTAACGTTAATATTATGAGCACATGGGCCTTTTCTCACTCAGGTAGATAAAGTCGTTTGGCGTTAAAGTGTGAGTTTGTGAAATTGCTATTGATAGAGTCTGCTGCTGTGATACTGAGACGCATGGAGTCACTGGCAGGCACACAGGCAAGAAGAAAGCACGGGCACGTATTCGTATCCCCCCCCCCCCTTCTCTCTCTCCATCCCCGTGTCATGTCCACCTTTCCCCCATTTCTTCCCTTCTTTTCCGCCTTTACTCAGTTATTCCCATTTTCTCCATCCTCCACTTCCCCTGTTTCATATCCTTTCCTCCATTTCCCAATTCTCTTCTTTCTTCCATATCTCCCCTCCCCCCTTTTTTTTCATTCTTCATTTCTCAGCAGTAATCCCCCCTCCGTATTTCTTTCTTTTCCTGTTTTTCACCTTTAGTTGTCTCACCCCCCCCTTTTTTTTAATTCCTTTTCAGAGGGAGGGAAGGAGGAAGGAATGGTAAAAGAGGAGAAGCAGGAGTGATAAGGTGAAGTCAAGGAGGGAAGAAGGGATAGAAGGAAGTAGGGATGATCAGAGGAGAAAAGAGTAGGTGGGAGTGAGGGAGGGAAGGAACTAAGATCAGATGGGAGACGATTGAGAGGAAAGAAGGAAGTAGGGATGATTAGAGGGGAAAAGAGAAGGGAGGGAAGGAAGGAGGATAAGATGGGATAAAATGGTAGAAGGAGAGGAACGGAGAGAGGGAAGGAAGGAAGGAAACGAACGAGAGGATAGGATAGATGTTAGAAAGTGAATATCTGAGTTACATTTTTATTTATGCATTTACTTCATTTTATTAATTTACTTCTGTATTTATAACTACGAGACGGCATTGCTCATCACGCTGACACGAAGCCTTCACCCAGACACATGATCAGCGAACGTGTCAGTGTAGCAAGATATCGTCCATAGTAACGGGTAACAGTGCCGGGATGCAAGGGGGTGACTCGACGCAGGCTATTTAAATCAACACCATGGCCGGGGGAGGGACGGTCGCAGGCGAGGGAGGTAGAGATTGAGTATTATGAAGCAGACCTTGACCTTGAGGAGAGAGAGAGAGAGAGAGAGAGAGAGAGAGAGAGGCTAAAACGATTGCAGGTGGATGTGTAAAAAATGGGGACGAGAATAAATGAAGATAAAAAGACTTGGGGAGAGGGAGAGAGAGAGAGCAGCGGATAGGATAGTGTTGCGTAATGTTTGTGGTGGTGTTGTGTAACGTTGGAAACGTTAGGATGAGAGTGAAGAGGGTGGCGTTTGCACGTTTCTGTAGTTGTTTGTACCAATGGGAAAGGTCGGAGTGAGAGAGAGAGAGAGAGGTATCGCTTTAAAAAATATTAGTTTAAGTGCATGATATATTGCTGGTCACACTATGTACACAAACGAGCAGTTATACGCACATGAAGGAAGAGTACACATGAGCTGGGCTTGTAAGTACACACACACACACACACACACACACACACACACACACACACACACTGATAAAACGACTGATACACGGAATGCTTGCGAAATGCAGATAACCAGGGACTCTCAGAAAGTGCAATTCCCACGCCTTACAGTTGGGTACAATCAAGTTTTCAAGCCTTTAGGTACGACGTGCAATCGAAAGTCCATATACTTTGTAGTTCAGCTGAATATAAAGCAGAAAGGAGTGGTTACAGACGATGAAATCAGAAAAAAAAAAAAAAAAAGGGACAAGATTCAAATTGCTCACTACCTGATGTAGTGGTGATGACACTGCTTGCAGAGTACAATTGAAGCCTGTTATTTTGTCGAATATTTATAATTTCGGTCTATTTTGCACATATAAACTATACAGAAGAATTTTTAGTATTTTCTTTTCAGCCATATCCAAAAATGTTAAATACCATCTTGGTCTTATGGCCAAGCTTCATGGTTCTGACTTTCAGCTGATAGCTTTTAAAACTGAATCACTTCATTCTTGTCTAACTATTAACCCTGCCACCAAATTCAGCCCAAATTGGATCTGACCTTTTGAATTGACCATGGCCTTGTGAACTTAACCTTTGACCTATTGTTCTCAAAATGAAACATCTTCATCCACACACACACACACACACACACACACACACACGGGTTGAATTTGACTTTGATCTCAGAGAGATTGATTTAAAAATCCACTCCATTCTTGCCATATCCTCAGCCGTCCTACCAGGTTGTTTTAAACTGGATCAAACCTGACAGCCTTGCCATGTGACCTTGTCCTTTCACCTGCTGTTCTAAGGCACAGTGTATTAAAGCCTTGGCAGACCCTCAACATTTTTACCGAATATGGTTCAACTCTGATCAAAACTTTCAGTTATACATTTAACAGGTGGATAGACAGACGGGCACACATGCCGAGCAGATCATTACATCCCCCATGCTTGCATTGTGCAGGGGTGCAATGTACTGTAGTGCCACTTGTGCTACTGCTCTGGAAGAGGAGTTAACGATAAACTGTACTTAATGACCAATCTAGAGAGAGATAATTTTGTGTGTTCCAAATGTGCTGTCATGTGTGTGTGTGTGTGTATATACCGGTGTTTACAAGTTTTATTGCACTACTGATGGTTGGCCTCTGCATTTTACATCCATTCACTAGCGATGCCAAAGGCATAGTTATTTTGGTCGTGTCCATATCTGTGTACAGTACTGTATGTTTCTGTTGTAACAAAACATTTCAAAAATCTTTATTAAGATTGTGATCATACTTTTGGTGATACATTCTCTGTGTTTGGGTGTAAAAAGTGATTCGATTTTTGGTACAACTAAGTACGTGGTCAGGTTTAGTGTTCAAGGTGCAGTGTTATGCCGTAAATACCTAATCCGATGTGGATCATATTTTACTTTTAAGGTAGGGGGTGTTTGTTGATGGGAAGAGGTGCTGATAGGTCAGAGTCAGATTTCGAACACGTCACAATTCTCTCTGAGCACCTTCAGTCCAATTTTGTGCGTGTATGGGTGAGAGAAGTAGTTCTGGATTGTATGTTCATTGTTTTTTTATATATAAATACTGTATGTTAACCCGCCGTGTCCCGTCGACGTATGGGTACGTCGCAAAATTTTGCATTTGCCAGTCCCGACGACGTACTAGTACGTCGTGCAATTGCAAGGTCTCTAATTTGCACAATTTTCAATTTTCGCGCGATTTTTCATATGTATACACGGGACACCTTCCTTTATTCCTCTACAAGATGCCAAGCAGGGACAATGCCTTGCACCGCATAACCTCACCCTCCCCCCCTGCATGCCACTGTCTCGGCAATTCACCTGTTACCAGTGACCTGGCCAAAAAAGACATTCAGGGCCAGAGTGATTCCCCAATCGATGACAATGTGGAGGACAAAGTTTACATAGCATTAGAGGAAGAAACAGTCTGAAATGATGATCAGGTAATGTGGCAAAAGAAGGTCAGGTATGGTGATGAGTTAATGAGTGAAACAATGCTTATAATGCCTATATTACTGTTTGAAAACCAATATACTCTCGTACTACATATAAATTCGTACCAAGTTAATAAATAAATACCGTTTATGAGTGGTGCAAAATAGTTACTCTCCCATAGAACTCGTTTTCTTTGGTGCCGGCCTGTTAGAAAACCCAGTCAGGTAAGGAGGTATTGCTACCTGGATCGAGTATTTTAAACCTCAGGTGAGCAATTTCTCTATGAAATTTCGATGTTTCTCACCAAAAGCGGAGGTTTTAGCCAAAAAAAAATTTTTCGAAAATATCTCGGGATTGGGGGGTGTCAGAGGTGCAAAATAGCTCAGGACGTGATGGGTTAATGACGTGGTAGCAGGTGGTGGCTTACTTGATGTGATGCTGCCATTCTTTTTCTGTGTCTGCTCACCTATCTTCATATTTCTCCCATTCTTCCTTTCGTCATCATCATCATCAAAATCATCATCATCCGGACCTCCATTCCCACCCTAGGGCAGGGTGAGGAGTAGCAGTGTCTAGACAGCCCAAACTTGCCCAGTTGAATGGGCCACACTTCCATTCGCTCACCATTCAAGCCCCCGGAAACCTGGCTTTATCTGATACACCCAAAACATTCATCACATTCTGTAGCTTCACATAAATGTATCCGATAGAGTCAATGCGGAGTCTGTCACGTTAAAAAGTGGTGCCAAGTCCACAATCATGCACTTCTCCTCACAGTATTCATCCAGCCAGTTCCCTAGCCTCACCGACCTCCAAACCTCCCTTCCAAACACACTCCTCCACCATATCTCTTCCACCTTCTCCTTGACCTACCTCGCCTCCTCCCTCCGAATTCCCTGAGATATACCTTTTTCACCACTCTATTGTTATCCATTCTCTCCACGTGACCATACCATCTCAGTACACTCCCTTCGATTCTTGTGTCCACAGACTTCCTCACTCCACATCTTTCAGGAATCACATTATTTCGTATCCTATCCACTCTCTGTACTCCACATACATTCCTCAGCAGTCCCATCTCCACCTCTCTCACTCTTGACTTTTCATTTTCATTCCACACCATAGTCTTACATCCATATGTTAAAGTTGGGACTAACACTCCATGTAAGCCTCGTGCAGCTGCAATACCCAAGCCTCTGTTTCTTATCAAGGCCTTCATTGCACCAGCTACTTTCCTTCCTTGTGTCACTCTACTTTCCACTTCTTTTGCACATTTTCTTCCTTTCGTATTTTATTTTTCTTCTTTCCATATCAGGTGGCTCTACACTGAATGGCTCAGGAAGCTAATTACAATGCTGGCAGCCATACAACTAGATAATGGGGTGATGTGGACCCTACAATAGGGTCTCTGTTAACTGGGTGGAGAAACGCAAATGCGATGTCCAAGCAGGAACCAAACCTCCACACATTTCCCTGAGCCTTGCTCTGGCGAGATGCTGTCTGTTGCAGGGGATCACCAGTTTACTGCACAGGACAACTGTGCAGAGGCAGTTGCTTGACTGCGTTTTATAGAGCTTGATGGCCAGAGAGACACGAGTTACTCAACGAGAACAGCAGCTGGTTAGTGTTTGTTGTATATGCTATTTTGGATAATGTTACACTTGACAGGAAAGCTATCGAGAACTTTTATTTTATCCTGCGTCATTAGGTGCCAAGTGGAGGAGAGGGATACAGGCTTACTTTTTTCTTGGAAAAGATTTTGAAAGAGCTATTACAACAACCATACTGGCCCAGCCTACTTCACACATCATAACAGGGTGTATTGGTACATGCCCTGCCCAGCCACTGCCAGTCAACCCATCTGATACCCAACCCATTGCCCCACTCCTTTCCACATCTTACCCCTGTCCTCCCTACCCATCCCCCCCCCCCCCGCAACACACACATCGAACTTGTTGAGTAAAACTTAGGTAGTGCCAGGGCCACCCTTCACTCAGCATTGCCATCATAGGGTACACTCGTCTTGCCCTGCCCCACCACGTGCCACCATCTAAGTCCATCCCACCTTCCCCTTTGTCCCACCCCACCCTTTCAATGCATATACCGTTCCCCTCCTATGGTCCGTCTATTTTATGAAGAGCGTTTGGGCGTTGTCCCTCTTGGGGAGTCCCCGTCCCACAGTGTTGCCATATTTTGTACTGGGCAACTTAATCGGATTAGAATAAAGGCGCTAATGACAACTCCCTCTCAGCACACCACTCTCCTCTCTCTCTCTCTCTCTCTCTCTCTCTCTCTCTGCATATAGAAATTACATTTTTTATAGATTTCTATAAAAAGTCTATATACTTTTATGAATTTTTAGAATTTGAGGAAAAGTCTCCAGACTGACTGTCTGTCTGTCTTGTTGCGCTCTTATTCATTCCCTTTCTCCATGACCTTTCCTCCTACTCTCTGTTTCTGTCTGTCTGTCTGTCTGTCTCTCTCTCTGACATTATTTTTTATTATGACTGTGATTTTCTCTTTAAAGTGTGATGTTTATTTGTGGTTTATAACAGCTTTTGAGGGATCAATTATAGGTCCTCTGTTTGCCTTCTCTTCTAAAAAATACTTATTTACGTTGAAATAAGTTCTTTTTCTCTACTGTGGAGCACACGAGAGCGTGTAACAGGAGTAAGAGCATCCATCTCAGGTGGCGGCCAGAGTGGAAATAACCTGGATTAACACGGTCACTCTTCCCATACAAGCGTGGCAACGTTGGAAAGCAACGTTGCCAAGTGTTGTGGTATTTATAAAAAGTAATTGTTATTAAAAGAAAAAAATAGGCATTTATAACACTATATAGCATTATTAAAGAATTAAATATATGTATACTGTAAATAAACTTCATTTAGAAGTAGTAAATAGCTGACATGAGACAGAGAGATGTACACGTTTGGCAGAGAGGCGGTCTAGGAAATTCCCAAGAGGGACAACGCCCAAACGCTCTTCATAAAATAGACGGACCATAGTACACCCTATACCCACTACTATCCTAACCCATATTGCACACTCCCTACCCATCCCACCTATTCTGCGTGACTGCCGGCTGACTTGCAGTGTCAATATTCACAGGGTGGACTTCCTCACTCATGGGCCGCCACTTACCACCATATTAACGTATCTCACCCACTTTTCTCTGTCTTTTCCACCAAGTCTGGAAAGATCTGAATCAGAATCACAAAAACCGTTGCAACAGTATGACCCGATAGAATTCGCTGAATAAAGTGACCGGGAGAGACCAAAATTTAAATAGTCTTGGAGATATTCGAGTCCGAACATTGTTGATCCGATCTGAAATGAGTATCTAAATGACCGTGACTGAGCCAGAATTTATGTATTTAAGTCCAGTTTGATGCGAGGACCCCTGAATGGGTTTAGTTGAATCTGAAGAGTCCTGCACCTAGTTGAATGAACCTAATTGGGTTACCGGCCCTTCTTTGCACCGATATGACCTGACCACGCCCAAATGGATGTGATGTGCTAGACAAGATCTTAGGTGTGAATGGACCCTATTGTTCATGTATAACCCTGAAATACAAGTAATGACAAGACTGTGCTGCATTGGATGTATTATTCTTGTATAACCCTGAAGGACTCAGAATAATAAGACTATGAAAGACAATTGACATTGATGTTAATGGCTCTAAGCGAGGCTGACCCTGAACTGACCTTTATGGACCAAGACTGAGAGTTCTGTACCAGGATTGGCAGAAATTAACTTTGATTGCTCTAACGATCTTACCATGGAGAGAGAGTGAGAGAGAGAGAGAGAGAAACAGTACTGGTACCCGAGATGACCTGAATTAAGCCCTGGGCAATGTTTTCCTAGTCAGTTCATGCACGAAAGGACCGCAAGAGTCCATTTCACCTGCTGTTCTTAGAGGTTGCCCGGCATCACGCATTTACGCGGTCAACGAACTCCGTTTTTTTTTTCCCCTTAATTTGATTTAATTTTGAGACTGAAATATATTTGGCATTCACTTGGTACATGATGTTTTGTACCAATACTGAAATTATATTGCACTGGATTAAAGGGATCTCTCTCTCTCTCTTTATGTATATATGTACGTTGTGTGTGTGTGTGTGTGTGTGTGTGTGTGTGTGTGTGTGTGTGTGTGTGTGTGTGTGTGTGACACGGGCACTTACCTCCAGCTGATGAAGCCCAGCCAACCGTACCCGACCCAGCCCGACCGAGTACCCGCCCGACCTCACCCACACACCCATCCGACTCGCAGGCCAACTCTCCACACAGTACTCCAAGCCACTATACTACTCTGCCTCCACAATACGCAGCTTCCTGTATTTTTAAAGACTTCGTGATTGACAGGTGCCTGGGAAAAGTTTTTGAGGGGAAAGTTTGGAAGCTGGAATTGTAGATGAATGTGGGGGAGAGATGGAAAAGAAGGGGAGAGAGAGAGAGAGAGAGAAGGGAGACATGGAAAAGAAAGGAAAAGAGAGAGGGAGAGAGAGAGATTTGTAAGTACAGCAGAAGACGGAAGGGGTGGACGATGCGGTACAGGTACGAGAGGGGGGGGGGGCAGGGAATAAGTAAAGGGGAGGCGTGTGGGAAAGTACGAGAGAGGTTGGGGTGGGAGAGGCGTGATTTTTCCAGTATCCTCCTATACATGGCCAGATATTATGGTTTTCACCTTGAATCATTTCAGAGTTTGTCGAACAAGTACTTTAAATTTGTTTGTTTATATATATATATATATATATATATATATATATTACAAGATATGCAGTACTTGGCATCGGCCACCAGCAGAGGTATTGGCCACTTCGGTAGGGCATTTCAGAGGTAGGTTAGATACAGTTTTATCAGGCCTAACGTAGAGGTAGATTGTTTCCTCCTCTCCTGTAAAATTTCCTAGTACAGTCTTGTTCCACGGTGTTAAGTGTATTTCCTTTTCCGTGCCCATTTTGCGAGTGGGAGAGGTGAGTGGGGAGAGCTATTATGTTTATATTTCAGTCACTAGTAGAAATAGCAATGCATACCTGGCAACTCCGTTCATGGTTTAGTCGTGGACATAAATAGTCACCTATCCTTCGGTACCCTTTATGCGCGGCAAGTCACAGTGGAGTAAGAGGGGCTGAAAGGGAGGGGCAAGAGTTTAAAGGGAAGGTGGGTGGGGGGACGAACGATGGTGCGGGGGTGGCGTGAGGGAGGGGAGGTGGGGTAGGTTGCGAAGTGGTGGTCACAATATTTGTCTGTTTTCATTCATTCGAGGCATTATAAAGGGGTTAATATTTGGTTGATAATGCTGCATTACACTTTGTAAAGCGGCGTCAGATAACAAGCTTTAGGTACGTGGTGATATCAAGGGCTGGCTCATGAGAAATATACTGACGTGATAGATTAAACATCAGTGTAGAGCCAAAAGTTTCCATCACAACACACTATTGCTTTGTCCGCCAAATTGTAACTAGCTATTTTTATTTTTATTTTTTTTTTTATGTCATTCTGAGGTGATGAGACGGTGTTGGGGTTGTTCGATGGCCTTTCAAACCCATAGCTGCATGGAGTCCAGGCAACAGAATATGAAATATATCGTTTTATATCCATCCATGTGCACAGACGTAAGATTTACGTACCTTTAATGCACTGTTTTTATGAATAGCCTAATCATATAGAGATGCCATAAAATATTTGACATGATGGTGACTGTATAGAGGGAGTGTATACTTAGAGGATGATCATATTTACTGTGGACACAGATATGTCAGAGGTTGCATATGATATTCAGTTCCAAAAATTTATTACATGTAAAGGTAGAAGACGTTTCTTAACCATTATCGGAGTCATTGTCATCCAGATTCCATTCTGCGTCCGAAATCAAAATGCACGGATAAACACAACTATCCGGCTCCGCACTGATGTTTCATCTGTCACGTCATTTTCTTTCAAGAGCCAACCCTTGATATCACCACCTATCTGAAACTTGTTATCTGAAGCCGTTATACAAGGTGTAGTGCAGCATTATCTACCAAATATTAACTTCTTTATATCATGCCCTGAATGAAAGTAGGCAAATGTTGTGACCGCCACTTCGAATTTCATTCTCCCTCCCCTACCTCCCCTCCAGTACTGCACCCCGTTCCCCGCACCATTGCTCGTCCTCCCACCCACCTTCCCTTCTATCTCTGGCCCCTCCCTCCCAGCCCCTCTTACTCCACTGTGACTTGCCGTGCATAAAGGAGCCAGCCTGAGGCACGGGGTACCGGAGGATAGGTTATAATTTATGACCAAGACTGTACCTCTCTGTACTGGTCGTAAGATCTTTTAACGTTGTGCTTTTTTTTTTTTTATGTGTCTGACTCTGGGCATAGGCTTCACAGCCTGCTATCAAGGCCCAGTAGTCCTCCTACATACCATACAGCTCTACATGTCACCACTTCGGCGCTAACACCCACCGTCCATATTGAATACGTGCTAGGGCTGTCTCATACAGGACTGGTGTATTGGTATTAGCGGGGGTATTTTTACGACATGTCGGCGGGTCTTCTGGTAGATCAGTAAAGCCTGATTTAATGAAGTTCAAATCCTTAAACTGTTCCCTGCCCCAGCCGGGATTCGAACCTGGGTCTGTTAGGACTGTAGGCCACCTCTCTACCGATTGAGCCACCCCTTGTAACGCTATCAAGTTCTTTTCCATTCCATCCCATCTTTTCATATTGTGATCTTTCAGCTTCATATATTAGTGTATGGTGGCTCGTCTTTGGTGATGGAACATTATCGCATTACCAAGCCGCAGTGGAGTCATGTGTATGTGTGTGTGTGTGAGAGAGAGAGAGAGAGAGAATTATCACTCTCCCTAACTTGTTTCCATTCCCTCTGGCTCTTGTACAGCTTCTCACTCATTTTTCTTTCTTTTTACTCGCTTCCCTTCCCTTACCAACTCTCTCTCTGTCTTCTTTCATTTTCTCCTTCCTCGCCTTCTTTTTCTTTTCCCAACGTCTTCCCTCCCATTCCATTATATCCCCTTCCCTACACTTCCTCTTTCATTTCCATTATCCCTACCCCCTTTCCCCTTCTCTTTCTCTAACTTTTCCCCTCCATCATTCCCCTCTCCCATCTCATCCCCCTTTTATTTCTCTTACCCCTTCATTCCTTAGCCCCATCCCATTTGTCTCTCTCTCTCTCTCTCTCTCTCTCTCTCTCTCTCTCTCTCTCTCTCTCTCTCTCACACACACACACACACACACACACACACACACACACACACACACACACACACACACACACACAACCACGTTGCAAGCATTCTTCTCACAACCTCTTGCTTCTTCCCTCTTGTTTCTTCCGTTTGTACGCCCCCCAACGAGATATCCTACGTCTTCTCTCCTTTCTCTCATTATCCCTCCCCCCTTTCCGTATTTGCCTCTTGTCTGTCCTTCCTCCCTCCTTCCTTCCCTCTCTCTTTTCTCATTTTGCCACCATTCCTGAAATTCCACTCTTCTTCCTTCTCCCTTGTCTCATTCCTTTCCGTATTACTTGAGTTAGTATATTTTTTACACATTCTTGTCTCTGCATCGTGGTTTCTCTCTCTCTCTCTCTCTCTCTCTCTCTCTCTCTCTCTCTCTCTCTCTCTCTCTCTCTCTCTCTCTCTCTCAGATACATACTTGGGTGGATAGAGTGGATGGCGTGGTATAGTGGATTGCTGAGGTGCACAGGGAAGTATTATATACGTATATAATCCTTTTACCATGTGTGATCCTTCCCGAGCCTAACAAGGGAGAAAAAAAAAGTTCGGAAGCAGCTTGAGTAAAACGAAATATTTAACCCATTTGCTGTGAGTGGTCGTTCAAGAATAGAAGAATAAGCAGTCAGTATAATGAAATACGTCATAGTAGTGAAGGGGTTTATGGAGATTGTTTTTAGTGACAACACGCTGACGTTTCTTGATAATACTATTTTATTTAGCTTAAGACTTCCTATTGATGATTCTCTTAAGCTGAGTAAATTCGTTTGGCATTATCTTGAATGATGGAAGACACTGCATCATCAGAGTGAAGAGGGTGATCCAATTTAAAACTAAAAAAGAATATTGTATTATAGGGGGCAGGTTTGGTGAATGAACGAAGATGCATAGATTGGGAGGTAGATTCAAATGATGGATGGAAAAGGATAGACTTGGAGTAGTATTCAGTTAATGATGGTTGGATAAGGGTAGGTTGGGAGGAAGGTGAATGTAAAGATGAAGGGAAAAGGATACTGTGGATGGAAGAAAAATATTGGAATGAACAGATGGGTGACGAGCGATACTCCTGCTTTAGGAGGAAGAACGAAAGCAAAGATGGATGGATACAGTGTAAATTAGAGAGACTGTGATGGATATGGATATATTAGAAGGAAGGTGAAACTGAATGAAAATATTATAGATAGATTGGAAGGAGTATAATACTTAAGATGAATATGATGAGAAAACCCTTGCTGAGCCTTCAGTACGATATATATATATATATATATATATATATATATATATATATATATATATATATATCGCCACAGTGATATATTATGAGGGAACTGTTGTAGTGAGTATTTTAGAATATGTGCATGAACACCAACAAATAGTGTAGCTATTTGCAATTTATTGTGCTCATGACATTTTTCAGCTTCGGAACGGACTTTGATATTTATAGGGTTAAATTTAGGGGTGGAGGGATTGCTTTTGAATCCTTATGTACCATGGGTCACAAAATTATCGGCGCACAATATGTATGAAATATTTGGGACCATAGAACTAAGGTCACTGAAATATTAGTGTTCGACCTACCACACGTCGGTAGCCCTGATGTCGGGAGGTGTCATATATCGTCAACTAGCAATATCCTCTTGCAGACATATAGAAAATGTTAGGTTTATATAAACAGACACTGTTCGTACACAATGAGACGTTGGTAAACATCAGCAGTTGTTCGAATGTGTTCGGTAGGCATCGGACCCCCTGTACACCGATACTTTTGTGACCCATAGTACAGTCCCAGGATTACCCTTGTGCTCTTTAGACTGCACAGTATGTGTGTGTGGGGGTGGGAGGAAATTGTTATATCTGTCTGTGTGTGTGTGTGTGGGGTGTGTGTGTATATATATATATATATATATATATATATATATATATATATATATATATATATTCTATCTATCTATTGCCAGACGGCTCAATCCCGTTTGGGGTGGCCACAAACAAATCGCCTCCAAGTCGCCCTGTCCCCCGCCATTTCACTGCCCTGCTCCCAACTCACACTCCCCTCTCTCATATACCTCTCCACCCCATCCCTCCATCTCATCCTCGGCCTCCCCCTCCCTCTTCCCCCCTCCACCTCACTCACATACACTCTCTTCGTCAGTCTTTCACCCTCCATCCTCTCCACATGGCCAAACCACCTCAGTGTGTTCCTCATAACGCTTCCTATCACATCCACATCCACACCACAACGCTCCTTTATATCCTCATTCGTCAGCCTGTCTCTCTACGTGACTCCACAGGCTCCTCTTAAATAACTCATTTCCACTGCTCTCACTCTTGACTTGTGTCCTTCCAACAGTGTCCAAGCTTCACTTCCGTACGTTAGAGTTGGTATCACAATACTGTCATATAGTAACTTTTTCACTTCCATGCTCACTTCCCTGTTTCTTATCACTGCTTTCAAGGAACCAGCAACCTTTCTTCCCTGCTGTACCCTTTCAAGCACTTCACCCTCCAAACCTCCATCCTTACTCATCACACTACCCAAATACTTAAACGTACTCACATTTTCCAATTCCTCACCATCCAACCTCGCTGTACATTCACTAACTTCACCTCTCTCAAAGACCATCACTTTACTCTTCCCTACATTCACCTTTAGATTCCGTTTCTTACACAATCTCTCAAACTCATCCACCAGGCCTTGCAGCTCCCCTTTGTCTTCACTCAACAACACAGTATCGTCTGCAAACAACAGTACAGGGAGTTTCCAAACACTATCCTCTCTCACCAGGGCCACTCCAACATCCACTACCCTACCTTGTACCTCTTTTATTACCCCATCCATGTACAGATTGAACAACCATGGAGACATGACACATCCCTGTTTCAACCCAACTTTCAAAGAGAAAAATTCACTTAGTTCACCATCCACACGCACTGCAGCCTTCGCACCATCGTACATACTCTTCACAGCATTCAACAACTTCCCATCTACTCCATATATATATATATATATATATATATATATATATATATATATATATATATAAAAGGCCGTGAAGAGTATTTGTGAGGGTGCTAAGGCTGCAGTGCATGTGGATAGTGAACTGAATGAATTTTTCTCTTTGAAGGTTGGATTGAAACAAGGATGTGTCATGTCTCTAAGGTTGTTCAGTCAGTATATGGATGGGGTTATAAAAGAGATACAAGGTAAGGCAGTGGATGTTGGAGCGGCCCTAGTGAGAGAGGGCAGTGTTTGGAAACTACCTGTACTATTGTTTGCAGATGATACTGTGTTAAGTGAAGACGAAGGGGAGGTGCAAGGCTTGGTGGATGAGTTTGAGAGAGAGTGTAAGAAACGGAATCTAAAGGTGAATATAGGGAAGAGTTAAGTTATAGTCTTCGAGAGAAGTGGTCAGTGAATGTACAGTGAGGCTTGATGAGGAGGATATGGAAAATGTGAGTGCGTTCTTGGGTAGTGTGATGAGTAGGGATGGAAGTTTAGAGGGTTAAGTGCTTGAAAGGATGCAACAGGGAAGAAAAGTTGCTGGTTCCTTGAAAGCAGTGATAAGAAACAAGGAAGTGAGCATGGAGTGAAAAAGCTACTACATGACAGTATCTTGATACCAACTCTGACGTATGGAAGTGAAGCTTGGACCTTGTTATAGGGACAGAAGTCAAGAGTGAGAGCAGTGGAAATGAGTTATTTGAGAGGAGCATTTGGAGTCACATGGAGAGACTGACAATTGAAGAAGTTAAGGAGCGTTGTGTGTGGATGTGGATGTGATAGGAAGCGTGAGGAGAAATACACTGAGGTAGTTTGGACATGTGGAGAGGATGGAGAGCGAGAGACTGACGAGGAGAGTGTATGTGAGTGAGGTGGAGGTGGGGAGAGGGAGAGGGAGACCGATGATGAGGTGGAGGGATGGAGTGGAGAGGTATATGAGAGGGGGGGTGTGTGAGCTGGGAGCAGGGCCATGAAATGGTGGGGGACAGGGCGACATGGAGGCGATTTGTTTGTGGCCACCCCTTACGGGGTTAAGGCGTATGGCAATAGATAGATAGATATATACTTGTATATATACACTGTTTATATATATATATATATATATATATATATATATATATATATATATATATATACACACACACACACACACACACACACACACACACACACACACACACACACACACGTCTCTCTAACTATCAACACCAAACTACATGCCCAGTACACACTACACTTCCTTTTCTAAAATTAAAAAAGTAAAATCATGGCAGCTCAACACGTGGCCTCGGAGTCCCCAGGGGGGGGTGACCATAAATGCCCCCACCTTCCGTCCCTCTCCCGGTGACGACTCGAGCTGCCTGGAACCACTGTATGACTCTCTTCTTCTTCATTTCTGCAACATTCGTGACCTTTCCTGTAACTTTCGGTCTGTTGAGCACCACCTCTCCTTCTCTAAACCTCACCTTTTTCTGAGACTCAGCTGTCTGAGGCAACTGACAGCAGACCCTTTTCTGTATCCTCCTACTTTCTCTATACTCATTTCAAAGCCAAAGGTGGCTGTTGTGTATATATACGCAACGACTTACCTTGCTCTCATGTTCCTGAACTCGATTGTTCTGAATTCTCTACACTCTGGCTTCGGCTTTCCTGTCATTCTCTGACTAAATATATCTGTGCTGTTTACTTATCTCCTAATTCAACTATCAAAAATTCTTTGACAATCTTACTTCTACGATGGAACACATTCTATCCATTTCTCCTTTCTCTGAAATCTCCATTCTAGGAGATTTCAATGTTCACCACCACCTTTGGCTCTCCTCTCCTTTCACTGATCCACCTGGTGAACAAGCCTACACCTTTTCTAACCTTAATGACTTAGAGCAGCTTGTACAGCACCCTACCCATATCCCTGACTGCCTTGGAGAGAGCTCCAACATACTTGACCTCTTCCTTACAACCAATCCTTCTGCTTACACTGTTAATCTTTTCTCTCCGTTGAGCTCCTCTGATCACAACCTTATCACCTTAACCTGTCCTATCGCTTCGGTACGGCCAGAGGACCTTCCAAAGAAACGTCATCTGTGGCACTTTGGAGCTGCGGATTGGGAGGCCGTCAGGCAGTACTTCTTTGATTTTCCCTGGAACGATTATTGCTTCCATGGCCGGGAGCCATCTGAGTGTGCCTTGCTCATTATGGAGGTTTTTCTCTATGACATGGAAGCATAGATTCCTTTCTCATATCTTTTGACTAATGCAAGAAAGCCTCGGTTTAATCACACTTATTCTAAAGCTGTCCGCAACAAGGAGAGGGTCTAAATAAGGTACCGGTGCCAACCCATCCCTGAATCGCATCTTTTATATGTTTCTGCCCGGAATTGTGCCAAGTCTGTTCTCTCTGCTGTAAATAATTTCATCCGTACTAAATGCTCTCAACTCTCCAACTTGAATTCTTGCTGCTCCTTCTGGCACCTTGTCAGAAACCTTTTTAGCAACTTTACCTCATCATCTTTCCCTCCCCATTTCTACTCTGATGGCTCTGTAACTATTTTTCCTACTGATAAAGCAGATCTCTTTGCTTAGACTCTTTCCTCCAGTTCCAGCTTAGATGATTCCGGTGCTGTTCCTCTATCACTTCCCCCCACTAATTTCCTCATGGCTGACATTATAATATTTTCAGCTGATGTATTTTCTGCCATCACAGGCCTCAAGACTAATAAAGACATAGGGGCCTGATGGAGTCCCTCCTGTTGTTCTCAAGAACTGTGCTTCTGTGCTTTCACCCTGCCTAGGCAAACTCTTTCGCCTTTGTCTATCAACTTGTACCTTTCCTTCTTGCTGGAAGTTTGCCCTCATTCAGCCAGTCGCAAAGAAGGGTGACCATTCCCAACCCTCTATCATTCAATTGCTTTAACCCGCCCCATCCCGACCACTTTCCCACCACTGACTCCCCCCAATCCTGACCATTTTTGGAAAATTTTTTTTTTTTGGCCTAAACCTCCGCTTTTGGTGAGAAACATCGAAAATTCATAGAGAAATCGCTCACCTGAGGTTTAAAATACTCGATACAGGTAGGAGTACCTCCTTACCTTACTGGGTTTTCTAACAGGCTGACACCAAAGAAAATGAGTTCTATGGGAGGATAACTATTTCACATCACTCATAAACGGTATTTATTTATTAACTTGGTACGAATTTATATGTAGTACGAGAGTATATTGGTTTACAAGCAGTAATATAGGCATTATAAGCATTGTTTCACTCACTAACTCATCACCATACCTGACCTTTTTTTTTGCCACATTACCTGATCATTATTTCTGACTGTTTCTTCCTCTAATGCTGTGTAAAGTTTGTCCTCCACTTTTGTCATTGATTGGGGAATCACTCTGGCTCTGAATTTTGTACCGTGGCATGACATGGCTTTACTGGCCAGGTCACTGATAACAGGTGAATTGCTGAGACAATGACGTGCAGGGAGGGGGAGGAGGTCATGCTGGGTAAGGCATTGTCCCTGCCTGGCATCTTGTAGAGGAAGGTGTCACGTGTATATGTACCAAAAATCACTCGCGAAAATTGAAAATTGTGCAAATTAGGAACCTTGCAATTGATTCGTGTTTATGTACGTCGACGGGATTGGCAGTGACAAAATGTGTGGACGTTAAAGAACGTCGACGGGATGCCGCGGGTTAACATCCTGCATCTCAAAAGTTTTCAAGTCGGTTCTTAATAGAAATATTTTAAAGCATCTTTCCTGTCACAACCTTCTCTCTGATCGTCAGTATGGGTTCCATCAGGGAAGCCCCACTGGCGATCTTCTCACCTATCTTTGAGACTCCTGGTCATCCTCCTTTTGGGACTTTGGGGAAAGCTTTGGCATTGCAGTTGACTTCTCAAAGGCTTTCAGTAGAGTCTGGCATAAATCTTTAATTTCTAAAACTTCCCTCTTACGGTTTCTATCCTTCTATCTGTGCCTTCATCTCTAGCTTCCTTTCTGATTATTCTATAGCCACTGTTGTAGACGGCCATCATTCTTCTCTTAGATCTATCAGCAGTGGTGTTCCTCAGGGCTCTGTCCTATCACCAACTCTCTTCCTTTTATTCATCAGTGACCTAAGCTGTAGTGTACATCTAACCCTATCCACTTGTATGCTGATGACTCGACCCTTCACCTTTCCAATCGGTCCCTGCAACGTCCATCGCAGCAGTTACTTCAACAAACAAGGGATGAGGCTGTGGCACACCCAATGTCTGACTTGACTCGCATCTCTGACATGGGTAAAAATAATCTGGTTGTTTTTAATTCATCAAAGACTCAATTTTTACACCAAAATCTTCCAAAGGTATGCCCACTAATGTTTAATAATATTCAGCTTCATCCTGCATCATCCTTGAACATGCATGGGGTTTCATTTACTTGGGACTTATCTTGGAAAGATCATATTACATCTCTTGTAAAATCTGCTTCCAAGAGATTAGGTGTGCTAAGCCGACTCTGTTCCTTCTTTACCCCTGCACAATTGTTGACTCTATGCGGGGGTTTTATCCGCCCCTGTGTGGAGTACAACTCTCATGTGTGGGGAGGCTCTTCACATACAGCTCTTCTCAATAAGGTGAAGTCAAAGGCTTTTTGTCTCATTAACTTTCCTCCTCTTACTGACTCCCTTCAACCTCTGTCTCTTCATCGCACTGTTGCATCTTTATCTCTTCTATCGCTACTTCAGTGGTCACTTCCGAACTGTCTGCATGCATTCCTCCACTTCTACGACGGGCGTAGCACTCGTCTAGCAGCAAACTCTCATCCCTTTTCCGTCCAACTCTCTAATGCAAGAGTTAACCGTTACTCCCAGTCCCTCATTTATGCAACAGTTCAACTCAAGAACTGTCTCTTTCTGTCTGTGTTTCCTGCTTCCTATGATCTCCAGTCTTTCAAACACAGTGTGTCCAGACATCTCGAAATTATCGGATCTTGAATTTGGCTCTTTCTTGTATTTTTTTTTTCTCTTGGAAGGAACAATAATTGCTGGCTCGCGGCCTTTGGTTCCTTCTTCTTCGCATATATATATATATATATATATATATATATATATATATATATATATATATATATATATATATATATTGAGGTAGGTGGGGCGAAAACCATCCACTCACTCGATGTACTGATGCTTTGGGTATCTCCCCTTTCCTCTGTTCCTTCCTTCCTCTTCCGTCTTTCTTTCATTCATTCTTTCCTCTTCCTTCTGCTTGTCGTTGACTTACACTCACTCTTCTGTCTTTCTTTCCTTCACTCTTTTCCTGCGGGTGACTTTACACTCCCTCTTCTTTCTTTCCTTCACATTTTCCTCTTCCTTCTGCCTGTGAGTGGCTGTACACTGAGTGACAAGCCAAATAGTTTCCTGTACACCAGGAGACAATTTACTACGAAGGGTTTGTTACCATATAACCAAATTATGGCTAATCGGATTGAGTCTGTGTAGGTTTGTAGCCAAGGGGCGGTTGGGGTTTATTGCTCACGTAATGCCACTCACGGATGAGTGAGGGTGGTTACTCTCATCCTACACTTCCTGCCAATGCAATTATATACCGGTACGTACCTACAATGACCAAGGCGAATTTTAGCGCGTGCGCGCACGCTCCCGCACCCACGCATGAAACACACACACACACACACACACACACACACACACACACACACACACACACACACACACACACACACACACCAAATAAGATGTTAATAGCGCTACAGATTTTAATGGAATGTTAATTAATATTAAACCATAATCATCATTATTTTTTCTGTATTCATTATTAGTTGTGATATGTACAGTACATGAAAATGTGAAGAATCCTTTTTCGGCTCCTCCAACAGCACTGCTAAATTCGACACTGCCTGTGATGCAGTGAGAATAGCAGTGACATCAGCCCAAGCCGTGTTTAGAGGTAATCCTAGCTGTACACTGGAACCTTTCTTTCTTTCGCCAGAAGTCTATTCGATTTTGATGCGAATAACAAAAAAGTGGGCTCATTAATGTATGTGCTAGAAAACTGATACCCGAACAGCTGCAGATTATTAGATTATAGATTACTGCTGCTGTAAGGGTTTATGTACGCTTTGGGTATCATAAGTCTATTGCATTATACAGTATATTCATTCACAATACTCAGTGTTACGTGCTTTCTCCTTTCATTTTCTCCAGTGTTCCTTCAGAATTTTACATTCTCTTTCCATCTTTATTTTCTCGAGTAATTCTTCGTTATTCCATTTTCTGTCTTGCAGCTTTAACTTGTCCAATAATATTTATTTATCGGCTTTCATGGACATCGTTTCCCAGAGTGTTGGAGCTTGTACGGAGTAGGTGAGGATTTTTTTTTTTTTTTTTTTTTTTTTTTTTTTTTTTTTTTTTTAAAGCGATGCTGCCGCATGACCTTTCCTTTCCTTCCCCTCCTCCCCCCATTCTCTCTCTCTCTCTCTCTCTCTCTCTCTCTCTCTCTCTCTCTCTCTCTCTCTCTCTCTCGTTTCTTTGTCTTCACCCCCTTTATCACATTTCCTCACACTTCTTGTCTCCCTTCTCAGCTTTGTCATTTCAACTTCTTTTGTGTCCTTCACACCATTCTTTCATTATTCTGGTTCGAGTTTCTCCACCATAACCACTTCAGTCAGTTGAGGTATTTGTATGAGGGAGCATCTCATGGAGCGGCCCTGCCCGTTAAGGTCACTAACGATTTTCGGGAGCGAGATCTTCATTGCCTTAGGCTGGAGATTTTGGTGAAACTCCAAAGTTCCCTGAAGTTCTCTTTTTAGCTTATGAGTTTTACGTGTTCAGTATATTCCTATAGTTACCAGACGATTTTACTTTTTTTTTTTCGCATGATTTTCCCCATCAGTGGAAGATGATTTTCGTTAATTCCAGAGTGCTTCCCGTAGCTGAATAAGACTGCTAGGGGGCTGTACATGCTTTCCATAACACTTCCTGACAGGTGCCCTATTTTCGTGTTAATCCCTTGTTATAGCTCAACATCAATAATGGAGAGATTCTAGTTTTCAGATCATGGGGGACAGTAGATAGCAATTTTTTTCCGCAGTTTGGCATCAGTCATGCTGTTTTCATTGTTCTTTTCGTTTTCTCCATCATAAATTATTGTTTATATTGTTTACTTTTTCGTCTTCATTTCCTTTTCTTTCTTAGCTCGTTCAGGATGATTGCGCCTTGTATGAATAGCATTCTAGGAAGGGACAGGCAGCGTTATTCAGCTTGAAGGAGACCTGTCGTAGCGAAGCCGTTGACAGTCTATATCATCCCCTCTACTCTTGACAACTTACGTAACCCGCGGACGGTTGTATTCAGCCTTGGCAAGACTCAAAGCGAAGGGTTAGAATTATCTCAACTAATACTGTACATTCGGTACTCTAATGTCTTTATTGTACTTTCCTATGGTTCCTTATTTTACACTCCAATGTTTCCTTATTTTACACTTCTATGTTTCCTTATTTTACTCTCCTATGTTTCTTCATTTTACTCCGTTTATTTTACTCTCCTATATTTATTTTACTCTCCCGTTTCTTTATTTTACTCTCCTGTCTGTTTTACTTTTTTTTATTTTCTGTGTTTATTTACTCCTGTTTATTTTACTCTTGTGTTTATTTTTTTCTCCTGTTTCTTTATTTTACTCTCTTGCTTATTTTTTTCTCCTGTTTCTTTATTTTACTCTCTTGCTTATTTTACTCTCCCATGTTTCATTATTTTACCCTCCTTGCAAAAGAGTGTGAAACGATTAACGGTCTTCGCCAATCCTGTCGGTAGAATTACGAGTCTCATTTTCCTCATCCCACCGCCAGGCGATTGTATGCAGACCACGTAGTACACCCAGGGAGTTATTATCAGTCGTAACCATTAATTCCCTTATCGAATGTCTTTTTTTTTTCTTTATCTTATAACTCTTCTACAACCTTTCGCTTCTAATTTGTTTATCTCTGCCGTCTCTTTCTTATCATGTCATTTATTAATCCATTCCTGTCTTTCGATATCTCAGTTCCCAGTATAACCTTAATTTCTTTTCCCTCATAACCTTCTCGTTTTATATAATTATCCTTTTTGCCTTATTTCGTATTCCCTCGCCTTCTTATTCCCTTCATCCTCATTTCGCTTTCCCTTCACTAATCCTCTTTGCCTCTTTTTTTTTTTTTTAGTTTTTTTCTCAGCCTGCCTTTTCATCCTTATTCTCAATTTACCTCATCCTTTATTTCCTCCTTCGTTATTCCGTAATCCCCCTCCCTCTCCCCGTGTTCATTCTCCATCTCCATTCATGCGTTAACTCATTTCGTGTTTTATCATCAATTTCTTCAGCGTTCCTTTCCTCCTGTTTCCATATCTTGTTGTCTTCCTTATCCTCCTCTTCTCATTATTACCATTGCTTCTCTCTCTCTCTCTCTCTCTCTCTCTCTCTCTCACACACACACACACACACACACACACACACACACACACACACACACACACACACACATCTCTCTCTCTCTCTCTCACACACACACACACACACACACACACACACACACACACACACACACACACACACCGTCATTCCCCTCTTTACCTCCACATATCTTACCCTTCTGTCCCTTATTCCCTCTCATATTCCAGCCATTCTTCTTCCCCTCTCATCCTGTAATCCTCCTCACCCTTCAGTTTGTATATCATTCGTACTTATTGCTCTCTCTCTCTCTCTCTCTCTCTCTCTCTCTCTCTCTCTCTCTCTCTCTCTCTCTCTCTCGTGCTATTTACCTCATATTCATTTCCATTAATCACTACCCTTCCTTCGTATTCCAGTTTTCTTTTCCTCTAATCCATTCATCTTTCCTTTTCGTTTCTTAATCTCTTAGCGCCTCTCATTTCTGTCTGTCTGTCTGTCTGTCTGTCTCTCTCTCTCTCTCTTTCTTTCTCTCTCTCTCTCTCTCAGAATCTCTTTCCATGTTTTTCTGCTTCTTCTTTAATTCGTCTTTATCCTCTCTTCATATCTCTCCTTCTTGGGGGTTTTCTCTTGTTTTCCTTCCCCATTCATAACTGCTTCACTAATCTTTTACCCCCTTTTTTCGCTTCCTCCGTTCATTCATTTTACCTCTTTCTTTTCGCTTCTTAATCTACTTTTAATCTTAATTGTGCATACTTCATTTTTAGTAATTTTTTCTTTTCCTCCATTTTCCAGTATTTTTTTTTCCTTTTGCCCGTATTTACTGTCACTTTCTTTCTCCCAGTATTTACCTTTCATCATTCATTTCCTTACTTTCCTGGTTCAGTTTTTATCAGTCTTCTCTTCACTTTTATTTATTTTCTTTCTTTTCCTCCATTTTCATTTTTTTTTTGCCTCATTTACTGTCACTTATGTTTCTCCTTTTATTTACCTTTCATCATTCATTTCCATACTTTCCTGGTTCATTTTTATCAGTCTTCAGCCCTCCTTCATCCTTTTTGTGTCTCGTAATACTTCTCCAACTATTATTTCTAACTCGTCATTTCTTTCTGTGCAACGCCTCTCCATAGTGGGCATTTCTCCTGTTGTTTTTCTCCCTCCTCCTCTTCCCCCCCCCCACCCTTTTCCCCGTCTTTTCGACATACAAGTAACTTCTCCTTTATTTGTTTCTCTGTTTTCCCCTTTATCCTTCATCCCCCCCCCCCTCTTATTCTTTACTAACGCGTCAAGGTCGTGCACAGAATTTTAAAGGGAGGGAGGTTTAAAAAAACTTCATGACATAGTTTATTCACTTTATTTCATTCCTTCATCCATTGATTCATCATTTTATCCTGCGTTGCCCCATGAGGAGCGTAGGAGCCCAGGGCTAGGCAAGGTGGTAGTGACATTTAAGATGAGAGTGACCAGCCACTTTCATCGCTGAGTGGCATTACGTGAGCAGTAAACCCCAACCACCTCTTGGATGTAAACATGTACAGACTCAGTCCGATTGGAGCGCCTTAATTACTCACTACACGAAGCAACACAGGCAAACCTGGGTACTGTAACTGACTAAAGTACTGGAAGGGTACAAACTCAGGGTTATTTACATACCGGACTTTACAGAACTTTGGAAGTGAAACAAAGAATTCGGTCGTTTACTTGATATCTCACCAAAAAACACAGGCAAAACAATATAAAACACTTCACTCGCTGATTTCTGACCGTAAACTCACTCAGCACTGAAGTACCGTTTATTGACGCTTATGAAACATTCTAGAAATTTCCACTACGTTCTGCAAACTTCCATTTTTTTTTTTCTTCAGTAGCCGTCCATAACCTTCCATTTATTCTCGTCGGTAACAACACATTCTGGGACCTTCGTTCTTATTTTTTGTAAAACTTTTTAACTTTTTGTATTAATTTTCTATCGTAACATTCTTAACATCATTTAATTGGGAGTTGCGTTTTTAGTATTATTTCCATTTTATTTTTTTCATTCTTTTCAAATGGGGGGTTTAACCCCCCAAACCCCCCGTGTGCACGGCCTTGTAACATCCATTATTGATATTGCTCCCGTGGTTTACTTATTTATTTTTGCATTCTTTATTTTTCCTTTGCTCATTTCACTCCTCCCATTCAATCTTCCTTTTTTTTTTTTTTTTTTTTTCAATTTAGCCGTCATTTTCTCATCACCCACGTCGTAGCCTCTCTTAATGCCTTTCCATGCCTGATTTTTCTTCTTTTATCTTACTTTTATTGTATTCTTTTCATATAGCCTTTAACCCAATCCCATATGTCCTTTCTCTCCGATTCCCTGTTTGTTGCCCTTCCTCTTGGTTTTTTTGTAACGCCTCTAATTCAGTATTTTTCTTGGTTGGTCGTGTTTCCTTACTTCGATCATTTACTGAACTTCTCCCCTTTTCTTTGGTTTATTCTCTCTCTCTCTCTCTCTCTCTCTCTCTCTCTCTCTCTCTCTCTCTCTCTCTCTCTCTCTCTCTCTCTCTCTCTCATATTCAGCCTGTGTCCTCTTTCATTTTCACCTCCATATATTTTCTCCTTTTTTTTCGTTTTTTTTTTCATCTTGTTTCATTCCTTTCATCACTCTTGTCTCCCCCTTTATTCCGTCTCAATGTCCTCTTTCTTTTTACTCGCCATATACTCCGTCTGGCACGCTTCACTTCTCCCTGTTTCGTTGCTTTCTTTTTCCTTTTTATTTCTCTTCATTGATTCTCTCTCTCTCTCTCTCTCTCTCTCTCTCTCTCTCTCTCGTTATTTCTTTACTCACACCCCTGTTCCCTTTATTTCTCTTACTTCCTTCTCCCTCCTGTGCTCTTCCCTCTCCACTCAGTTCATTCTCTCGTTCCCCGTATCAGGTTCCACCCTTTTTATTTGCTTCTTCCCTGTACATATCTTTTCCGTCGTGTGCTCTCGTCATCGTCTCTCCTTCCTCACTTTCCTTCGTCTTTTTACTATTTCCCGTGTTCCATTTTTGTTTGTCGTTTTGTTTCTTTGTCTCCTGCATTCTTTCATTACACCCTCGACACGAGAACGGGTCTTATGTTTAGATCGACGTGTGTGTGTGTGTGTGTGTGAGAGAGAGAGAGAGAGAGAGAGAGAGAGAGAGAGAGATTGAAATAACTGTTTTTGTAAAGTCAGATTTTAACCAAAACGTATGGAAGAGTTTAGGGCACCCCATGAGGAAGTTAATAGGTCAGGATTCAAGGTCACAGGTGTAGGTCACGCGTTGACCTAGCAAAACCAGCATAAAATTATCCAATTTGGCCAAACTTTGGGGAAGCGGTGAGTGTAAGGCAAGAATGGAGTTATTTAATTTTTAGAACAGTCAGAGGTTTGGGTCACAGGGCAAGGTCAGAGTTAGACCCATGTTTGTAATTGCTAAGAAAGTGGCCAAAACAGGTTCGGCCCGATTTTAGCCAAACTTGGGGAACGGTTGAGGGTCGTCGAAGAATTACACGTACTGTTTTTGAGAACAGTAGGTGAAAGGGCCGAGTCAGCATAGAGGTTTTTTATCCGAGGTAGACCAAACTTTGAGGAATGGTTGAGGATAAGGTAATAAAAACATTCGATTTAGAATAGTCTGTCAGAGATTAAGGTTACGAGGCAAGTGGCAAGTATGAGTAAAGCGATTTTGTTCCGATTCCATCCCAACTTAGTGGAAGGGTTAAGAATGAGACAGGGACAAAGGAATTCAGTTTGGAGAACAATCCGTTAAAGATGAAGGTCAAAATTTGACTTGTGTGTCTTTCTGGTATATAACTGATTAACTAAAGTAGTTTTGATCTTATTTGAGTCCGACGGTGGATGAGTCGACCGTCGCCCAAAAGTTTTTAACTGATTGTTTTTTTAAGACAATAGGTTAAAGGTCAAAGTCAACTTAAACAGTTTCTATCCGTTGTAAACTAAACTCTATGGGATGATCGAGTTTAAAGCAAGGATAAAGAGATTTGATTGTGAGTCAAAGGTCGAAGTCTTAAGGGAAGGTTAAAGATCAGGGTCACTAGGCAAAGTCAGTTCAGTTTTGACTGAGCTGAACCAAAATTGGTGGAAGGGTTAAGGTTTACGCAAGAATGAAGTCATTCAATTTTGAGGGTAATTTCTCACTCTAGGTCACTGGGTAGTCGTATCATACATAGGGCTGTTTGACCAGTTGATGGTCATATGTGTCGCGCTGTCTGAATGGTCTTTCTTGTTTGGTTCATTGTTGTAATGCAGAGCCACCAGATGTATCTTCATCTTCACTTTCATAACTGTTCCTTACTGGTGTCTTTTATTCTTTAATTGTCTCATAATATTCTTTCCTTGTTTCTTAATTTAATTCAGCTGTGTTTCGTCTTCCCCGCTCTCTCTCTTCATCGCCTTTACTCCGTCCCTTCTTCTCCAGTCCCTTTATTTCCCTCTTTTCTATGTTTCCTTTTTCCACCAATTCCATTTTCTTTAAATCACACATTTCAGTTATTTTTTTCCACTCTGCTACTTTTCCTCCTCCTCCTCCTCCCTGTCCCATCTTCTCGTCTCCTCCATATCTTTGCTTTCGTCTTTCCTCAAATTGACTTCCATTGACATATCTTCATGCTTCTGAAATCCGGTTCCTTTCTGACTGCCATTTCTATCCTTGATCTTTCTCCTCTTCCCTGTTTATTCCTTTCCTCCTCCTTTTTTTCCCATTTATACTTTATTCTTCTTTTTATCTCCTGCATATTTGTTCTATTTATATTTTTTCCGTTTTCCTGCCAATCCGTTTTCTTTCTCTTTCTCCTCCGTCTATACGTCCATTCTCTCTCTCTCTCTCTCTCTCTCTCTCTCTCTCTCTCTTGTCGTCTTTTCTGTTCCTGTTCTTCCCCTTTCCGTTCACTCCCTCGTTTGTCTCACTTTACTTTCAGGTTCTCTCACTCCTTTCCATTCCCTGCAATTTCTCTTCCTGCCCTTTTTCTTCTGTCGTCTCCTACATCTTCACTCCCTCTTTTGTGTCGTCTCTCTCTCTCTCTCTCTCTCTCTCTCTCTCTCTCACACACACACACACACACACACACACACACACACACACACACACACACACACACACACACACACACACACACACACACACACACACCTCTTATTCATTATCTCCTTTAATTTTGTCTCCCTTTTTACATTATGTATTTTGTATCTTCCTTCTTCTCTTTCCCGTCTCCTTAATCGCTTATTTCTCCTTAATGTTTGTTGATTCTCTTTCACTGGTCACATTTATTCTCTCTCTTCTCTCTCTCTCTCTCTCTCTCTCTCTCTCTCTCTCTCTCTCTCACACACACACACACACACACACACACACACACACACACACACCTCTTATTCATTATCTCCTTTAATTTTGTCTCCCTTTTTACATTATGTATTTTGTATCTTCCTTCTTCTCTCTCCCGTCTCCTTAATCGCTTATTTCTCCTTAATGTTTGTTGATTCTCTTTCACTGGTCACATTTATTCTGTGTTGTCCTGTAATAACTTGAATTTTACGGTTTTATTCCCTATATCCTGAACTTTTTCATTTTCCCGTTATTATTTCGCTTCCCTCTCTCCCAACTCGCTTTTTTCTTCATTTAGTTTCCTTAGTCGTTATTTGTATGTCTCTTCCCTCTTGTATTCAGTTGTAATTTACTTTTCTTTAGCTTAATTTGTATTCAGAGTTTTATTGATTGTTAAGAGAGAGTATCTGATAGTAAAGGTACACCAGAATACAGAGATAGGGTGAAGGTAGATAAGAATAAGCGGATGAATGAAGGATGATGAGGATAAAAAGTGAAGGCATGTAAAGTGAAAGGTGTTGAGATGGCTGTCAGGTTTAAGCAGGGAAGTTTGTCAATTTTAGATTCGTTCACACTGTCTATACTAACCGTTCTTTAGGCACTTAGAGGTTCAGGTCAGGCTTTGACTTGTATCATCTCGGTAAAGTCTTATTTCCATGCATGGGTATTATTTTTACATAACTGTAGTACTTGGATTATCAGTCAGCATTGATCTGTGCACTTGTAGTGTATGAGCGACTTCAGATAAACCCTCTCATCGTCGGGACCTAGTATTCTGTATATGAACACAACGTGATTTTGTTTCAGCAGGTGTATTATACTAAGTTCCATGTGCAGAATGTGAAAAGTAATGTATTGGAGAGGCTTTTTGAAGGTAAAACAGGGTTGAATGAATATACACTAATATGAAATGTTTAATTTCAACAAAGCTATTGTACAACGTAGACTAGTCACTGGACATGAAGTTTTATGGAGTGAGGCAAACTTTATGGTGCACGAAAGTAATACAGCCAAATGTAGATGTTCTGAGTCTGCCCAGTTGCAGTTATTTGATATCTTTAATCATAACAGGGGATTTCATACACTGGCCAAACCATCAGCCTACCTGTTAACCATTGGTAAACCTGGCTAGACACAGTTCATTTTTATTTTGATAATTGTATGTTGTCACGAGAATGTGGGGCGTACTGAAGACCCTGAATGTAAACACAGGTTGCCGTTCCAGAAGGAGCCAGCCTTGGTGAAATGTTGAAATAAACTGGGCTCTATTTTGCATTTTTTGTGTCTTCCTTATCGAACACTATTTTCTTCTGATGCTATAGTAGGACTCGCGTACGTTTGCGGCTGTGGTGTGGCCCGCACCTGTGTACAATGGTGCCACGTTTCCCCAACTTGCGATGTGAAACGGAAGCTATTTATGTACAAGGCATCACAAATTCGATAAATTCAGATGAATAAAACTTACACTTGTGTATTTTGATGGATGAATCAACAGTAATCTTATTATGCATAAAATATTTATACAGTAACACAGAAACATGGCATACATATTGTACAGTGTTGCTAAAAGATATTGTAGTCACTTTTAATGGTTTTTAGCGTAGTTTTAGGGTGGGTAATAATATCACAGTTATGGATATAAGATAATGAGCCTGAAAAAAGAAGAAATATGCCAATATCCAAAGTAAAAGAAATAATTCATGTAATTCTTGTGAGTGGCAACACTTACACACCCAGTCTGGCCTAAGATAAAGTACGTACCCCTCCGTAGACCCAATCATAGCTTGTACAGGTGTTGCTAGGGAAAAATGCTCACATTTACTGGCTTTTACCATAATTTTAAGGGCGAGGAATAATCACATTTATAATCATAAGCCAATATGTAGGACAAAATAGTAGGCATATGCCAATACCGAAGTAAAAAAAAAAAAAAAAAAAAAATTATTCACTCGCGAGCGGCACACTTCCACACCCAGTCGGTGAGAGAGCAAGAGAGAGAGAGAGAGAGAGAGAGGCAGGAGAAGGGCATGCATTGAATGCATTGTCGGCATCACTAAATATAACAAAACCAAATTAACAGATGAAAGCACAATTATAAATAACTTATAAAAGAATCAAAAGTACTCAGGGTGGCTCACATTTCCGCCAGGAGAGAGAGAGAGAGAGAGAGAGAGAGAGAGAGAGAGAGATAACGGTATAGAAAACGTGGCAACACTGTACACAGGTGCGGGCCACACCACAGCCGCAAACGTACGCGAGTCCTACTTTAGACAATAATATTCCTCTCAGAGAGAGTTACAGGGGCCGGAGAGGGTTAAGCATGTATAGTATGGAAAGTGGCACCTTTGTGGTGGATGGAGGAATTACAAATCGTTGTCTGACTGACTGAATGCCCAGTTTTCGTGGTAATTTTACGTTCCTAACCCCATTGCTTCGATGAGATTTTTATATTCTGTCAGTACTGCCACCAGACGGTTCTGTTCAGGTTTAGCAGAGATTTCTGACTGCACAGGATGAGGATGGATACGAAGGTAGCACAAAAAGAGAGATGAATGAAGTGAAGAAGTTAATTTATTGTCTTATCATATTATCGCTTGTTATGTTTTCCCTTTATTACCTCACTGGCAGGGCTACTCGGTGTTGCTTTGGTAAAACCCTATGATACTGCTTTCTGACAGTGCTTGGGACCCTGGATGGCCTCGCCATGTGGGAGACGACCCCCAGGGTTCCATTTTGCTGCCTTAAACCTATGTTCCACCTTTGGCCCATTTCCCCTGGGTTATATTCCTCATGGACCAACCTATTTTCTCTACCCAACTATCCGTTCTTCTCATCCCACCAATCTGACCACCCATCCGACGCGTTGTAGCTAATAATGAGTTGGTTGTAAGATAAAAATCATCTTTCCACCATGTTGATTTTATTGTCTTTAATTAGTTTTAATCATGGCTATCAGGGTCACCACTTTAACAGCTATAATGTATAAATCTTATCGTTACAACTGTTAGAGAGGTTTAGAGAGTTCATATGCATCCACTTTCCATAGAAGACAGCCAGACAGACAAACTTTCTCTTTTATACTTATATAGACGGATGTTTCTCTCTCTCTCTCTCTCTCTCTCTCTCTCTCTCATTGTTTCCTCTATATTTCTCGCGCCTCGTTCTCTTTCATCATTCCCCCTTCACATACTTATATCCTTTCTCATTCTTCTTTTGTTTCTCTTTCGGCTGCCTCGTTTAGTCTCGTGTTTTCTGTTTCATTTTTTATTCTGACTTGCTCCTTGCTTTCCTCCCTTCCTTCCTTTTTCCCCATTTCCATATTAATTTATTATTCCCTTTTATAACTTTCTCACCCCCTTTTTATTCATTAATTTTCCTTTATATATTCCTTTGCCTCATCTTCCCTGTATTTTTATCCTTTCTTCAGTCTTTATTTTTTTATTTTTTCTATCCCATATTTTTATTCATCCTTTATTACTTTCATAATAATCAAAATTTCCCTCATTTCTCGCTTTGTCCCTACTTTCCTTCCCCTCCCCTCCTTTTATTTCCTTTTTATTTCTTTGCTTTTACCTTTTCCCTCCTTCGTGCTCTTCCTTTTTTTTTTTTTTTTTTTTTTTTTTTCTCCCCACCTGACAAAGGCAGATGAGGGTGTTGTTATTACTGGGATCAGTAGGTGTCCGTTTGAAAAGTTGGGTGGCAGGGCGGCTGGCCGGGCGTAGAGATTTCGTTTCCGGGTTAGAACTCAGAAAGTATTCACTGTAGTCATGAAATTTCACATAGTTATGTCTTATACTGACCTGGTGCCTTTTGATAGGTAGAATGCTCTATGCCTTGAGTATTTTTTTTGTTTTTTTAATGAAAAGGTAAAAAAAAAAAATGATTTTTTCAAATATCAATGCGACCTGGCAGAGAATCTGAAGGGCCCAAGTTATGTGTCCTTAAGGCGTTCTCCTTACGCCCACCTTTAAAAGAAAGGATTGGGGTGGATGTGGGCCGTTATGCGCATGGTTAGGTGTGCAGGGAGGTGGGGGTATGTGCTTGGTCAGGTGAATGGTTGCAATAGCGAGGCGTTGCCTGAGTTTTTTTTTTTTTTTTTTTTCTCCACCTCTTGTCTTTCATTTCCTTCCATCGCCCTTTCTTTTTCACATTGCTAATTCCTTGGTTTCACTTTCCTTCTCCTCCTTGTTTTCATTTGTTTTAAGTTTCCCCCTCGCTTGACGGAGAAAAGTTTTCACAAACTCATAAAACATTCTCTCTCTCTCTCTCTCTCTCTCTCTCTCTCTCTCTCTCTCTCTCACAGTATTTCTGTCCTCCTCCTCCTCCTCCTCCTCCTCCTCCTCCTCCGTGGCTTTCATTCTTTCTCAGTTTCACAAATTTTAGGTTTGGTCTTGACTACAGTAATCACGTCTGCCTACCGCTTTCCACCCCCCCCTCCCACCCCAACCGCCACCCATCCCCGCGCCTCCTCATGGATTGGCAAAACTTAATTCAGTATCTTTGGTTGATTTTTAAGTGGATGTGTGTCCTTCCCTGCTTTACCCTTCCCCTCTTTATTTCCGCTTTTCCCTTTACCCCCAGCCTCACCCCCTTCTCTCTCTCTCTCTCTCTCTCTCTCTCTCCCCCATCCTCATGCGGTATACGATAATTGTGTGTGTGTGTGTGTGTGTGTGGTGCAGCTAAAATTGGAAAAAGTATTATGCTGAAACTTGGCAACATGGTTGCAGTCGGGCCACAAATGGGCTCATTTCAGTTCCTTGTTTATTGACATTATCTGAAGGAGTGTTTTGATTCCCAGTCTTTGCCAGTGTTTTTACAGTTGAGTGGCGTGATAGGGGTCGCGAAACACTTCCTTCTGTGTCGACGCCTAAACCGTTGGTTTCGAGCAGAGCGAAGCGCGGTTTAGAAATGCCTCACATTTTTGCAAGTTGTGAGCGACTCAGTAGGGCCGGAAAACGCATATTCTAACTATCCCTTAATATCTTTATATTGTTATCCTCTAACTTTCACATAATGTTCAGTTGTTTCACCCAGGAGTAAATAAGTTCCCAGAGTTCATTAGAGAGTTGTAAGCATTAGCTAGGTGATGATGTCTTTTCCGCCGTATTATTGCACAGGACTTTATGTAAGAAGAATGAGACAAAATACTGTACAGGGTGGGAGTTTGTCTAATTTCGGTGCGGAATTCCTGATTTGGTAGTGTGTGTGTGTGTGTGTGTGTGTGTGTGTGTGTGTGTGTGTGTGTGTGTGTGTGTGTGTGTGTGTGTGTGTGTGTGTATGTGTGTGTGTGTGTGTGTGTGTGTGTGTGTGTGTGTGTGTGTGTGTGTGTGTGTGTGTGTGTGAAAATCGTAGAGTAGTTACCAGTCAGTTTGGCTAAAGTTCGATTGGGTGACTCACGTGTGACTGAGTCAGTGTGAAGTTGGCCGTAGAGCCGCCGTAAATTAGGTACTGTAGGGTACGGTCTTTATTGTCATCATGTTAGGTAACTTTTAATAGCTCTTCCTTATCAGTCAAATTTTGCAAATGGCGCTTTATTATTCCTGCATTTTCCTTGTATGTCACTAGTTCAGTAGCTATAAAAGACGTACCACAGGAGATCAAGGTGTAATATGCAGAATTAGGAAGAGGTGTCAGAAAGTCTCTTAAACCAACGAGAATACGGTCCTTAGTCATGTGTGTACCCGGTGACCTGTCGTTTAACCTACCTGAGTGAGTCACTAATTCATTTTAGGCCGTTGCCTCTGACTCATTGGCTCATTGCGTTCACTGACGAACGAAACTATTCTCTTTAGGTACCTGATCTGGCGCCCCACCCTCTTAGCAGTATATTTTTGCGTATGGTGCGTTAATATTTCTGTGTTCTCATCAAAGAAGACTTTCTGTACTTTTACAAGTTTATTTTGGCATTTTATAGTCTCTTATATTCTAATAAGCCAAAGAGGCATTCTAGTACCTCTTCCGTACTATAGCCTTAACCTGACCCAGATTTGAGCCTTTTGGATCTTACGTCGCGTTACCCTGTGGCAGCATCAGGCAATACGGTGGCTATACATCCTCTCCATGGCACCTCCTCGTGACTAGCATCATATTCTAGTCTGTCTATATTTGAAAGTCAGTATTCAAGATACATGTCAATTTCAGGCCAGGTTAGAGTAAAAAGGGTATAGTTTTCTTCGGCATATGACACAGTGATATTGTATTCCTTTCAGCTAAGGAGACTCCCAAGAACTTCATCCTTACCGGTTTACATCTTCATGTGACACGTTCATTAATTTACTGTTTTTTTTTTTTTTTTTTTTTTTTTTTTTTTTTGCTATGTAGCAATTTTTTGAAGGTTATGAGAGGCTTTTTGAATTAAAGGGATTTTACATTGTTTTCACAACACTATTACAAAACATCTTCCCTAAGTTGGTTACAGTTGTCTGCCAGTAATGAAAGTAAAATACTCAGTAATTTATCATGCCAAAGGGGTAAATATTCTCTTGCGGGCGCAGGGTTGAAGTAGTGTGAAGTTGGATTATGGGTTAGGTGGATGTAAATTTGGTTGAAGTGGGTGTATGTTGGGTGAAAATGGTTTACGTTTATGTAAATGAATTGTATGTGGGTGTATGTGTGGTCACCATGAAAGAACTGATGCACGTCGAGAGCTATATTGATGTAGTTGAATATACTTTGATATATGTTGGACCGAGGGTGTGTTCTGAGTTAATTGAGTGTCAAAGTGTGTGCAGGCAAGGGGGAGATGGGTGTAGGTTCGGGCAGAGGGCTTATGGAGGGTCGGGTTAGTGTAAGTTAGTGCAAATATGGCCAGATTTAGCATAGATGGGTGTAGGTTGATGCAGGATGGGGTTAAAGGAGTGGTATTGTGTAGGTGGCAGTGTCTGCTGAATTAGTAAATGAACACAAGTGGATGTCATGTGGAAAGGCTGGTGGACGTTGGAAGGTGGGCTTTAAACTCTCGGATGAATAAAATCGTCCGGATGTAACAGGTGAAACGGAAATGACGTGATGCACTGAAGAGGTCGATGGAGGTTATTTATAGATTCAGGTGGGAAGGTGAGTCCAAAAAGGCAAATGAGCAGGTGACTCAGAGGACAGCAGGGGAGTGGGTCCGGAGCAGATGGAGTCAGGATCTGTGTATGAGTCTGTGGGCAGAAAAAGAATGAGTCACGGACAGGTGAAGGGTGTGTGAGTCAGTGGATAGCAGTGTAGTGGATCATGGAAAGGAGATAGTGGTGTTTAACTCATGGGAGGTGGGCAGCAGTGTAGTGAGTCATTGACAGGTGGTGGTCGTGTGTGTGTCATTGGTTAGCAGAGGAGTGAATCGTTGGCAGGAGGTGGTGTGCGAGTCATGGGTCTGTGTATGAGTCAGTGGTTAGCACTGTATTGAGTTAAGGGCAGGTAGTGGTCATGTGAGTCATCGATCTGTTTATGAGGGATTGGGTAGCAGAATAGTGAGTCATTGGCGGGTGGTGGTGGTGGTGTGTGTCATGGGTCTGTGCGAGTCAGTAATGGTCAACAGTGCAGTGAGCCATGGGCAGATAGTTAGTGATGGTGTGTGAGTCAGTGGCACTATAATAAATCATGGGAAGCAGGTGGTGGTGGTGTGACTCATGCGATACGTGGGTTAGTAGGTAGCTGAGTAGTGGTGGGTCATGGGCAGGGAGTTTTGTGTTTTGTTTGTGTGACGAATAAGTGGGTGCTTGAGTCAGTGGGCACGTTAATAGGTAAATAAAGTAGGCAGGTGGTGGAGTGAGTCATGAGTCCGTGCGAGCCAGGGGACAGTAGAGTAGTGAGTCATGGGCGGGTGTGGTGTGGTGTGTGTGTGTCATGGGTCCGTGTATGAGTCAGTGGATCCATTTGCAGCAATGATGGGTCGTCACATGGTTGGGTAAATATGGTGAAGTGGTGGTCGGTGTTGGAGGGCAGGCCAGTGGAATAAGTCGTGTGTGTGTGTGTGTGTGTGTGTGTGTGTGTGTGTGTGTGTGAGAGAGAGAGAGAGAGAGAGAGAGAGAGAGAGAGACTTTCGTTATTTATAGCGTCCAGTTTTCTTTCCTACTTTCATTCCCTTCTCTCTTCCTTCTACTTAGCCCTCAGAATCTTTAGAGAGAGAGAGGGAGAGACTTTCGTTATTCATAGCGTCCTGTTTTCTTTCCTGCTTTCATTCCCTTATCCCTTCCTTCCTTCTACTTAGCCTTCAGAATCTTTCGTTCCATTTTATAATTACACCTTAGGTCTCCTCAAGATACCGGACCGAACAAAATTCCGTATCCGGCCTTCAGAAAATTCAATCATGCTCGAAGTTTAAGATGCTTTTCTTCCTTCCTTCTTTTATTTATTTTTTCGCTCCATTCTGTTTTGCTTAACGGCATGTTTCCTTCCTACCTTTCTTCTTTCCTTCCCCTTTCTTTCTTTCTTTCATTCTTTCTTCCATCCTTCCCGTTCCTCATTGCATCCAGTCGTTGAAAAAAACTCACAAGCTCCTCGGAGTGGAAATGACCTTCTCGTACCCATCCTTCTGTACCCACGATATTAGTCATCCCCAAAGTTTTCTTTACTTTCCCCTCGTCATAGCGTCTTCCTTCCTTCCTGCGTTCTTTCATTCCTTCCATCCTCAATCCTTATAAATCCCCATTGCCGGTCTTTTTTTTTTTATTATTATTATTAATTTCATGAGTTCCCTGGCAAAATTCACAAACTCCTGTACATTGGTGTAGCCGTCCTCCTTCACACATTATCAAGCCCATCTTTCCTGATTGTTTAGTCCCCTTTCCTTCTTTCCTTCCTTGCTTACTGACAGCGTTCATTACTTGCCATCGTTAACTTCATCCTTCCTTCCCTACTTATTTTTTCGGTCTTTCTCTTTTTTTTTAGTTCTTTCCCTCTAGATGTCAAGTTTCCTACCTTTGTGATAGAAAGGGAATTACGATGATGTTGTAGAGAGGGAAGTGTGTTGTTATTGAGAGGATATCCATCTCACACACACACACACACACACACACACACACACACACACACACACACACACACACACATAATCATCTAATCCTCTGTTGCCCCATGAGGAGCGTAGGAGCCCGGGGCTAGGCAAGTCGGTCCTGACATTTAAGATGGGAGTGACCAGCCTCACTCATCCCTGAGTGGCGTTACGTGAGCAGTAAACCCTCAACCATCCCTTAGATATTAACGTGCACAGGCTCGATCTGATTGGGATACCTTAATTACCCACTAAGCCACAAGGCACCATAATTTGGTTATGTGGTTACCACCCAGCGCTGTAAATGGTTCCTTGATGTACAGGAAACTACTTGGTTTGTCACCCAGTGTGGAGTCCTCCATAGGGAGAAGGAAGAGGAAAGAATGAAGGAAAGAAAGACAGAAGAGGAAGGGAGGAAAGGGCAGTTATCCGAGAGCGAAACTGCATCGAGTGAGTGGACGGTGAGTGCCCCCACCTACCATCCCTATATATATATATATATATATATATGGATAGATATAGATATATCAGTGTTTTATTTCCGTATGCATTTACTAATAGTTCCATTAAAATTCATAGCTTTTTGATGTTTGACATTTGGGGTGCAGCATTCATTCATGTGTTAGTGAACGTTATGTTTTCAACTGCTGGTGTACGGGGTCAGCAGATACGGTTTGATTTTTTTGATAAATGGGGTCAGTAGATATGGTGTTATGTTTTTATTGCGTTATTTCAATGCAAAACAGTAGTATTTAACTTTTGTATTAATACATTATATCGTAATATCGTGGAATTCATAGTGTGGTGAATTTCTTACCATAAATCATTTATCCTATATTTTAGGGGAGAAATGGGCACGATGATGATGGTGATGATGAACTCAGTGAGTTTACCCTTTCATTCGTTCATCACTGGCGAGGAGAATAAATAGAAAGATCCTTTATTCATCCATAGATGTTGCCTGTTTAACCCATTAAGTCGTATGACATTTTCTGTTACATCCATGCTATTTCCAGACGAGTTGTTTTGTTCACCTTTCGATTGACTTTTCGAACTGGAGGGATTTCGTTTAGTTTTCATAAACCGCTCATAATAAGACATCGATCCAAAACGGAATAAAAATTTTTGCAGGTAGCAAGAATAAACTCCTTAAATCCATCACAGGAGCGGAGGGGATGATTTCTTCTCCTTGGATGTTTGACATATATTACTTCATTAACTCTTGAGAGCTGCGTACATTATTCAGTGCGGGTCACATGTTTTAGCTGGAATATATTACTGAGGTGCTCGGTAGCAGTGAGATTGTTTCTCCAGAACGAGAGATTTTTATCCTTTACTGAAGAAAACCGTCTGGAAACTATATATATATATATATATATATATATATATATATATATATATATATATATATATATATATATATATATATATATATATATATATATATATATATATATATATATATATATATATATATATATACACACACACGCACACACACACACACACACACACACACACAAGTACTCGTGGGCCCTTCTGGTCCCTCGCACTTCCTCCTGCGGAGGGCTTTCGCGCTGCTATATTATATTTAAGTTGTAGTTGTAAGCAAAAAATTCTACGGAGATCCTATGCCGGGCGCCTGGAGAGACGTTTTTTGGTCAAAATGTGACCCTCACTAAATATAGTAAACTTTTTTCAATCGCGATGGAACCAAGTTTCTTCACATCAGCGAATTTTTGCGATTTTTGTGCCAATTTTGGTGCGATTTGAATGTGTAGTTTCGGCTGCCCCCCCAAAAAAAACACACACACACACACACGCACGCACACGGCTAGTGCTATAGTATATTATATATATATATATATATATATATATATATATATATATATATATACACACACTCACATTATCATCATCATCATCATCGTCATTAGCTGTTGAGATCCACTGCAGGACCGGCCTATCCCTACCGAAGCAGGGACGATACAGCCAGTGTATCTCTACCCAGTGGCTTAGGCTGTCTGGTAGAGACTGTATGTAGGGTGAGGAGTGTTTGTAAGTGTACTTACAGTGTTGTGGCTTTGGATGTGTGTGTAGTCTGTGAACCAAGTGTAATCGGCCCGCGCAAGCCGACTGGGTGCATGCATTAAAGTATGCGACACTGGTTCAACCACAGCACCCCTGATGTCCGCCAAGCAGTACGTGGCCAGAAGAACGCTCCCAAAGTTTATTACCCTGGCGGGGCGCGAACCCTCGTTCTTCAGTGTACGAAAACGGCCACTTTACCACCGTACCACAGAGGCTGATATATATATATATATATATATATATATATATATATATATATATATATATATATATATATATATATATATATATATATATATATATATATATAAAGACGTCATCGTTTAGGTAAAAGTATGAGATTGTACACTTTTCTCTGCGGGAGACTTTTGAGAGAGAGAGAGAGAGAGAGAGAGAGAGTGTACTAAAATGACGGTCGTCGTACTAAAAGGAATAATCGATTTGGGTGTTAACTTTCACAATTTCCTGCAACTGGAATAAACTGCCAGATGAACCTGAATATTATACCTCATTGAGTTTGGAGCGGTAAATGGAATAGTTAAGGAAGATGTGTGTGTGTGTGTGTGTGTGTGTGTGTGTGTGGTTCACGCATGTTCTTTTCATAAATGTTTCGTGCATGCACAGTGCTATTTGTTTTCTTTGTTATTGTAATGCTTGTTGACCTGTAAGTGAATGCGTTTATGTTTCTGCGTGTACACTGGGAGTACCCTCAGAAAAAAAAAAATGGTGTAATATAGTATGACACACGAACCTAGAATTCACAGTTAGCAACATTGCAAGTAATGAACACAGATTCAGTTCCGTATCGTTTTGTAGACATTTTTATGGTTGAGGGTACAGGAGTGTGTGCGCCAGATTGTATGACAATATATTAATTGGTGAATGTGCAGGTATGGTTTCTTGTGACCTTAGGGCTTGAAGGTGTGCGTTGCTTTATGCGGGTTTATATTGACAGAGCATGTGTGTGTGTGTGTGTGTGTGTGTGTGTGTGTGAGGAATTCGTGGTGGTCAGGGGAAGGACATTGAATACATTGGAACCAATCGTATGTCTTGGGTGGGTGCTGGTGGGTAGGTGGGTGCAGGCGGGCAAGTGAGAGAGCGTAGGAGGACTGAATGCGTGTTGGTAGTGTGGTAGCATTATTGATAGAATTATGTAAGTGGATAGATTATGCGTGGGTGTAGAGGGAGATAGAAGATTCAGGTGAAGTGTAGTTGGATTCGTTCATATTCGTGGATTCAGCGGGAAAGGAAACCTGCTTATTGTAGGCAGCGTAAAAGGAGGGAGGTGTGAAGAAAGGATAGAATTGTAGGTGGGGTTGTCGGGTATGGATAAGTGTAAAAAGGTTCAGCTTGGATAGGTGAGGATAAGTGGTTAAGTGGGTGCAGGTGTTATTGGTGAGTGGTGAAAGTATATGAAGGTAAAAACGGGAAAGAATAAAGGTGTGAGGTTGGTTGAGTTCCGTTGAAAGTGGATTGATTTTGGGTGAGTGAGCCAATTTAGGTGGTTGATTGTTGTTTTAGGTGGTTGAGGGTGGGTTTATTTAGGTGGTTGCAGGGGTAGTGAATTTGGTGGTTGTAGGTGTGATGAATTTGGTGGTTGAAGGTGTGGTGAATTTGGTGGTTGGTGAATGTCGGATGTGAGTGTAGGGATGAATCATACCCACATTAGGAAAAGTTTCTTAATTGGGGGAAACAACGCTTTTGGCTTTACCTGAACCATTTTCAAATTTGATGGAGGGTACGTGGATCTTGTACCATTCCCGTCCGTAAGGCAGCAATTCCTTTTACATTTCTAGAACTCCTAACTGATGGCCTGGCACAACATTCCAACTCATTTCACTTATTACAGATTAGTTTGACAAGATCTGATTGGGATTGGAAAGAGGGGGAGGGGGGGTGCGGAGAAAGTGTACTGTACAGGAACTTTTGATCGTAGCTGTAGGTGGGGCACAAGTGGTGAAAAATTTAAGCACAAGTGGGACTGGCAGTGAGTTAAGTGGATGTTCTATCTCTCATACTAATTATTAGTGAATGGCTACCTGGTATGTTAATTACAGGGCAGAATTATCATCCAGGTAAATATACTGCTGTTGATTTTTAGTATTATTGCCAAGGTAAATATGAACCGGAGAGAGAGAGAGAGAGAGAGAGAGAGAGAGAGAGAGGTTGTTTTGAGTACAAAGAATCCAAGGTGGAAGGCAATTTGTAATTGCTGTAAAGATATTAATGTAAATTGTGTATTATCAGGACAAAAACTACTTCCAGTGCACGTTGAAAAATACTTATGTACGTATAAAAGTACCGTACTAGTACCCTTTGCTGTAGAAATGTATGCATTCTTGAATTGTAACTCAAGTTTTAGTATATCCGGGAGGGTTTTGTGATGTTATCTATGCAGCACACAAGACCACCCGTAACTGAAGATCAACGCAAATGTCCGTAAGGCCCATTCAGGTGAATAAAATCGCCAAGCGTTAACTGGAATAGAGTACTCATTCCAACTATTGAGAGTTGGTGACGCCAGGACATGCTTTTGTGACTCAGCCAAACAAAAGTGCCTGACGTTACCTGCAATAAAATACTAAAGACACAACCATGGGGGGGTTTGTGTTTTAATATTAGCACTGTATCTCTGAAAATATTGAAAAATAGGAGAGCTAAAGGTGAGAGAAGTGATACAAATTTTTTGACATAGTATAAAATAAGATTATATAAATTTCGTAACATCATTTGGTACCCTGTCTTTCACAATGTTATCGATGAAATGTATTTAAAAATATGCGGAGAATGGTAGGCAGAGGGATTACGTACAAATGGAAATAATCACCAACTGGTAGCGGAGGATTCACCCTTTCTCTCCGGTGTCTGTGAGCTGAGTAAAATCAACCGTCTGAAGTTGCAATTAAATTTGGAAGTCCTACTTTCGACCAGAACGGTAACCTGATAATTATGGTTAATTATAGTTTTTAACATCTTTACTTCCCTGTATTTTTCTTATGTTAACCGGAATGAAGTGCACGTATTGGAGTTGTGGGTGGAGGTGGTTATGGATGTGGTTGTGGTTGTGGGTGGAGATGGATGGGTGGATGTTAAAGGCATGCATTTGATTGTGAGTGGAGGAGAGTGAGTGGGATTTGCTTGTGGCTTGTAGATGCCGAGTGGATAGGTGGATAGAAGGATGGAGAGGGAATGAATGAGGGGATACCTTTTTGTTGTTACACATTCATATCTAAACCAGACGGTTTCATTCAGCTTAGGAGGAACATCAGGTAATGAAGGGGTTAATGGAAACTCTGTCCAGTCACACAAGTTAGGAGTGTCATTTCTGAGATTAATAAAATGGTCAGGAGACTACAAGATTAAGACGAAATCATAGATTGCCACATTTCCAAGGGAATGCAGGATCATCACAAAACATCGCTAGAACTCGATGTCGTTCTTCCCCACAATAGTTCTTAAACTACGAATTTGTGTTGCCCCATATCACTAAATGTGGTTTGTCCTTTAACCCCAGAAACCCCTTTAAAAAGCCTAAATCCTCCCCCCCCCTACACACACACACACAAATGAGAGAAAAATTGACGAAGGATCCAGGGGTATTAGTCAAAAGAACAGTGTAACAAGTTTGAACTGAAATGGGGGAAGAAATAAAGGAATCACACGAAATTGCAAAGTGCTTGGAAGAAAGCAAGCAAGCAGCTGAGCAGGTTGAGTATGGTCACAATAGTGCGGGAACCATAATTATGTCCTCTGACTGAAGGGATTAATGTGAGTTGATATACATGCTGTAAATGTAGTTGCAGGTGTGTGGTGCATGGAGTGGAAAGCGATTGAATATAAAGACTCATACTGTACACGGAAAGGAGGAGGGATATCGCGCTTATTATGTACGAAACATTAAGATATTAAAAAGCCACAAATGATAGAGTTCATAAAATGCCCGTTATTCCTAACCACATTAATGTCCTGGTTTTTTTAGAATGCTGTTTCCGTTGCTAGTGACGTTTTCTGTCTCATCCATGGTGGTTGCTGTTATTATGTGCACACTCACATGGAAGTAGAGTAAGTTTTTTTTAGGCATTCCGAGTTGGACCTTTTTTTTTTTTTTTCCGAGATGGACCTCTTTTTTTTTTTTTTTTTTTCCCTGGGGGTAGGGGATTTCAAGAATACTCCCCCAGTATCCCTGCTTGTCGTAAAAGGCGACTAAAAGGGTTGGCGGAGGGTTAGTGCCCCTCCCCGGAAAACAACTAACTAAAAAGACAAACAAAAAGCCTCGGACAAGGACTGACCGAAAGATGACGACCAAGGACCGGACAAAGGACTTGGTTATTGGAGCTTGGAATGTAAGGGGAGCGAATGATGAGGTGAAAGAGAGAGAGAGATTGTCCAGGTGCTTGATGGTGCGAAAGTTGATGTATGCGGAATAACTGAAACGAAATGGAGAGGTAAGAGTGTGAGAGAATGGGAGTATGGATGGGGTATATGTGCAGGAGTAGGTGAGAATGAGAGGGCAAAAGAAGGAGTATGTATAGTTGTGAGTAAAAGATGGAAGAAGAGCATAAGAGAGTATGGATCAGTTGGGTCAAGGATTGCGTGGGTAAGATTGAAAGTTGGAATACAAATGTGGGCTATTGTGTGTGTGTATGCACTTATTGACAGAGTTAGAGAAAGAACAGAGAAATTAGTTGGAGAAGAACAGGGAGGCTTTAGGAAGGGAAGAGGTTGTGTAGATCAGATATTCATTCTTAGATCTTTAGTGGAAAAGTTTCTAGAGAAGGGAAAGAAGTTGTATGCGGCGTTCATGGATTTGGAGAAAGCACATGACAGGGTGGATAGACAAGGATTGTGGAAAGTGTTAAGAATATATGGAGTAGATGGGAAGTTGTTGAATGCTGTGAAGAGTATGTACGATGGTGCGAAGGCTGCAGTGCGTGTGGATGGTGAACTAAGTGAATTTTTCTCTTTGAAAGTTGGTTTGAAACAGGGATGTGTCATGTCTTCATGGTTGTTCAATCTGTACATGGGTGGAGTAATAAAAGAGGTACAAGGTAGGGTAGTGGATGTTGGAGTGGCCCTGGTGAGAGAGGGTAGTGTTTGGAAACTCCCTGTACTGTTGTTTGCAGATGATACTGTGTTGTTGAGTGAAGATGAAGGAGAGCTGCAAGGCTTGGTAGATGAGTTTGGGAGAGTGTAAGAAACGGAATCTAAAGGTGAATGTAGGGAAGAGTAAAGTGATGGTCTTTGAGAAAGGTGAAGTCAGTGAATGTACAGCGAGGTTGGATGGTGAGGAATTGGAAAATGTGAGTACGTTTAAGTACTTGGGTGATGTGATGAGTACGTTTAAGTACTTGGGTAATGTGATGAGTAAGGATGGAGGTTTGGAGGGTGAAGTGCTTGAAAGAGTACAGCAGGGAAGAAAGGTTGCTGGTTCATTGGAAGCAGTGATAAGAAGCAGGGAGGTGAGCATGGAAGTGAAAAAGTTACTACATGACAGTATTGTGATACCAACTCTAACGTATGGCAGTGAAGCTTGGACGTTGCTGGAAGGACACAAGTCAAGAGTGAGAGCAGTGGAAATGAGTTATTTAAGAGGACCCTGTGGAGTCACATGGAGAGACAGGATGGCAAATGAGAATATAAAGGAGCGTTGTGGTGTGGATGTGGATGTGTTAGGAAGCGTTAGGAGGAATACACTGAGGTGGTTTGGTCATGTGGAGAGGATGGAGGGTGAAAGACTGACGAAGAGAGTGTATGTGAATGAAGTGGAGGGGGGAAGGAGGGGGAGGCCGAGGATGAGATGGAAGGATGGGGTGGAGAGGTATATGAGAGAGGGGGGTGTGAGTTGGGAGCAGGGCAGTGAAATGGCGGGGGACAGGGCGACGTGGAGGCGATTTGTTTGTGGCCACCCCGAACGGGATTGAGGCGTCTGGCAATAGATAGATAGATAGACAAAGAAAAAGGGGAGAGAGAATTGTGTGGTAATCATAAGGGCATTTGTCTTCTTAGTGTAATAGGAAAAGTGTATGGTAGAATACGTATTGACAGGGTTAGGGGAATAAAAGAGGAATTGGTTGGTGAAGAATGGGAGGTTTTAGGAAGGGAAGAGGTTGCGTAGTTCGGATACTCATTCATAGATCTATAGTGGAAAAGTTTCTAGAGAAGGGAAAGACATTGTATGCGGCCTTCATGGATTTAGAGAAAGCATATGACAGGGTAGATAGACAAGGAATGAGGAAGATATTAAGAATATATGGAGTGAGTGGGAGATTGTTGAATGCCATGAAGAGTATGTATGAGGGGGCCAAGGTTGCAAAGTGTGTGGATAGTGAATTGAGTGAATTTTTCTGTGTGAATGTTGGATTGAAACAGGGATGTGTCATGTCCCCGTAGTTGTTCGATCTGTGTGTGGGTGGGTTGTGGAGGGGAAACAAGGTAGGGCAGTGGATGCTGGAGCATCCCTAGTGAGTGAGGGCAGCGTTTGGAGGCTTCCTGCACTGTTGTTTGCAAGCAGTACTGTGTTGTTGAGTGAGGATGGGGAGGAACTGCAGGGCTTGGTGAATGAGTTTGGAGGTGCGTATGGGGAGCAGAATCTGCAAGTGAATGTAGGGAAGCGTAAAGTGGTGGTCTTCAAGAGAAGTGAAGTTACTGGATGTATGGTAAGGATGGATGGTGGTGGGGTGGAGGGTGTGAGTGCATTTGGGTGCTTGGGTGGTGAGATGAGTGGGGATGGAAGTTTGGAGGATGAGGTGCTTGAAGGGGTACAACAGGGAAGAAAAGTTGCAGGTTCTTTGAAAGCACTGATAAGAGACGGGATAGTGATCATGGAAGTAAGAAAGTTGCTGCATGACGGTATTGTGATACCAACTCTGACATATGGAAGTGAAGCTTGGACGTTGTTGAAAGGACACAAGTCAAGAGTGAGAGCAGTGACAGTGAGTTATTTAAGAGGAGCATGCGGAATTACATGGAGAGATAGACTGACAAATGACGAAGTAAAGGTGTGTCGTGGTGCAGATGTAAATGTGATAGAGAGCATTAGGAGAAATACATTGAGATGGTTTGTCCATGTGGAAGGATGGAGAGCGAGAGACTAGCGAGGAGAGAGTATGTGAGTGAAGTGGACGGGGGGAGAGGAAGGGAGAGGCCAAAGATGAGATGGTGGGATGGGGTGGGGAGGTATATGAGAGAGGGGGGTGTGTGAACTGGGCCCAGGACAGTGACATGGCAGGGGCCTGGGGAACACGGAGGCGATTTGTTTGTGGCCACCCCTTATGGGATTAAGGCGTCTGGCAATAGATAGATTGATAATCCAGTGCAAGTAACCCGGGGCTGATTAACCATAACGACTTTCGGTAATCCATAATGAACTGAATAAGTGAGCCTGTGCTAGAGAGAGAGAATCATTCATGTATGCAAATATATACTGGGGAATGAGGACATATTTTCATATAAAATGGATGAAGAGTATAGTAATGATGATAATAATAATGATGATAATAATGAGTAACTAATGATGCTGTCATGGTCACCCCATTAACGTTTTAAGAACTCAGGTTACTCTGTTTATATCAACATCTGTTCTCTCTGATGATATGGAGTGTTATTTCTTTTTCTCCACTTACTACTAATTAACTGTAGAAGACGAGATAATCCCGACCTACTGATGTATCATTATCTTGTTACAGTTTATGCATACTTCATCAGAAAGTGCTTGGGTGTATTTTTCAAAGTTTTGGTTGCACTTACTTATAATCCTTTTGTATCCATTGTTTTTACCGAGTGCCAGTATCATCAATTATGTTCACTGTAATATTACATAGCTGAAAAGTGATCGGAAGTGTTTGTTTAGAGTCTGAGTGAAAAATGTTAATCAGGGTCGGGAGCAGGCAGGGGACAGATAGACAAGAGCGATAATAAAGTGCATAATATGTTTCACTTCAAACGTGAGCAAACACTTCCAGTGCTTTTTGAGGTTATTTTATTATAATGGACGTAAATGATGATGGTGCATGGTAAAAAAACATTCGATAAACAGAAAGTTATCAGCCTTTGAAATAAACTTCTGGTAATAAGTAAATATCAGAATACTTCCCATACTTAATTAATCAGGGAAAAGTGAGGTGATATACACACTCATTCCTAGTATGAATAATGAGTGACATTGAGTTCATGGTTTTATTTACTGATCAGCCCTGTAAATGGCATAAGCAGGGTAGTTCAGTAATACCTCGATATACGATACCCCTAGATGCGATACCCCGGCTTCCCGGCATAACAATGGGGGTAGAATTACCACCGTTCCCTGCTTAAGGATGGCCAAACCCTGGTTTAACGATGGGTTTTGATATTTACTGATTTTGATATTTTAGACTGAAATTGTGTGTTTAGGTTGATTTATAAACTGTTTTTAGACTCAGATTAATCTGTTTTAGTCATAGGTGGGGTGAACATTGTCATTTTGGGGTACAGTTTACTAAGCTTGATTTTTTTCCAGACTTGTATTTGATGATTTTCAGATTTTGTTTGTTGGTTTTAGTGAGTTACTTGAAGGTTAGGTTAGCTTCGTTTACAGCTGTTAGGCAATTTAGATTGGCTTTAAACTTGTTTTGGGGCTTATTTGGGTGAATTTTGGACTTGGTTAGGGGGGAAACCCAAGGCTGAAAAACTCATCCCATTGCTATGCATGTTAAATCTACCCTAATATACGATGGGTTTCTACCAAACTAATTGCATTGTTAAACTGGGGTATACCCGTATCATGCCACAGGAGATTTAATGTCTCTTATGAAACTCCTCCCAAACAAAGGGATAGATTATAATGAAACTTTGTACAGTATGCAGATGTCTTTGACATTTCTGTCTGCCAGTCAAGAGTTTGAATTGTTATGTTTGTTCCTTGTCAGTCAGTCAGTCAGTCATCTGACACTGTGAAAGTAAGTGAACGAACTATAAGGAATCTTGGTATACAGATAGAGTTGACTGCCGTGAGTGGCAGCCAAGAATTAGATTTAAGATGCCAGTCTTATGTAATGAGGGTCATCTGTCGCCTGTGTGTCTCTTTGTTATGTTATCAGACTTCCCCAAAACTGGATGGTGGCACGTAGCCCGAGGAACTATTTACTGTACAACGTTGGGTGGTCCTTTCAGAGTCCTTGGGTAGTAGGGAATCATTGCTCAGATAATTCCACTCGGATTAGCAACTGGTCACTGTCACTTTAAATTTCTTGACCGACTAACCTAGCCTTGGACCCCCACGACCTTGATGGACACTATATGATCGGACAGTGAATGGAAGGATGTACTAGATTATCCTTGACATGGCGATAAGTTGAACATGAGTCTCGATAAAGTATTATATAAAGTTCCCGCATCCTCATGTGTGCATTTCTGCCTCACCATTGCACCCACTTAAAATATCGCGTACATGTCAAGAATTCACCGATTTTTGCAGGTAAGTTCATAATAATATCAGGGTCACGAGTCACGATACTGCCAGTGACACTGGAATATTTTGGTGGTTGGAAGCTTATCATTTTAGCTAAAGATGAGTGTTTTTGCACCTGCAGATAAGTAGATGTTGTATATAGTTATTACCTGTGCAGCTTTTTTTCTGTATAAGTTACATAGCATGAATGCTCTGTTGCATTTTTGGGGGGTATAAAAACCACTTGGTATTATTGATGTTGCTAGAATTATGAATGGTTTATTATTATTGGTATGTTTCTATTAGAATAAATTATTTCTTGGTATTAACGCCCCCCCCCCCCTTTTTTTTTTCCAGGTGAGTTGAATTCGTCTTACTGGTCTACCAACCACATTTGTAAGTACTGTATTAGAGTACACTTAATTTTAATGTAGTGATCAACATCTCAAAGTTAACAGTATTGTATATGTTTAACCACTATTGAATACGTTGTAACTATAGCTGTGGTTCCCTTCGAAAACAAAGGACAAAGACTATTGAAATACTGAGCACTGTCTGGAAATCCTTGTTTATATTGCCTTTATTACCCGACACTTTTTTTTTCTTTTTTGAGAGGGGGAAGGAATTAACTTCACAATAAATTACAACAAGATTGGCTATTTAAGTTCCACTGCTGTCTATAAAGCTGATGTGTCAGTAGCCCCCTGATCTGATGTGTCAGCTGCATGAAAAATAATTTTGTTAATTTGAAACATCCCAGACATGTAACGAAGACATACTGTATATATATTATCAATCCCGCCTTCAAGGTGGAAACTATCAATCCTGCTAAGGAAGTGAAAAGGAAGGTATCATTTTGGCAGGATCCCTCCCAATGTCAGGAGATCAATGGCCGGATTATTGAGTATGCGAAGGTGTAGGCGGCCACCTTCATTTATGTCAGTAAGTTTTAGATTATCTATAAGGGACAGGTAATGGCTAGACTGCATTTGAACAAAACGACAGTCCACAAAGGGGTAATTAGGCCAAACTTCTTTTATTTTTACCTCCGCCAACAAAGTTAGAGGAAGTCATGTATTCACCTATGTTTGTCTCTGTCCACACAATATCTCTAAAAGTTCTCAATGAATTTCAGTGAAATTTTGTGGAGGGGTGGGCCATGGGCCAAGAAAGAATTGATTAAACTTTGGGGTCGATTCGGGTATGGAGTATCCCACACAATATCTCCAAATGTAATGAATTCAATGAAATTTTGTGGAAGGATGGGCCATGGGCCAAGAAAGAATAGATTATATTTGAGGACGGATCAGGATCCAGATCCTACGTATCCCATACAAAATCTCCAAAAGTTCTCAGTGAGTTTCAATAATATTTTATACAAGAGTGGGCCATGCCCATGAATCAAGGAACAATCGATTAAATATTGGGACGGATCTGGATCTTATATATTCCACACAATATCTCCACGGATGTGGATCCTATGTATTTCACGCTATCTCCACGGATCCTGATCCAGATCCGTTTTAGTGACTGGCATTGACGGAGGTATGCGCTCCCTGAGTGTTTTTTTTTTTAGTCCATCTTGTGTTTCAATAATGATGTCAGATATTGAGAGTTTGCCTTCCCCTTCACCCACATAATTTCAAACTGCTCTTAAACGACTGAACAGAAATTTAATGAAAATTGACATACCTATTGAGTTGGCAGACTGGACTGTTGCAAAATGTATTTTCCTTTCTGTTCCCTTGCCCATCCTCTTGCCTCCCGTACCACACCTATCACCCTATAGTTAATGACCAGTAGAAATCGTTATGAGAAAGGAATCTGGTTTTGTAGTAGGGTTTTGTGTCATCTTAAGGATTTGGGGTAGGAAAGAGAGGGGATCAGTGTGTTAAGGCAGTTGAACATTATTAACTTATCTGACTTTGTTTTCATTATGGTGTTTGAGAGTAGTATTTTTGTTTGGACATCTTGGGAAAAATATTACATGAAATACGCATTGAATAAAATAATGGTGTTACGATATATATATATATATATATATATAGATAGATAGATAGATAGATATAGATATATAAATATATATAGATATAGATATATAATGAGCGATTGGTGAAAAAGATAACTAGAACTGATGTGAGAGGTGTAAGGCTGAGAGGAAGACCATGAATAGAATGGATGGACAATGTAAAGAGAGCGCTGGATGCGAGAGGGATGTCTGTTGAGCAAGGAAGAGTGGCTGTGCGTGACAGAAATAAATGGAGAGAAATTGTGAATGAATAAGTGATGACGCAGCCCTGAGGGGATATTCTCCCGCATTTGGTCTGATCAGCTTTCAGGTCAGGTGCGGGTAAGGGGATGGGTCTGGTATGATGTGGCAGGGGTAAACCAGCTCTGCTGTCGGGCCCTGCTGCGGATGTCACTGATTGCATTGCGCAGTGGACCCTTGTGCGGTGTGGTGCGGTGAGGATCTGTCTGTTCTCCCCTTTGGGGCTAAGATGCGAATAAATGTGTTTGAATGGATGAGTAAATGGTACGAAAAGTTTTTGACGTTCTAGCCGGGGATTGAACCCGGGACCTCTACTGTAGATAGAAGCCAGTTACCGTTTTCATTACACCACGGCGTGATAAAAGCCACATTATCTGAATTCTTTAAGAACCAGGTAAATCCACTCTTGAGAGGATATTTTTCAACCCGAACCCTTATGATGACACGTTTCAGAGTCATCAGGATTTTTGCATATCCCCATGCAACTGGCAATTTTAATCTAACCTAGCCACTACAAACGTGTAACCTATGTGTTGTGTGGAGTTAAACAAAAATCTTGATGACTCTAAAACGTGTGTCCAGGCATCTCGAAAGTGTAGGGATTAAAAATTTGGCTTTTTATTTTCTTCTTTTTATTTTTTCTTGGCGGGAACAATTATCGGGCAGTTCTAGCTTTTGGTGCCTTATTCCTTGCATTTATATATATATGTTGAAGCATGGCGGCTTAATGGTTAGAGCGCCTGACTCCAGACTGAAGAGTCGTGAGTTCGCGCGGCGCCTGGGTAAGCTGCCTTGCCGGGAGAGGTTGTGCTCTCCTGTCACCTAGCTGGATGTAGCAGCCATGGCTCAGTGGGTTAGAACGCTCTAACCAAAGGGTCGGGGGTTCGAGTCCACCCAAAGGTCATTGGTAGACATCAGGAAGGGCATCAGGTCATAAAATGCTACACGCACCAAAACCAAAGTTCTCTGCCCAGGGTCAACACCTTAGCCCTTATCGAAAAAGGGGAAAAAATGGGTTCTGGTTGAAAAATGTCGTCCTCTGATACATTTATCTGCAAAATCACCAGATGGTGTTTTGCAAACTGTCATTCTGCATTTATGTCAACCATCGTGGCCGCGTTAACTTAAATTCACTGGCGCCCCCACTACAGTGGGTCGGAGTGTGTAAATCCTTATGGAAACATTGCCATATGTGGTGCTGTCACACCTTTTAGACTGGCAACAGCGAGATGGCTGCGAGGGGTTTAACCGACCCGATGGTTTATTGCAAACTTATTCCGTAGAGATATATATATATATATATATATATATATATATATATATATATATATATATATATGAGAGAGAGAGAGTGAGTGAGTGAGTTTACCTGCGTCTCACTGGACCTAACTTGGCCAGATTAGAATTGATGGAAGTAAATGGACCTTGAATGGTTATTAATGACCTTGGCGACCTAATTGGACCTGACTTGAAAAGGATGGACCTAAATTGGCCTTATTAAGCCAGATTGGATGTAATTGGACGGAATTACTGTATATTGCATCAGGGTATTACCGGTGCTCTTGGTGGGCGGTGGGGCTGGGGCAGGAAAGTATACCCAGTGGTGATGGGTGTTGTAGACTTACCGCCGTTTTCTCAGTCGCCAGGAACTGCACACCCGAGGTCGTCTGCTAGCTCCCTAGAACGATTTGTTTTTTTCAGTGGCGTTTCCGAGGCCTGTGACCCGGCCTTTATTGGAACAATCGGGTGGAAACACCCGACTGTTAATTGGGCAGGGTACACCTTCCGAGCTGGGCAGGCCGCTGTAAAATTTATGTTTATTTTTAAAAATAATATATGAAGATACGTGTGGTATGTACTGAGTAACTTCAGTACATATTATTTCAATGTTTTGGTGCATAGTATTGTTAAAAATTTGTACACTCCCAAATGTTTTACAAGAATATGGTGCAGCCACAATAATACTATCTATCGTCAACAAACCAGCTCCATCGTCTGCCTTGGCTGCAAGTCACAACTGCAGGCGGTTGGAAAAAGTAATATGTACCTATTGTACATTCAGATATACGCATAAAACAATACCAAAACATGTTTCCTGCCTTAAGATGCCTTAAACCATTGGTATTGTGGGTAAATGTTCCGTAAATGAGAGACCTTGGCTCCTCTTGCTGACCAGTAATTCAAAACACACTTTTTAAATGATTCTGGACACGCAAAAAACTACTCAAAATATAATATACCTATATTTATGCAAAATTAAATATGATTGGTCACCATTTGGTAGTAAAGTACAACTAACTACCACAGGCAGGCCTGGTCAGTATTCCCAGCTCATTGCAGGTCACTCAGGGGCTAGGTTCCGAGGCTTGGGCGCTCGCACCCGAGAAATTCATTGACTGAGAAAACCAATCTCAGTTTTCGGGTGCTGGCGTCCTAGGCTTGGGAGCGGGTGCCCGATTCGGGTGCTTAGGCGACTGAGAAAACGGCTGTTAGTGGTCTGAGTGCAATGAAGGTTTAAGGTATCCTCCAAGAGTGAAAGTTTTTGGAGGGGTGTGAGAAATGGACGTGGGGAACAAAGAAATAGGTGGAATGTGATGGAATCGATGTGGGATCGGGGAGGGCTATGTGAATATATCCTAGGATAATGGATGATGTAGCATTAATGGTGTGAGTGCGGTGAACGTTTTTTTTTTTTTTTTTTTTTTTTAATAGAAAGAAATAAAACAAAATCGCGTTGTTCTCTAACCTTCCGTCGTGCGACGATAGCAAAAAATCTTACACTTGACAGATGCTAGCTGAATTTAAAGTCGTTTACGTTGACTTATTTTGGAATGATGAGAGCTATTTTTGCTGTGTTTTGCTTATCCGGTTACGAAGGAAACTCATCCAGTGCGCGACCCAACACGAGATAGTAATGTCATTAATAGCTGACAGTAGGGGTGGACATGCAAGCGACACAAGTTTAAAGAAAGAACAGTTACGCGCATTTTGGTATACTTGCAGCATTTGATAATGTTTGCCAGCTTTTTTCGATTTTAACATCAGGGAGGCCTCCTGCAGTGAAAAGTTATAAAGCACCAACAAAGTTTACTAAGAAAGGTCTTCCCAGAGCTAAATGCATTCGCCAGGTGGTAGCAAGATTAAAAGACGTCACCATAATGAATGCTATAATTATAAAGTGAAACTGGAAAAATAAGGACTGCACTTCATGTCACAAACATGACAAGTAAAAAAAGAACAACTTTGAGCAGTTGTGAAAAAAGTCTACATCGAGCGCGACACACACACACACACACACACACACACACACACACACACACACACACACACACACATCTAACGATATATAATGCAAAGAAATAGATTTTAACCCCCTCAGTATGATGCCTACGGTAGTTTAGTCGGCTTGTTTGCGAGGTTAAACAACAATCTCGATTTAGGCGTAGCAGAAAAACAACCCCTGAACTACGACAGATCTCGCTAAAACAGAGCAAAATCGTTCACTGCAAGGAATCTTCCTGCAGTAGCACAATCTTGTCTTAGTTGTACTATGGTGTACAAAGTCGTTATTTTGCTGGAGAGATTAATTAGGATTGTTTGTACAGTCGGCCTTAGAAGTGACGGCAGAATATCAAGATTTCGGTCGGCGATAATGCACATACTCTTTCTTATATCTTTGCAAGGTGAAACCTTTATAAAATTCTTTCAAAAAACATTAAATAAATACTAGAGTACCGATATATTTCAGAATTGTGGAAAGATGTTGGTTAGTTACAATAGGAAATCCTAAACGGAACTAACTGAAATATCAGAACTGTCGCTCAGGGACATTCAGGAATAATTTACGGGGTTCAGATCTAGGATGGTAACAAGCAATAATTTTTTTGTAGCGTAAGACTAAAAAGAAGAGGTACAATAAACAATTAAAATCAAACATTATTCATAAAATTTCCGTTACAATACTAGGAAATAATTTAGTCATTTATTTCCGTTTCCGTTGTATGCATCGATGACGACAGAAAGCGGGTAAGCGACGTAAGTTACTATTGTAAATGGTTCAATCAGCATGCACTAAAGGAGACAACTTTTATTCAGACATGCAGTTATTAAACTGCATTTGGCCAGTTATCCATTAAGAAAAATCTCTGGAAGATTTAACATAAGCCAGAAGACTGTCACTGCGTGAAATATAAAGAAAGAACCTCGAAAATTTGCCGAGAGTCGGAGCTCCTTGGAGAATGCCAACTTACTTCATACTATAGTATCCTCAGTGCATAAACGATTAGCAAGAGTAATAAAATGCAGAGGTTCATAAACAAATCACTGAGTTAAATTCTTCTAAATCAGCATTTTCAGCCAAGCAGGACTGGTTTGTTTAAAAAGAAAGATATTACTCATTAAAAGATAGAGCAGAAAGTATATGCTTTTGCATGGCAAGACTTCATAAACTCATATTTTGGTCCTGTGTATTGCCTAGTGGAAGAGAAAATAGTAGAATCTGTCATACCTCCTTACAACTGTAAATAATTTAGCATCAGTTGGGGATACAGTAACCAAATATAATTATTATAAGCATGGGAAGACAAGGAATAAAAGGCGGAATGATCTTCCTGCTACCGCAGGTATGGTATCATTACTAAGAATAGTTTCATTGTTGTGGCATCCATGTTGCTTTAGCATCACCATAGCGTTTGAAGATATGGTAGTGTTTTGCAGTCACAAGAATTTTCCTTAATTGGTCTTCGAAACTAGAACCTGTGTATTTGAAATCCTGGGAAGCAAATACATCAAGAACACTGAGCTGTATTACCTTACACATTCATTCAAATGGGGCAACGTATGTGTCAACTTCTAAATACATCACTGCCTAATGTTATTAACTTTACATGATTCTTAGCGTGATATATATTTTATATGATTTGGCGTGATGAAGGCATAGAATGTTTACTTTATGTTCACCAAGTTATCATTGAATGTATGGCAATGCAGAGTGACCGAAGCAATCTGAAACTCTGTCCTCACTTCATGGGGCGACTGTACCACCTTCGTGGTTTGTGTAAAATCGTCTGAGGGTAGCAGGAATAAAGTAAGAACATCCGTCATCGTATTAAATGGTCTACACACTTCGATCTGTATGACGTATTATACGAGTATATTTCGTTCCTGCTACCACCAAACATTTGGCACAGCTTAGGAGGAAATGCATTCAAGTGACTGTTTATACAAATTAGAAAGAATCAAGGGTTAGGAGCCTGCAAAAATGTTGTTCTTTTGTGGAAAAACTGACAGGGAGCCTAATTCAAGATTGGTTCTTATCTTTTTTCATCTGAAGTATGATGATGGTGTGAAAAAATGCATCATCGAAGTGAATGATTTAATTATAAGCAGACTGTTAAAACTTTAAGTACAATTTTTAAGCTACTTGAATTCACTGGGAGAAGTTCTGCAGCGCTTTCGATGTTGGGTGTATGGGGTCTGTATCCAGTTAAGTTTAATAAACCAAGCACCAACTGACCGGGCTTCTGAGAGAGAGAGAGAGAGAGAGAGAGAGAGAGAGATGTATATGAAGGCGTTGAGGGGTGATAGTCAAGTAGAACCGTAATGGACTGCTGGCCGAAAAGATGCTAAATCGATCCCTTGCTCTTGTAGGTAACATTGTGGTGATTTTCATTTTGTGATGGCATTTGTAGCTGATCTTCATACCGGGCCAGAATGAGATAGCCCGAATTGATAATTAATATGGACGGTACGATATTGGTGCCCTAGTGGTGACATGTGAAAGTTTGTGGCTCTGTTGTGCTTAGGGGACAGCTGGCCTTAGGGAACGGACTTTCTGTCCTGTGCCCTGAGTGGAACACACAAAAAAGTTGAAAGACGGGAGTGGGGAACATTGTTTTCTTGGTGTTTGGATAAGTATGCGTAGTGGTGGGTGGGTGGGGGTGTGTGGGGGTGGGTTGTGTGTGTGTGTGTGTGTGTGTGTGTGTGTGTGTGTGTGTGTGTGTGTGTTATGCGTCTGAATTTAGTTTATTTATTTGCTTACGCATGAGTTTTTTTTTTTTACTCAGT
>NC_137018.1:37189849-37222349 GCF_032717465.1 Coenobita brevimanus
TACTCATAACCATAGCTACCAGCAGTTCTAGCACAACTGCCAACATTTCCCACAACTGCCAGCATTACCACAGCTGCCAACACATCAGCCACAATCGTCAGTATTATTACACCCATAATTACCGTTTTATATTTTCAGTGTTATTACGTTTCAACCTTAAATACTAATATTCTTTCACAGCTACCAACCTTTCGACCACGGCTAACGACATACCGGTAACTTAAAACTGTTAAACTTCCATCTCACAATTCCAGTGTATACTACCATATCATTTATAGTATAATTTCTTATCAGCATTGTGCCTCATCTACAAACATTACATTCCCCAAGCAACTAACATAGAAGCTTACCTACCAACAGTACCACCACAGTTACTTTCACCATATGAAATCACCCAACAGTTCCACCGCAGCTACCAACATCCCTGCCACTTCAGCCAAGATTATTCACAACCACCATCGTTTATATGTAACTTACCTACCAACATTACCACCACAGCTACTACCAGCACCATCACAGTTACCAGCATTTTACCATAACGTCCAGCTTTTCTTAGTGATACCAACAATAACGCCATTACTACCGACATTCCTGCAACCAGGTACGCACATCATAACTGCCAGCAGGTTTACCACAGCTGCCAGCAACATCGCTGAAAATTCTAACATTATTACCAGGTGTCATTCTCGTTTACCGGTGATGTGATCGTCAGTGCTGTTTTACCATCGTCGGTGCCGGAATTACCAGCATTAGTAACACAGTTGTCATCAGTGCTATCGCAGCTGCCAGTATCGTTAATTGTCAACATAGATACCACAGTTGCTAGCATCGCACGAAAGCTACCAACATCGTTACCACAAGTACCAGTATCTGCAGCTACCAGCGCCTCTACCACAGCTATTAACATCGGTGCCCTAACTACCAACGTCGCTGCAATACGTGCCAACATTGCCACCATAACTGCCAGCATTGTACTGCAGCTTCCAACATTGCCACCACAACTGCCAACACAATATCATACCTACGAACATTTAGTCAACATTGTACTTTAAGCAACCAAAAGTGCTTCCTTATCCACGAGCATCACCACTGCAACTACCCACATTGCTACCGTAGCCCTCAAAATCGCCAGCCTCATTAAACAGAAAGCTCCTACTTACCACTATTAACTTGGCTACCACAACCACCATCATTTTAGATATTGGCATCGCAGCCACAATCACCATCGCCGCTACACCATCGCCATCAGAGCTACTAACATCACTGTCACAGTTTGTATTGTTAGTGTCCCATTAACGTTAGCACTGGACAAGAATAATGGTGTAACAACCATAACTCCCACCACTTTCACTACAGCCACCGTTGCTAGGTACCAACACAACTACCAACATTGCTTTTCGTATTAGCAAAACTTATGACCACCATCACCATAACTTCCATAACTCCACCACCATTGGTTTAATTCACCAGTCACCAGCAGAACCACTAACGCCATGACAAACCTCTACCAGCTAATACTACCACTACCAATATTGATTACCACAGTCAAGAAGAAAAAAATCAGCCACACCCAGTATTGTTTACTAGTTACCACCGTTTCGTACTACAGTGCCATTAACTACCACAATTACCTCCATCGCCCACCAGTACCACAGCTGTTGCCATGTATCACAGTTACCTCTGTTATAGCCACAACTATAACCTGTCATCCATATCAACCATCCACTCCCACTTCCCAAACTACCTCAGCCACCTTCACCTCCCAGGCCACCACTGTCGCCTACCACAACCTCCTTCTCCTTCAAAACTACTACCATCGCCTACTACAGCTACAATCATCAACTTCTACCACTGACTACCACAATTACCACCACTGACTACCACAAATACGAGTACCACCATCGATTACTACAACCACCACCATCGCCTGCCACAACTACCATTATTACGTACCACAACCACCACATCGTCTTCCCCAACTACCACCATCGCCAACCACAACAACCGCTGTCTACCACAACTACCACCATCGCCAACCACAACTACCACCATCAGCAGCAGCAACAATACCATCCATAACAGGAGCACCATCAATAACGATTTAACTACCTCGGCGTCAATATTCCCACGACTGCACCCACCCTACCACAGCTTCCAACAATTTAACCACAACTACCAGCACTTAAACTAGTTCGTTTTAACCAGTGCTGCGATTTTACTCAGCACCCTGCACTTTAATCACAAATATCACAGCTGTCAACATTTTCAGCAACCAGCATTTTGAACCACAGCTACCAATATTGTCCGTTAATACCAACATTTCAGTCACAGCTAACAATGTATATAACCACAATTGCCACCTTTTCAGGCACACCTGCCACTTATTTTTAGCCACAACATCAAACTGCAATATCAACCAAAAACGGCCACCATTGCAACACCCAACACATAGTTTATCACCACTACCACACTTTCACCACTTAACCGTATCTGAATATACTTCCATAACTACCAGTGTTTCCATCACAGTAACTGCCAAACGCGAAATTCTACCACTGTAGCTCTTTCCTTCAGTGAAGACAACTGGCTACATCCACTTCTACCACTCTATCCTATCTGTTTCCACAACCACTGTTGCCACCACTACTACCAGAAGCCCTGCTACTAACACATCTACAATACTACTACTACTACTAGTCCCTAGATCCACCATTGTGACAACCACCAACTTACCTAGCCTACTTCAACCACCATGGCTACCATTCTAACCACCCCCCACCTTCCTTTTCCACAGTTGCTGCCAAAATCCTTACTGCTAACACATATCACTACTGCCACCTTCCCTAACCATATTGCTACCACAGCGACCAACCTTATTACCACAACCACCATAGCTACTATTCCAACCACCACCAGGATACGGTTCAACACACTAACCCACTACCACCATCATTACCACCACCGCCCCCATCCTGGCTGACGCACAGTGCACTTCCACCATCACTACCACTGCTGTCAAGATTATCTTCACCTTCGCTACCACTACTACCAGCATTACTTGCACCTTCACTGCCACTACTACCAACACTACTTTCAGCTTCACTACCACTACCACCAACATTACCTTCAATTTCCCTACCACTACTACCAACATTACCTTCACATTCACTACCACCGTCACTACCAGTACTATATTATTTTCACCTTAACCTGACCTAGATTTTCGACTATAATGAGCTTATTTCACGTATGTCAGTGAAAAAAAAAAAAAAAAAACTACGGCTCCACATCCATTCCAGGGCACTTCATAATTAGCATATTGTTATTGTTAATCCGTTTTTATAACTCAGCAATCAAGATGGAGAAATGGCAGCTTTAGGCCAGCGTAGAGTAAAAACAGTACACCAACATTACCCTCACCATCACTACCACCGTCACTCAGTACTGCCAACATTACCCTCACCTTCACTACCAGTACTACCAACATTACCCACACCTTCACCGTCACTACCAGTACTACCAACATTACCCACACCACCGTCACTACCAGTAATACCAATATTACCCACACCTTCACCGTCACTACCAGTACTACCAGCATTACTCACACCTTCGCTACCAGTTCTACCAGCACAGCCTTCACGGTCACTAACATTACCCTCACTTTCACTACCAGTACTGCCAACATTACCCACAACTCTATGATACTACCAACGTTACCTTCACCTTGACTTCCACCGTCACTACCACTGCTACCAAAATTACCCACACCACTACCACCGTTACTCCCAGGACTACCAACATTACCTTCACGGTCACCACCACTACTACTAGAATTACCCTGACCCTCAGCACCACTACTGCCAGAATTACCCACACCCTCACTACCACCGTCAGTACCAGTACTACCATCGTTACCCTCATCTTTATTACCATTGTTAGCACCAGTACTACCAGTATTATCCTCACCGGCACTACCGCCATCACTATCATTTTCTGATTTAACGCTACCCCACAATAGCAATTGCTACTGCCATATTTCTCGCAACTGCTGCCATCTGCCAGCGTCACAACCAGTACTACCAACATTACCACCGTCTGCACTACCATTACAGCCATCATCATCTTCACTGCCATCTATCAGCATAATGGTTGTATTTAACGCCAGTATACACCATAAAAACTGATAACACTTTTTTTTCCCTTCCCATTTAGGCTACCAGTCTGTTACCATCCCTGCCTCTAATGCTAACTTTACCCTCACCTTCACTACCACCGTCGCTACCACTACGACCAACTTTAATATTCTCCAGCACAGTGACTTAATTTAACGCTACTGTCCACCATAACAACAGCCTCCACAATTTTTTCGCCCAGCTGCCAGTCTACCACCATCCTCACCGCTACAACTAACGTTATCCTCACCTTCCCTCTCACTAACACCAACATAACTATTGCCATCGTCACTGCGCTTCTGAACTACAGTTATCAACAGCTGTCATTCCACTACCATAATTACCACACCTACCTTACCCATTTGCCATATTTCAAGTACAGCCATGCCTGCCACTACTCTGATTTCATATACAAAAGTCCAGCACATCGCCTAACAATTAGTCACACCACAGCACCTGCCACAAAATTCATCGTAGCATAAATAATCACAGTCAACCGTTTCACCATTCTACCATTAATATAAAGCTACCGCAATCATATTGCCATAGCTAGCACATCCACATCACCAGCACTACTCGTCATATCGCCAAAACCACATCACTATAGCTGCCACAACCACATCATTGTAACTGTCATTAATATAAAGTACCTCAACAACTATCAGTCGCAGTTACGATCACTCTAACTTGTCATATAACCACAATTGCCATCCTTATCATCATCATCATCATCATCATGATTCACCTCAACATTTATTGTTAGGTCGATTCAGTTATCATCCCAACCTCGCACACAACTTTTAACAGTCCCAATCGCAAAACTTAACCAGTCACAACAACCACACGTACCACCATCCACCACCGTAACCATACTTACTACCATCCACCACACGCCTCACAAGCATCAGCTGCCACCTCAGCTACGCTAACAACCAAACCAGAGCCGTGGCTGACAAAGCCACCAGCTGCTACAGTTATCATAACCACCACACTGCCAAAACCATCAACTACCACCAATACCTTAACCATCAACGAATTACAGCAACCACAGCAACCATCCCATACCACAGCTACATCACTATAGCTTCTTGGTTTTTCTCTGACAAAGATCCCTAGTCCATTTCAACACAGTTACAGTAATGGCCAAATGTTGTCAGACTGGATGGTCGATTCGACTAGCAGCCAGAGACTGATTCCTACCTCATAACTAAGGCTTATCTGCTTTCATGCGACAGTTCCTTCATGTAAAAGCAAGCTGACCCAAGCAACCATGTCAGCAGCACAAACAGTCCCTTAAAAAAAGAATCATGTACAGTGAGGGTGAAGTGATAGTGTTGTATTGTAAGCCGAGTACCCCCAGTTTCTGGCCCGAGGTGATCTGCCTTAAGGTAAGTAATGGAGTGTATATCTAAAGCACACCTGTTCTGTACACCTGTACAATGTGGACACCTGTTGTATTTACTCTTGCGCACACCTGTTCTTGCCATGTAAGTAGCCTGACTCACATGTGCTTTTATATTTTTATATATCTATCTGCCTGTATCTATCTATATATATCTGACTGGGAGCATAGATTAGATAGTCCGTTCTGTGAAGGACGGTAGTCCTGTTATGCACAACAGATGGCGATAAACGAACCATACAATATTATATTCTCAGAATATTAGCGTTGTAGCGATAAATGTGTTCATTGATGTCATTGACTGCCTCGCAGCACATGTTATTTTTAAATGCAGGAGCAACTTTTAGTGCAGCTCTGTCCGTCTTTCTCATTAACGATTTTGCTACGTAATGCTTCACGCCCATAGACCAGCAACTTTCATACCACTCTCTCACACTACACTGCCAAAAATCACCCTCCCACACCAGACTACACCGCACCGAAGGGCCTTGAAGCTCTCGCATCTAGTCCTTTGGTTTTGTTTTTCGCCTACTTATGTTGAATTACCTGTGATTTCTTGAAACTCATGGCAGCTTTGCAGCATCTGTCAGGTTTACAGTATTTAGGGTTTAGTTGTAGCATTTTTTATGAATGTAGTAACATTTTGATGATCTGCTAATTTTGCAATATTTGTGGTCTTAACTGCGTTCCCAGGTGTGTAGTACTTGGGGCGATTACTGTAATTTCGATATTTGTGTAATTTAAATATATGTAACTCCTGATTTCTTTAACACACCTTGCAACACTTGTGATCTTTAACATTTGAACTACTTGGAGCACCAGCCGTCATCGTCATCATCCATCATCATCATCATCGTCGTCGTCGTCGTCGTCGTTGTTCATCATCATCATCATCATCATTTCCTTAACGATGTAAGGTCTAACGGTGCCAGTAGTAAAGTCAGATAGCGCCAGCATACGTGAGAGGTTAATGGACGTTCCTTTCCACCTGAATAAAGTCATTCGACATTAGCCACAGTGCAACCTTTGGCCAGACAACATTCACTTGATCAAAAAGTATTGCTGTACACAGCGCGCGAAGCAGTCTGACGCCACATGGTATCATATTCAGAGTGACCCTGGAGACTTTCTAACACCTCTTCCTCGGTGATTTGTTTGCACAGCACACTTCGGTATCCTCTTTTGTGGTATTGATGCAAGCTGTGTCGACATTAAAGCAATGCAAGTAAAATTAAACAAAAGCATTCAGAGACCGAATGCTAATCGTCTGCCAGAATATATTCTTGGGTAAGGTACAAGTTACCTAGAAACAAAATTTAAAGAAAATTTGCAAAACTCTACGGGGAAAAAAAGCCATTCCATGTTAAAAGATATAGGCGGCTGGGATTAGGTTTTCTTTTATTAAATCCTCACCAGAAATAATGGGTTTCTGCACATCCACTTAGTTGCCATTTCCTGAAGGTTGGATAAAATTCGTCAACAACTTTCGAGATATTTTGGCAGCAGATACACACACAGACAAAAACTATATCTCCTTGTCTAGCTGAAGCCGGGTGATTGAAAAGGAATGTTGAGGCACAAAATACGAAATAAAAATAATCGCCAAGGATGAGGTGATGGGAAGCCTGCTGTGTAATAGGATGTTCACAGCAAACTTCCCTGTGATACTTGCCGTTGTTGGCATGGCGGCATTCAGGAGGGTACCCAATATAGCTGGCTTGTAACCTAGGGTCGTAGAGTAGATGGCACGGGGGGCTACGTAGCACCCGTGTGATGAACGATGTATTTTGCACGTTATACCTTGAAAGCCTCTTGTATGCTGTTGATATTTTGATATGGATGTAATTTGCTTCCTTAACGTACAAGAGGATATGGAAGTGCAGTATGTACAATAACTCGCAGAATAATAGGTGTAACGAAATATCCAGTGCCACTTAATATACGACTCATATTCTTGTCCAAAGTATATAATGTTATATGCTCATTCGGGTAAAAAATCCTTTCATGATTTTTTTAGTTAATACTTCCTTTATGTGTTTTGCTCTAACTTGGCCAAGATTTTCATCCTTTTGCAGCATATTTAATATACCTGAGTTGCAGGAAAGACAGTGCTACGACTCGATGTCCTTTCTATAGCACTTTGTGACTAGTTACCACATTCTTGTGTTAATCTCTTGCCACAACTCAGCATTGAGGATGGGGAGGTTGCAGTTTTTGGCAAGGTAGAGAAAAAGCAGCATGTCTACACATTTTCATCCATCCCGCGCGAAGGGCTCGCGGACGGGTATTGTTTTTACTCGGTTTGTCTCTTTGTTTGTCTGTTTGTCTGTCTGTCTGTCTGTTGACAAGCTACTGGTGCAGTTTTGATTAGAATTGCCGGGATGATGGACTGTGACCTTCACATCACCTGATTAAATTTTGGGGCAATACCCAGGCTGTAGGCCCAAAAAATGTAAAAAGAATGGGGACGGATAAAAATCGTTTTATTGTCATAACTCCTTTCAGATTCGTCATTTCGACATAAAACCAAAACCAAAAGGTGCATCTTTCAAATCTGCATCCTATGACATTCCTCATTACATCAGGGGGGTCACCCCGCAGTTAGCAGCAGGGGGGTCAATGTCAGGTGGGTCTGGCCTAATATTTCAAATGGGCATAAAATCGTAAATTTTCACCCGATTTACTCCAAATTTGATATGTGACATCTTTGACTAGATGTCCTAGTATGTTTATACGTTAACACTAAAATGACTTCCGGGGACGGGTTTGGTGTACCTTGGCAGTGCCTTTTTTTTTTTTTTTTTTTTTTTTTAAAGAGAAACTTCTTAAACTGGAGGAGCAATATGTATATAATCTTAAATCTGCTCATCACTACTAGGATGCCCTCGTAAGCTTATCGAAGTTGTCTGGAAATAACAAAGATAGAGCAAAAATAGGCGTCCCTGGGCTGAAGAGACTAATTCCCTTAGTAGGACATCACGAGACATATTGATCATGTGAATATCATTCTACCCCTTCTGTCCAATGCCCTTTTGTTCGTTTGAATAGTGAGGGACATAAGTTCGTCTTATATTTTACTGCCGCTCTTAATATTCTTATGTTTGCTTATATTTGTAGGACTGAGAGAGAATTAGGATATGTTCCTCTGCTCTCTCTCTCTCTCTCTCTCTCTCTCTCTGTATATATATAAATATATATATATATATATATATATATATATATATATATATATATTACACACTGTGCTTCAAGGAGTACAGTGAAAGACATGCCATAAGTGTGACAGTCACATTGGATAGTAGAACTCGTGTCCCAGACTGTGCCTTATAATGACACCTGTGCATCCAAGTTACCACAGGTGCCACACACAAAGTTACCTTACCTCTAATTACGGTAAGAACCCAGGTAATCATCATCAAAAAGTTGCTTGCATAAATGGCTGTAGTCCAACTTGTGGTGTTGAGTTGTTGTTGTGTGAGCGATCTTGGAGTTTGTGTTATTGGTGGACAGCTGGTTAGGTTTATAGCGTAGTTAATAAGTTTGTTTGGAGGTGTGCCGGTGGTGTATTGTCCTGTGGTAGTGCTTTGGTGTTGTAGTGGTGTGGCTGCTGTACTGTGGTGTAGTGGTATTAGGGTGGTGTGTTTGTCATGAACAGCTGGTTTGGTTAATATTGTGGTCTTAGCTTGTGTCGTAGTGCTGTGAGGTTCTGGTGGGGTAGTGATATGATGGGTTTCATGTGGTGGTGTGGTGGGATGTTGGTGTAGTTTGTTGATGAATGAGTGTGGTAGTGTGGTGAGATGTTGGTGTAGTTTTTTGGTGAATGAGTGTGGTGAGATGTTGGTGTGGCAGGATGCTGGTTTAATTGTATCGTCTTTTTTTGTTGGTGGAGAGCTAGTAAGGTGTCGTTAGACGATGCTGGTGTGATTATTTTGTCTTTTACCTTCGCCAAGGAGGTTATGTTTTCATCCCTGTCCGTTTGTTTGTTGGTTGGTTGGTCAGTTTGTGAGCAAGATTACACAAAAACTACTGGACGGATTTCCCCGAAACTTGGTAGAAGAATGGGCCTTGGCCCAGGATAGACTCCTTTAAATTTTGGTGTGGATCCGGATAAAGGTGCGGATCCAGGAATTTTTTTTTTTTTTTTCCCACATTCTTTAACATTGCGAGATAGGGCGTTTTCCGACATCTTCGTTAAATTTTCAGTGAATATTGCATGGATCTTGATGAAAAAATCAGGCTTATTTAGTATGTTGGTATCGACGAATTTGTAGTTTGGCGCGGATCCATTTAAAATTCCGGATCTAGCGGATTTAAATATGCTTTTATAGGGGGGTAGTCTTTTTCCATTTTAGATTAGCCTTGATTGAATTAAAAGGAACTGCATATTGGGCCTTGGCGGAGGTATGCGCTCTACTGAGCGCCATTCTAGTCGTTAATGTGGTGGTATCGTTGTGTGGTGAACAGTAGAACAGGGTGGCCTTTGTTTGTGTGTAGTGTGGTAGTGTTAGTGAACAGTTGGTTAAGAGTATAGTGTATCCTTAGTTTGTGTGGTGGTGCGGTGTAGTGGCAGAGCAGTTAGTAGGATCGTGGTAGTGTGGTGCTATTTTGGTGTTATGATGGGGTAGTGCGATAAAGTGGTTATGTGATGGTGTATATGGCTGGTGATGGAGAACTTTGTAGCTTTTGCTAGTTATCTAGTGTGATGATATGGTTGTTGATCCACCCCAGTCTGTCAGGCTGAGCAGACCCATCAACCACAGGCAGACAACTGCCCTTGCAGGACTGTCCCATTCAGTGAACTGATGTTCCCTTGCGGTTGACAGCGCCTCGTCACAACAAGGGACGAGAAAAAGAATGGAGGTTTCTTCCTGGGTGGGTGCTGCATTTGCGTCTCTTCACTCAGTTAACAGGGGCACTATATTAGGCTCCACTTCACTCCGTGATTTGGTTATATGGCTGCCACGCAACATTTTAAATGGTTTCGTGGGTTACCAGAAACCATTAGACTTATCACTCATTGGTGATATGATAGTGTGATGAATTGATAGTGTCGTGTTGTGGTAGTGTGAGAGTGTCGGAGTGGTTGTAGGGTGGTAATGTGGTGGTGGTGGTACGATATGTTGGTGTGATGTGCTGAAACCCTTCAGGTCCATGTCTTATGTTCGAGGTACTACCAGACAGGTAGCGTAAACGCTGTTTGCCAATGGCATTTAAACTTGCAAACAAACATTACACAGTGTTGAGAAGAGAGCATTGTCAGATATTAGGATATCACAAGTACTGAGAATCGAACATTATAAAACATTTGAAAATCATGTAGCATACACAGAATCAATGTAAAAGCTAATGAAGATGCAAAATTTAGTATACAATGAGATCCTTGGCACCAAAAAATATTTTTAAATATGAGTCTCTCCTTCACAAACCAAGGTTTCTCCAGTTTCAAAACAATCTGCACTGTAGATGTGACAGTAATGTCTGTGATCTCATGCTCCTGGAAAGTCAGAAATTCAGCCTGCACTCAGTGATTCTGTTTTACGAACGAAGCAAACATCCCATGCAGTGTTTTCTGTCTCAGTGAAGTTGTTTCACACACATAGTATAATGATGGTCTTTGCCGTGGCCCCTACCTGGATAGTGTACTAGCATATATTCACGTTCCATCCTGCAGTCGGGACTTAAAAGTCCACACCATCTTCTTGTTTAGTGCTTGAATTTAGTTGTAAATGAACAAGACAAATTAGCTAATTGTTTTCACTGTATGAAATATGTTTGATGTTCACAACAATTATTGTCTCAGATGCGAGATCCATGCATTAATACCATAGTAGCAATTACCCCATACAAACTTGGCGCAGTTGCCCTGTTGATGAGTATAAGGGACTACACACTACATGAACAGAGCTATATATTCACATGATTGCCATAATGTAATTTATACTGGCCACAGTTACTGGCAGCACTTGAAAGATGCAGGCAGCTTTATTCATGTGGCACCAAAACTTAGCGTTTGTTGCAAATATTTTTGTAAGCAAAATTATAATAAATATTTTCCTTTAAAAAGTGTACATATATAGTAATTATGTAACATGATTAAATGAAGGGATTGTGTAGAATATTGAGTTGTTAATAACATCCAAATGGTTTTATTTCAATGAGAGTCTACATATTTGGCAACCACTTGTATAATGGGCACTTTGAGGTAGTTCTGCGCATTTACACCGGACTTGGTGTGATTACCCCGCTGAACAGTCTTATTACTATTACTAACGATTGAACATCAGTTTTTATTCTTTTTGTTAAATATTATTTGCTGATTTGCCTCCGTTCTGTATTTTTTTTTTTTCATCTTATCCCTGTTCATTCCTTGTCTTAATCCGTTTCTCTGAATTTTCTCTCCGAGCCAATAATTATCTGTGTCTCGCATTTGCCTGAAGTTTGCAGTGTGGTGACGGACTCCTGAAAGGTCGTGTGTCAGTCGTGTGAAGTGTGGGTAAGTTTTGTGAACAACAGGTGTGTGACGGGGGGAGGAGGGGGAGACGGTACACGTAAATGGGGGAGAGGGGACAGGGATGAGAGAGGCAGAGTGATGGAGGAAAAAGCGAAAAGGGAGTAAGATGGAGAGAGGAGAAGGAGGATGAATAAGGGAGAGAGGAGATGGTAAGAAAACGATAAAGGAGGAGGGAAAAGCAGGAGAGGGGTGAGAGGGAAAGAGAAGGAGTATACATAGGAAAGGGGGAAAGAGGCAAGAGAGGGAGAGAAGAGCAAGATAATTAGTGGATAGTAAGAGAGGGAGATGGGAGGGGGAGAACGTCAAGGGGTGAGAGAGAAGGAAGCTGGGGGAGGTGAGAGAGGGAGAGGGATAGGAGATATGGGGACAAATGAGGGAGGAAGAGGGATAGGGGAAGTGTGAGAGGGAAGAGAATGGGGGAGAGGAGGAGGAGGAGGATGTGGCGAGGGTGAGAGAAAGAGAAGGATGGAGGAAAAATGGGGGAGAGAGATAAGAGATAAGAGAGGCAGAGGGATCGAAGAGGAGATGGGAATTGGTGAGAGAGACAGAAGTTGAAAGGGAAGTGAGGATGGTTGAGAGAGGTGGAGAGGGAAATGGGAATGGGTGACAGAGTTAGAGAAGGAAGTGAGGATGGGTAAGAGAGGCATAGATGTTGCGAGGGAAATGGGGATGGATGAGAGAGGTAGAGAGATCAAGAGGGAAGTGGAGATGGGTGAGAGGTGAAGAAGGAAGTTGGGATAGGGGAGAGATGGAAAGTGGGGATGGCTGGGAGAGGTGGAAAGGGAAGTGAGGTGGGTGGGAGGTAGAGAGAGAGGGAAGTGAAGAGAGAGGACTGAAGTAGAGGGAACTGGGAAGAGTTTAGAGAGGGAGAGAGATGGAAGGATAGCGGCGGAGAGAGGAAAGAGGACAGGGAGAGGGATATAGGGAAGGGGGAACTGTGAAAGATAAGGTGTCACTCAACAGCAGTCATGGTAAAGTTTGTGTGTGTGTGTGTGCGTGTGTGTGTGTGTGTGTGTGTGTCTGAGAGAGAGAGGGGGGGAACTACTTTTGGTTCTTTTGTTTTTCCCTTACGAGAGGAAAAAAAATGATTAGTAACGAGAAGCATTTGATGGCATCAGCTAAAAGAACTGTATGTAAGCACACACACACACACACACACACACACACACACACACACACACACACACACACACACACACACACACACACACACACACACAGGCAAGACTCGAGATTATGCACATCACTCATAAGTCTTCACAGCAAATATAATCGTCACTAAAATTTCGCAGAACCAGAAAGGTTACAAGGAGAGGTCAGTTAATTAGTAAAACTTGCCTCACAAACGAGAGGGGGGGGGGACAAAAATTAAATATAGCCACGGACTGCCACCAAACCTGTGTTTATGTAGCATAGCAGAACGAAAGTGTTGGGTGGAGTGAATAATGCACAGCCCCTTGGTGGAAATGGCAGTACCACATAATCATTTATTTGAGAGAGAGAGAGAGAGAGCTTTGTAACGTTTGTTTGTCTGAGGTATTTGGCCAGCGGTGCTGACAAGGAGCCAACGCGTGGTTGCACTGTTTGTGCGCCATGGATGGAGCTAAGCAGCTGCGGCATCCACCCGGGAACCGTCTCATATTTCCTTGCACCTCGTCGTGCGGAGATGGGATGACTTTGATCTGACTCTGGCGAGGCACTGTCTACCACGAAGGGGCCCGGGTTCCCTGCAGGGTGTGCGTGCTGTGATGCAACTGTGGGAGGGCACCATGGAAGCAGTTGATTACCTGTGGTTGATGGGTCTGCTTGACCAGTCAGTCTGGAATTAGGCAACATCAGTAACATCAGCAGCCTGGCAAAAGCTTTATGTTGTGTGTGTGTGTGTGTGTGTGTGTGTGTGTGCATTAATATACTATGAACCGTCTGGGGCGTGAATTAGATAATGTGGATGAGTGGTTTGCACGTCAGAGAAAGGGAGAGAGAGTACCGTATTTCGTTTTTAATAACGTGTATTTCATTTACTGTTCCTTGATAAAATATGAGAGACCAGATTAGTTAAAGAAAGCCAAAACAACAGGAAGGGAGTGAGTCATATATGGTAATCAAGTAACACGTATTATCAGAAGCATTACATTGTGGCTTTTGTTGGTGGTGCCGGATGTCGTTATGCAAATGTGCCTGCGTAATAAAAAAGTAGAATTGGACCGGAAATATAATGGTAGCGAGATGGAGCAAGTTGTAAATCATTGCCATTGTTATTATTATTATTATTACTACTACTACTACTACTACTACTACTACTACTACTACTACTACTATCACTGTATTTGTTACTGTTTAGGTTTTCGTACTCCATTGTTTAGTGAGAAATAGGCGATGTCGATATTTTTATAGGCTATTATTATTATTATTATTATTATTATTATTATTATTATTATTATTATTATTATAGCGTACACCACACACACACACACACACACACACACACACACACACACACACACACACACACACACACACACACACACACACACACACACACACACACAAACATTGATGAAGATGCTATCCTCCACCGTCCTCCCCTTCCCCCATTCCTCGTTGCCGACTTCCTCTTGGTGCTGCAGTTTATCACCACCCGCGTTACGAAGCGAGCGGAGTGATTTTTTTCGGTTGTGAGGTTGACTGGCTGGCTTTGTGTGTGGGGGGGGGGGGGTAAACAAAATATGAACGGCTTATCAATTTGAAACTTTCAGGGTATCAAGATATGGCCAAGATCTTGGATGAGTTTGAAAATGGGCACACAGGGTCAAGGTCACCAAAATGCCTGCCAAAGGTCAACTAGTTGACCTTTGATGACCTTGACCTTGACGACCCCCGAGTGCCCATTTTCGAAGTCGTCTAAGATTTTGGCCATATCTTGACTCCCTGAAAGTTTTATGTTGATAGCTCAAGCCGTTCATGAGATATCATGTTTACCAACACAAAGCCAGCCAGCCAACCTCACGACTGAAAACATTACCACTCCGTTTGTTTACCACCCTGGTTGCGAAGCGAGCAGTGGTAATGTTTTCAGTTGTGAGGTTGGCTAGCTGGCTTTGTGTGTGTGTGTGTGTGTGTTTTGCATCCTGAATTTGCGTCAAATCTGAAGTGTAGGTGGAAAATAATGTGCCAAGAAAAACCTTTCCGGCTACGCGGGTGGTGAGATCCCATCGTAAGATGGCTTCTATACTCCGTTTTTTTTTTTTTTTTTTTTTTTTTTTTTTTTTTTTTTTTTAAAGCCGAAGATGCACTTGGCAGGTTGATGACGATTGGCTGAATGCAACATGTCCAAAAAATATTTGCTAACCCAATTTCCCCTCTCAGATATTTGTTGTCAGTTAATAATGCTAGATTATGAAGTAATGTTGCATTCAGCCAGTAATCACAAATCTGTCAAGTGCATCTTCACCTCGATAAAAAAAAAACTGAGTATAGTTATTTGCTTTTTTTTACGGTCTCAGTCTGCTGTTTATTGTACTGCATGTATTCCGATCACGATAATACGTTTACGAAATTTTGAGTACATGGTTAAAACGGATGTGTAGCCTATGAGGTAAAGCTGTACATAAAAGTAAGTCTAGTACTTGGATGTTTATAACACAGATACCATGTACAGCGAAGAAAACGAGGTAGCTGCTAGAAATTAGGATGGGTCTTGAAGGTATCTGAGTATCATGACTTTGCATCCCAGTACTGGGGGGGAGAGAGAGAGAGAGAGAGAGAGAGAATTAGGCCATAGTGAAGGAGTGATAGTTTGGGGGTACGGTTGAGAAGGATGAACGGGGTCAGGGGTGCTGATAGGGGAAACTGAGACAGAGAGAATGGGAGGAGTAGGTAGTAGGTGGGGAAGAGATGAGGGAAAAGGGTAAGGGGGCATTGGTGGTGCATGGGGGAGCTGTACTAGTGTGAGGGAGGAGACGGGGGGGAAGGGGGAGGGATAAGTAGAAGGATATGGGAGAGGGAGAGGAAATGAAAAGGTGAAGGGCCGGGGGAGAAGAGGAAGGAAGGGGTTCAGGGAAAAGAAGGGAGTAAAAGAGAGCGATACGCTTAGAGACAGGGGTGAGCGGAACTGTATGTGGCTAAGTTTAAACATAGGCAACGTTTCGCTGTTGCAACCCTCCACATGACCAAGCATATACCCCCCACCTCCCTTCACACCAAACCAAGTGCATAACGGCCCTCCCCCCCTCCGGCTTAAGGAGATCGCCTTGATGACCTGGGCCCTTCAGATTCCCACCCTTTTTTTTTATTATAAAAAAAAAAAATACTTAAGACACAGCATTCTACCTATCAAAAGTCACTAAAAGTTCACTAAAAGACGCATAACTTTGTTGAATTTCATGACTCTATAGTGAATATTTTCTGAGTTCTGGCCCGGAAACGAAATCTCTAATTCCGGCCAGCAGCGCTGCCGCCCTACTCTACGGATCCCAGTGATAACAACACCCTCCTCTGACTGTCAGATGGAGGGTAAAAAGAGGTGGGATGGGGGATTGGAGAGCAGCACAGAAGCGGAGGAGGTGGAGGCGGTTCTGAACAGGGGTGGGATGGGGAACAAGTGGGGGATTCAGAATGGGGGTAATGGAAGAGGGAGGGGGTGGTGGGGATGGAGCAGTGTTGGATTGAGGGGTTTAGAGTGGGGGAGGGAGTGGTAATTTTGGGAAGTGAAGGGATGACGGGTTCAGAATTGGAGAAGGATAAATGGGAGTGAAATGGCGAAGGGTTCGGAATGGGGATTATGGAGGAGGGAGGAGTGGCAGCGGTGGGGAGTGAAGGGGTGTGGGGCTGGGAACAGGGAGGTGGGAGTGGTAGAGGTCTGGGAGTGAGGGGGTCGCACGAGGTCACCACACAACTTTCCACCGCGGCTGCTATACAGGTCATACCACCTTTTCCCACCACAGTTACTATCACCCATTGCCGCCACCACTATCACCACACCGCCACCAAAAGAACCACCCCGATTACCACCAAAACGACTACCACGATTGCCACCACTACGACTACCCAGTACTTGCAAAACAGCCACCACTATTACCACCGTTACGGTCACAACTACTTCCACAACAGAAGCGATTACCAACACTGTCACTGAAGTACAACCACAACTATTGCCACTAGCAGTAATAATCACGGCTGTTCTCATACCTACAGCCACCACAACCATCACTGCTACGACCATTTAGCATCATCACACCTACCACAACTATATCCACAGTTGCAGCCAACCCTGTCAGCATAACAGCCACCACCATAATGAACATTGCACCTTCCACATCTAGAACATCCACATGCCACAGCTGTAAGCACCACTGTCACTGCCACACATACGGCAACCATAATCACACAGTTGCTACGATCACTACCACCACCACACCTACCACAACTGCAACCACCATTTTCACCACCACAATAACTACCATTAGCACCGTCACAGCTATCAGAACCTTAACCGCGACCACTACTATCATCATCACACCTTACACAGCCATAAAAACAGCTGCAACCACTATTTTCACCACCACAGCACCACCACTATCACCATCACACGTATCAAAACCATAACCACCGCCGCAGCCACTACTGCCATCATCACACCTACCACAACCTTAAATGCAGCCGCAACCACCTGTCACCACCCCTACAGCCACAACTATCACCACATACCTCAGCCATAAATATAACAGCAGCCACTTATATCACCACCCATACAACCTCAGTTGCCATCACTGCAACAAACACAATCACCACATCAGTCACAACCATAATCAAAAGTACAGCCACCATATACCATATTAACGAGTCACGCCATTCATTACAACTGCAACCATCTCACAGTCACCATCACACCTACCACAATCATAATCACACCTGATACTACCAGTATCACCATTATACCCACCACAACCATAAGCAAAATGCAGCCACCACCAACACTCAGCACCTGCCATAACCAGAAGCACCACTGCCAACCTACAGTCCACTTCTACCACAGCTACAGTAATAATTTTTTATTGCCGTCTACTTCTTATATTACCCTCCCGTTCTGTCTTATTGCTTGTTTGCGCTCTGGTTGAGAGAGAGAGAGAGAGAGAGAGCTATGGGGGTGGGAGGAAGCAGTTACAAGAGTTGTAGATAAGAGAGGAAAGGAACGAGTGATAAAGCTTAGCTCCCAAATACTGCAGGACCTGTATACATATTATTATTAGTCTTCCCCATATATTACGTCAAGGCTTACTGTTTTGGTATTATTATCTTTCTTTAGACTTCTTTTTTTTCTTAGATCGTGATGATATTGTACAGGAAGGTACCCAAGGGTAACCCAAGTATTTGTGCCAAATATAAATTGAGCTGTTTTTGAAGGGACATACAGTATACTCATTTATGACACAAAAATTGTATATTTGAAATTGAAATATTGCAGAAACTAATTGAGATACAGCTGTTTGGTTGACAATCGTATGACAGAAAAGTTTGCTGAGAATTTTGGCGAATATTTTGCCATTTCACCTAGCGGAAGGTACTAATTCAAATCTTCTCAGTGTTTTCTTTGTAACACGTTTTATATCTTAGGTTAATCTTTTTTTTTTATTATATATTACAGAACGGAGGAAGGAAAAACAAATGAATAAAAAAAATAATCCATACACCAGATTACTGGTGTCCTCTGTTAAAAAAATATCTGTAACAGTTGGACTTGAACAGCTGTGGGTTGAAATTTGGAGGGAAACAACTCTGGGGAAGCGAGTTCCAGAGAGATACAGTTCGGGGAATGAAAGAATTCTGATAGGCAGAAGATCTGCAATTTGGCTGAGTGACATGCCAGTCATGAGCGCTACCAGATGCCCGTGTAGCAAGAGGGAAGGCACGGAGAGGTGGCACCATGGACGCAACTTCGTCTGAGCATTTGCCCAAAAATATCTGTAAAATAATGCAAGGGAGGCAACATTCCTTCTTACTTGCAGGGGAAATAGTTTATTTGTAATGGCAGGGTTGTTAATAATTCTAACAGCTTTGTTCAAAATTTTGTCTAGTTGTTTTAATGCAGCCTCTCCACATCCATTCCACAAGGGTGAGCAATATTCAAGATAAGAGCACACATGACTCTTATTATAGCTAACTGCTCATCAGTGAAGAAATTACGGACTCTGTACAGTAATCCAAGTTTCTTTGAGGCGGTTTTAGCAAGTGATCTAACATGAGAGGTCCAGCTGAGGGCATTGTTAAGTGAGACGCCGAGAATTTCAATACTTTTGGAGATGGGAATATTAGTAGCACTGAAGGTAATGTACGAATCTGGCAATATGTCAATTAGTATATTGTATATATTTAGTTTTACCAGCATTAAAAGAGACAAGGTTGTTTTGTCCCCATTCACTGATCGTAGATAGGTCTTGGTTTATGGAGATGACAGTACTGAGTTGAGAGGTAGAGATATTAGACTTTGTAAATGGGTGTCTGAGTGTGAATGAACTGTGTAGTGTTGAGTCATCTGCGTATGAGTGGATGGGATTGTGGGTGACAGATAAGAAATCGTTAATATGAACCAGGAATGGGGTTGGCGCCAGAACTGACCTCTGCGACACGCCGGCGTTAATTGAGTGGAAATTGGATTATACATCATCTACTTTTACTCTTATTTTCCTGTCGCTAAGATATGAAGAAATCAAAAGAACAAAAGACGTTAGTCCATAGCAAGGTAGTTTGGACAGCAGGGAACGGTACATCTTCCAAATATGAATGGCCTTGGACTACTTTTAAATGTCACAGACATGTATGATGTACAAATTTCATACCTTACATACCATTCGCTTAAAGGCCTTTCTGCTCGATGTCAGAGGCCAGAAATAAGTCATAACTTGGGAACTGGTGGCCCTATAACAAAAATTGCACTACGTTCTGCACTTTTGGCTGTTACGGTAACGTCAGTGGCCACAAAGAAAGTGATATTTCTAAAGGCCATCGAGTGAAAGGCCAGAAATGAGTCATAACTCGGGGACCAGTGGCCCGATTGGACTGGAAATTGTTTTGTTCTTCAAGTTAGAATATTTTACTGGTACCGTGCTCTAACAAAAATTGTGCTGCAGTGTGCCATGTTTGTTATGTTACGGTCACAGACGGACAAACCAATAAACCACCGAACATACAGAAATCAGATTATTATAATACAGATAGATAAAATGTAATGGCGAAGTGATAAGAAACAGGGAAGTGAGCATGGAAGTGAAAAAGTTACTACATGACAGTATTGTGATACCAACTCGAACGTACGGAAGTGAAGCTTGGACATTGTTGGAAGGACACAAGTCAAGAGTGAGAGCAGTGGAAATGAGTTATTTAAGAGGAGCCTGTGGAGTCACATGGAGAGACAGGCTGACGAATGAGGATATAAAGGAGCGTTGTGGTGTGGATGTGGATGTGATAGGAAGCGTTATGAGGAACACACTGAGGTGGTTTGGCCATGTGGAGAGGATGGAGGGTGAGCGACTGACGAAGAGAGTGTATGTGAGTGAGGTGGAGGGGGGAAGAGGGAGGGGGAGGCCGAGGATGAGATGGAGGGATGGGGTGGAGAGGTATATGAGAGAGGGGTGTGTGAGTTGAGAGCAGGGCAGTGAAATGGCGGGGGACAGGGCGACTTGGAGGCGATTTGTTTGTGGCCACCCCAAACGGGATTGAGGCGTCTGGCAATAGATAGGTAGATAGATTATTATTATTATTATTATTATTATTATTAGTAGTAGTAGTAGTATGCCTTCACCCACCTATGGTGGAAAAGGCATTAATTGAGTGACCTGTTTGTCCTTGCCTAAGTGTGTCCGTGGGTCCTTTCATCCATAACACTGTTGTGGGTGCTATATACCCTAAACCCATTGATGGATTTTCACCAGACTTTTGTCAGTGATGCAGTATGATGAGATTAACTGATTATGTCAGCAAGGTGACGGGGTCAAAGGTCAAGGTCATATGGGGTCGACTTAGTTTATCTTGGTGGGGACAATATCTCCTGAACCTCTCGACATAGTTTGACCAAACTGAAGTGACTGATACAGTGTGAAGGGAAGATGACTGGGTCAGCAAGGTCATGGAAGTTGTATGACGAGTCTGTGCACAAGGCATGGCAGAGGCTTTGCAGCAGCAGTTTGGAGCCCTAGTTTTCAGCGTTACGTTGTTAAGTTTCACCTGTAGCAGCCGTGGCTCAGTGGGTTAGAACGCTCTGACCGAAGGGTCGGAGGTCTGAGTCCACCCAAGGGCCACTGGTAGACATCAGGAAGGGCTTCCGGTCATAAAGTGCTACACGCTTCAAAACCAACGTACTCCACCCAGGGGCAACGCCTTAGACCTTATCGAATAAAGGGGACACGGTGTACAACTATCTATCTGTCTATCTACCTATCTATCAACATGTGTGTTGGGGGGGGGGCGAAGCCTATTATTTTGGTATTATTATTATTTTTCTATGCGCTTTTTTTCTTAGATCTTGCTGATATTATACAGAATGGTACTCTGGGGTAACACAAGTACTTGTGCCAAATATAAATGACCTTAACCTACTTTTTAAGGTCATATTCTTATTCATGGTGCCAAAATTGCATATTTGAAATTAAAGTATCTCAGAAACTAAGATGCAGCTATTTGGTTGAAAATCCTCTGATAAAAAAGTTTGCTTAGAATTTTGGCTGAATATTTTGCCATTTACTGTAGTGGAATGTACCGAATTCAAATCTGTTCACTGCTTTTTTTTTTTTAACATGTTTTAGAGAAAACCACAAAAGCTGTAAATCTGTACCTTTATAGAAATATAGCTGTGGTCCTTATTGTTTGAAAGGAATATGGTTACAGTTAGCCAGTTACTGAGACAAATGTAAAATGTACCTATGCTTTCTTACTTCATCTTTAGTTTTTTTGTTTTTTTTTCTATTACACAAAAAACTTCCTTATGTTAATTTATGCACATGTTCCAAATATTAATGACCTTGAACAGTTGTGTATGTTGCCAAAATTTCATAACATATCATAAATAGCTATGGCGAAGCTTCCATATTGTGGCTGCTCAATAAGTAAATAGGCAACTGATTATTATTATTATTATTATTATTATTATAATTTATAATTGTAGTATATAGTAGTAGTAGTAGTAGCAGCAGCAGTGGTGGTGGTGATAATAGCTGTGGTAATAGTAATTATTGTTATTAATTCATTAGGTAATTTACATATACCATACCAAAAATGTTCAGGTTGTTTGGTCTGTGAGGTAGAACCAGGATTGTGTAGGTTTAAATGGTGAGTAAATAAGTGTTAGACCCAGTTTACTAGACATGCTGTTGACAGCTCTCCCTATTCCGTGCTTTTCCTTTTCGTGCTTTCTGAACCCTACCTTACCCCATCCATTTGGTGGAAAAAGGAGGTCAAGATGATGATGATCATGATGATGCCTTATTAACCCTGTAGACAGAATGAGGAGGAGGATAAAATATCGTATGGGGAGGATGGCATGTCAGTCATGTGTCAGCCAACTTCCCAAACGAGTTGGTGAATTTCAGAGATACTTGGCGTGTAGATACAGCTAACCAGTATGAACAGCAGCCATTAGTTTTATTTGGGATTTTTTTTTCTCTCTCTCTCTCTCTCTCTCTCTCTCTCTCTCTCTCTCCTTGCCTTACTTAATTGTATCTTTACAGGAATGAGTCAGGCTCATACTGTGCCGTATATTAAACCATTTTTATCATACATATCTTTGAATTTATGAATAGTTTTGGCACACACTATATTTCATTAGGTAGTGCGTTCCACTTATCCATTGCCCTGTGGAGGAAACAATTTTCTTACATCTTTATCACCCGTTATGTAGTTTTATGCTGTGTCCTCTTTCTGATGCTTCTTCATACGTTATTACATTCATTTATGTCTATTTTCTTTTTCCCTGTGATGCATTTATATAGCATACTCATGCCTCCTCGTTTCCTTCTCTCTTGTAATGTTTGTAGGTTTAATTTTTCGAGCTTTTCTTCATAACCTAGATCTCTTAAGCTTGATGCCCATCTTGTAGCAGCTCTTTGTACTTTTTCAGTCTTATCTATGTGCTTTTTGAGATGAAGATTCCAAACTACTGATGTATACTCCAGGGTTGGTCTAATGATGATGTGATTATCTTTCTCAGCATTTCTTCGGTTATATATGTGAATGCTATTCTTGTATTAGCAAGCAGTGTAAACAAGTTTCTTTCTCACTGATGTGGTCAGCCGAAGATGTTATTGATTATCACTCCTAGGCTCTTCAATGCTGATGTGTGTAGGGTTGAACTTTCTAGTTTATAATCCATGTCTGGTCTTTTTTCACTTTTACCGAACTTGATTACGACATTTGTTCACATTGAATACCATTTGCCATCTATTGCTCCATTCATGAGGCTGATGTATTTCTTCTTGTAGCTGTCTGCAAGAGTCTGTGTTTGTAATTCTCCTTTGTATTTTTGCATCAGCAAACATTTTTAGATAGTTTCCATATCGAATGTTGCTGTTTATTTATACTAAAAGTTTCCATATCCAATGTTGCTGTTTATTTATACTAAAAACATAATTGGTGCCTGCTGAGCCCTGTGGAAATCCACTAAAACATAATTGGTGCTAGCACTAAGCGTGTGGAAATCCACTAAAACATAATTGGTGCCAGCACTGAGCCCTGTGGAAATCCACTAAAACATAATTGGTGCCAGCACTGAGCACTGTGGAAATCCACCAAAACATAATTGGTGTCAGCACTGAGCCCTGTGGAACTCCACTAATCACTTCTCCCCATGATAAGTCTTTTCCCCTCATTACTGTTCTCATTTCCCCTTTTCTGAGAAAATCTTGCATCCAACAGTACAGATTACTTTGGATTCCTCCTCGATGGTACAATTTCTATAACAGTCTTTGGTGTGGTACTCTGTCAAATGCCTTCTTGAAATCCAGATAGGCACTGACTACCCATTCTTCTCTTTTTTGTAATGTTTCTGCTACTCTATCATAGTAACTTAATGTCTTAGTAACACACGATTTTCCCTTTCTAAAACCGAACTGTCTCTGTTATCAATTTGTATTTTTCCAGATGATTAACCCAGATTTTACTTATCAGCTTTTCTAATACCATAGCTTACAAATCTAGTCAGAGATACTGGTCGGTAGTTAATTAGATTCTGTCAGTTTCCTTTCTTGAATAGGGAAACAGTGTTTGCATTCTTCCGATTATCAGAAGTTTGCCTTGACTCAAAGGATTCCTTGAATGTTAAATATATTGGTCTTCATAACTCTTCTGCGCATTCATGTAATACCCAACCTGAAATCTCGTCAGAACTATTTGCATTTCCTTTGTCTAATTTGCTCATCTCTTCTGGACCTCTTGCTCCGATATTTGTATATTTGTTAATATGTGTGGACATGCTTGTTTCATATCATCTGTCTCAAATCTGCATTCTTCTGTAAAAACTGATTGGAATTTTTTAAGTACGGTACTTCACAAACATCGTCCATGATGGACTGTACTTTATCTTTAATTCTGGGATTGGTGGTGGACTGTATTTTATCTTTATCTTTGGTTGGTTGTGTGTGTGTGTGTGTGTGTGTGTGTGTGTGTGTGTGTGTGTGTGTGTGTGTGTGTGTGTGTGTGTGTGGAGTCAGTCGGTGAGGGTCGAACACGAGGCAACAACCAGGTATCGATCGTACTATCACCCCCTCCTCCTTTCCTTCCCTCTCAACTCATCCCCTTGCTCTCCCCCCTCTCATCACCCCCTTTTTATCTCCCTCTCACCCCATCCCCCTGCCCTCCTTCCTCACCCCACCCCGTCTTCCCTTTCCTTCATCTCTTACCCCATCCCTTCTTCCTTTTCATCTCACCTCGCCCCACTCCTTCTTCCACCCCCTCATCACACCTCACCCCCTTTTCCCTCCCTCTCTTACCCCGTGCACTTCCCCCACTCCCTTTCATCTACCTCCTCTACCCTCTCCCCCAATCACCCCATTCCCCCTTCTTCTCCCCCTCTTACCCCTCCCCCTCTTACCCCACCCCCTCTTCTCCCTCTCTCTGTCACCCTACCCCCACATCCCCCCTCTATCACCCAAGTCCTTCTTACCCCCCACCGTTTCACCGCACCCCCTCTTCCCCTACCCCCCGTCACCCCACCTTTTCCCTCTCCTTCCGTCACCCCATCCCCTCTTCCGTCTCCGCCCCCTGTCACCCCACTCCTTCCTTTTCCCCCCTGTCGCCCCACCCCCTCTTCCCTTCCCTCGTCACCCCACCCCCTCTTCCCTCCCCCCGTCACCCCACCCCCTCTTCCCTCTCCCCCCTCTTCCCTCTCCCCCCTCCCCCCTGTCACCGCACCCCCTCTTCCCTCCCCCCTGTCACCCCCTCTTCCCTCTCCCCCTGTCACCCCCTCTTTCCTCTCCCCCCTGTCACCCCCTCTTCCTTTCCTCCATCACCCCATGCCCTCTACCCTCTCCCCCCCGTCACCCCACCCCCTCTTCCCTCTCCCCTCGTCACCCCCTCTTCCCTTCCCCCCCGTCACCCCACCCTCTCTTCCCTCTCCCCCCTTTCATCCCACCCACTATTCCCTCTCCCCCCTTTCATCCCACCCACTATTCCCTCTCCCCCCTTTCATCCCACCCACTATTCCCTCTCCCCCCTTTCATCCCACCCACTATTCCCTCTCCCCCCTTTCATCCCACCCACTATTCCCTCTCCCCCCTTTCATCTCACCCACTATTCCCTCTCCCCCCTTTCATCCCACCCACTATTCCCTCTCCCCCCTTTCACCCCACTTCCTCTTCCCTCTCCCCCTGTCACCCCACCCCCTCTTCCCTCTCCCCCCCGTCACCCCACCCCCTCTTCCCTCTCCCCCCCGTCACCCCACCCCCTCTTCCCTCTCCCCCCCGTCACCCCACCCCCTCTTCCCTCCCCCCCGTCATCCCACCCCCTCTTCCCTCCCCCCGTCACCCCACCCCCTCTTCCCTCTCCCCCCCGTCACCCCACCCCCTCTTCCCTCTTCCCCCCGTCACCCCACCCCTTCTTCCCTCTCCCCCCCGTCACCCCCTCTTCTCTATCCCCCCTGTCACCCCACCCCTCTTCTCTCTCCCCCTTGTCACCCCACCCCCTCGTCCCTCTCCCCCTTCACCTCACCCCCTCTTCCCTCTCCCCCCGTCACCCCACCCCCTCTTCCCTCTCCCCCGTCACCCCACCCCCTCTTCCCTCTCCCCCTTGTCACCCCTCCCCCTCTTCTCTCTCCTGTCCCCGTCCCCTCACCCCCTCTTCCCTCTCCCCCCCGTCACCCCACCCCCTCTTCCCTCTCCCCCCCGTCACCCCCTCTTCTCTATCCCCCCTGTCACCCCACCCCCTCTTCTCTCTCCCCCTTGTCACCCCACCCCCTCGTCCCTCTTCCCCCTTCACCTCACCCCCTCTTCCATCTCCCCCCCGTCACCCCACCTTCTCTTCCCTCTCCCCCCGTCACCCATCCCTCTCCCCCTTGTCACCCCACCCCCTCTTCCCTCTCCCCCCGTCACCCCACCCCCTCTTCCCTCCCCCCCGTCACCCCACCCCCTCTTCCCTCTCCCCCCCGTCACCCCACCCCCTCTTCCCTCTCCCCCCCGTCACCCCACCCCCTCTTCCCTCTTCCCCCCGTCACCCCACCCCCTCTTCCCTCTCCCCCCCGTCACCCCCTCTTCTCTATCCCCCCTGTCACCCCACCCCCTCTTCTCTCTTCCCCTTGTCACCCCACCCCCTCGTCCCTCTCCCCCCTTCACCTCACCCCCTCTTCCCTCTCCCCCCCGTCACCCCACCTTCTCTTCCCTCTCCCCCCGTCACCCCTCCCTCTCCCCCTTGTCACCCCACCCCCTCTTCCCTCTCCCCCCCGTCACCCCACCCCCTCTTCCCTCTTCCCCCCGTCACCCCACCCCCTCTTCCCTCTCCCCCCCGTCACCCCCTCTTCTCTATCCCCCCTGTCACCCCACCCCCTCTTCTCTCTCCCCCTTGTCACCCCACCCCCTCGTCCCTCTCACCCCCTCTTCCCTCTCACCCCCGTCACCCCACCTTCTCTTCCCTCTCCCCCCGTCACCCCTCCCTCTCCCCCTTGTCACCCCACCCCCTCTTCCCTCTCCCCCCCGTCACCCCACCCCCTCGTCCCTCTCCCCCTGTCACCCTCTCTTCCCTCCCCCCCATCACCCCACCCCCTCTCCCCTCGTCACCCCCCCCTTCCCACTCCCTCCCGTCACCCCACCCCCCTTCCCTCCTTTCTGTCACTCCATCCCCTCTGCCCCTGTCATCTACCCCTCTTCCTTCCCCTCCTGTCACCCCACCCCCTGTTCCCTCTCCCCCGTCACCCCACCTCCTCTTCCCTCTCCCCCGTAACCCCACCCCCTCTTCCCTCTCCCCCCGTCACCCCACCCCCTCTTCCCTCTCCTCCCGTCACCCCACCCTCTCTTCCTCCGTCACCCTACCCCCTCTTCCTCCGTCACCCTACCCCCTCTTCCCTCCCCCCGTCACCCCACCCCCTCTTCCCTTCCCCCGTCACCCCACCCCCTCTTCCTTCCCCCGTCACCCCTACCCCTCTTCCTTCCCCCCGTGTCACACCACCCCCTCTTCCCTCCCCCCTGTCACCCCACCCCCTCTTCCCTCCCCCCCTGTCACCCCACCCCCTCTTCCCTCCCCCCCTGTCACCCCACCCCCTCTTCCCTCCTCCCGTCACCCCACCCCTACTTCCCTCACCCCCCGTCACCCCGCTTCCTCTTCCCTCTACCGCATCACCCAACTCCTCATCCCTTTCACCCCACCCTCTCTATACCTCTCTCCCCACCCCTCATCCCTCTCTCCCCGCCCCTCATCCCTCTCTCCCCGCCCCTCATCCCTCTCTCCCCGCCCCTCATCCCTCTCTCCCCACCCCTCATCCCTCTCTCCCCGCCCCTCATCCCTCTCTCCCCACCCCTCATCCCTCTCTCCTCGCTCCTCATCCCTCTCTCCCCGCCCCTCATCCCTCTCTCCCCGCCCCTCATCCCTCTCTCCCCGCCCCTCATCCCTCTCTCCCCGCCCCTCATCCCTCTCTCCCCACCCCTCACCCTTCACTTCCCACCCCTCATCCTTCTTTCCCCATCCCACATCTTTCTCTCTCCATCCCTCATCCTTTTCTCCCTACCCTTCATCCCTGTCGCCCCGCCCCTCACCCTTCTCTCCCTTCCCCTCACCCTTCTCTCCCCACCCTTCATCCCTCCCTCCCCACCCTTCATCCCTCCCTTTCCACCACGTCATTCTTCTCTCTCCACCTTCTCATACCTTTCCTCACTCCCTCCTCCCTCTTGCGGTTCCTTTTCATTCCATTGTATTCCCTTGCAGGTTAGTTGGGTATAAAATATGGTTTCCTTTCACCCATTCAAATGATATTTCCATGACAGCTTTTCTATGTTGCATTGTGTTCCTTCTCTCTTTTTCCTGCCGCCTTTGGCTGGAGGGTTTGGTGCGTTGGGGATGGGCAGCCTTCCTGCATGGCCATCCTCGTCTTTGACAGATGGAATAGTTCCGTTAGTTACAGCCCATCCTGTTACAAACAGCCTCAAGAGGACCAGTAGATCTGTGGCCGTTTGCTTTCCTTTGACCATAATTCACTCACTTGATGTAGTATGCCTGTTTCTTCCATTTTCTCATTTTATCTCAGTACCTGCCTTCCTCTCTTCGTATTTCTCCCTTTCCTTCTTGTCACTTCTTGTTCTTTCCACTTCAGGTGGCTCTTCACTGAGTGACAAGCATAATGGTTTCATGTAACAAAGAAAACCATTTACAGTACTGGGTGGTAACTATATAACTTAATTACAGGGTGAAATGGAGCCTGCTTTGGTGCCTCTCCTGACTGTAGGGGGACGCAAATGCGGCGTCCACCCAGGACACAGCATTTGTGGTGAAAAGTGTGAAGGTTTAACTAAACCTTCCCACTTTTCACCACACAGCTTTGCACTCTTTTCACACCCATCCTTTCCCCTTTTACCATCCACCTTATCTACGGTACTTCTCTCACTCTTTCCCCTTCTCTCTTCTTGCCTACCTTTTACTCCTCTACCCCCTTTTCCTTTCCTTCCCCTTCCCTCTTCTTATTACGTCTTCCCCTCGTTCCTTCCCTCCCGCTTTGAACTCTTCTCTCCCTTCCCCACCACCTCCTCCTTTCCCTCTGTTTACTCCATTCCCTTTACCTTTTTTTCCCCTCCCCGTCTATACTTTCCCATTCCTCACCTTCCCCCTTCCCTGCCCTTCTTTGCTCCCTTCCTCTCCACCTCCTTCCTTTTAGAACAGTGTACTTGGGAATTTCTACTTCCCGCTTCTCCCATCTACCACAGTCGACCCTCTCTCTCTCCTCTCTCTCTCTCTCTCTCTCTCTCTCTCTCTCTCTCTCTCTCTCTCTCTCTCTCTCTCTCAGTATTAAGTCAGTTGTGTTACGTGAAACAAAAGAAACTGATATAATGAGCTTTAAAGTACGATATACATTCAGGCTGTAAAAGTTGTGTAATTGGATATAAGGGTTTTTAGCTCTCTCTCTCTCTCTCTCTCTCTCTCTCTCTCTCTCTAGTTCCATGTTCGTTTTCGCCAATCCGTTTTCCGTTCTTTTCTCTCTCCTTTTGCTTCTTGTCCTCTCCACGCTCTTCTACCAATCCCCCTCCCCCCCTTTTTTTTTTTTACCCCTTCTGTATCTGTCTTTGTCTCATACTTCCTCCTTCTTACTCATTTTTTCCTTTCTGTTTTCTCTCTTGTTTCCTCTTCCTCCCATTCTCGTGTACCTCCTTCAGCCTTACCTTTTTTTTTTCACATACTTTCTGCTCTTCATCCACCTTCACTCTTAATTCTTTCTCCCTCTCTCCTTCGCCCTCCGTCCCTCTTACCTCCTCCTCCCGCCCTGCTCTCTCCGAATCTCCTCATCTCCTTCTCTCCCCCCTTTCTCTTCCCTCCAGCGTCTGTCTGTCTCACCTTATACGTTCATTAGGACCTCTCTTTCTTTCTCTTGCTCTTCTTTCTCGCCTCCTCGTCTAACTCCTCCTCCTCCTCATCATCATCATCATCAGCAGCAGCAGCAGCAGCAGCATTGTTTCTTACTTTCTCTTTCTGCACAGCCTCTTTTCCCTTCATCTTCTCTTTTTCACCGCTCTTTTCTTTACCTCCCCTTCCTTTCATCTTGTATTGTTCTGCCCTCACTCCATACCTCTTGTTTGTTGGGACGATGTCCCCCGTCTCTCTCTCTCTCTCTCTCTCTCTCTCTCTCTCTCTCTCTCTCTCTCTCTCTCACACACACACACACACACACACACACACACACACACACACACACACACTGTAGCGCTAGGGGGATATACAGCGCAGATGAGTTGGTATTGAAGCATCGTCGTTCCCTATGAGTCCTTGAGCCTGGCCCCCCCACCCCTCACCCCCCCTCAGCCCCTCTCTCTACGCCCCCTTGACCCAGTTACTCTGCTAGGCCTATACACCCCCGCCGTCGCTCAACATCTTCAAGAGAGAGAGAGAGAGAGAGAGAGAGGTGTAAAGCAGACAGACAATATTCTCATCCTCATCTTCTGGTTTTACACTTTGTATCCTTGGATCACGTTGTGTAAAATCGATTTTGGGAGAGAGAGAGAGAGAGAGAGAGAGGTGTAAAGCAGACAGACAATATTGGCATCCCCGTCCTCTGGTTTAACACTTCGTAGTCCTTGGTTTTCCTAGATACAATACGTGAATTTAGTTATATAGTTTTCGCGTCTCAGTTATTTCACCCCATGGTCTTCCTTCTCTCTCGTTTCGGATTTTCTTGTTTTTCTGTCACGTTTCCCATTAGTAATTATTTTCCTTCATGAGTCTTTTCATCCCCCCAAAATCTGCCCATATGTCACACGTCTGTTTCATATTATATCGCCATTGAAAAGCCAATTTGGAGCCTCTTAGTTGCGTGTTCATTCTTTTACCCTCATTAACGCTTAAGTTTTCGCTGGAGCCTTGCATGTACTTAATCACAGAATTGATGATGATGTTAATCATAATAGCACAAGAAGTACATTAATAATTAACTTCGTGAGCTATCATTCCTTTTATTATTATTAATTTCTTATTCAGCTACTCACGAAATCTCCCTACTTCTGTTGGCCGTATTTCTAGTTGGCTTTGGCTATCTTCGCGATTTATTCTGCACATTACACCTCGTTATCTTCCTGTTTGTTGTTAATACAAACTATGTCAGCAGTAAAGCAACGTGAATGGCTCACACGAAAATGTTTAGATGTAGTAAGATAAATCGTCGGGAAAGGCAGAACGATCTCCTGTGACAGTAAGAATACCACCCTATGTCTGAAAAGTTACTGTTCTTGTTATCACCTTGCCACAACCTCGTATTGAAGGAATTAACATGTAGACTAGTATATTTCTGTGCTGTATTAAGATTGTGGATATCTGACGAATTGTATTTTCCCAAGAGAAACCAACCGCCCCCAGAAAGTTAATATCTTTCATGAGTTTGCATTTCACTTACTAAACAGTTGACGTTAAGTTGTATGAATATGTGTATGCATGTATGTACAGTCAACCAAAAAAGCATCGTACATCCGGGAATCACTGGTAGTGAAAATGAGCGAGTTTTGCAGACTCACGTGAATCTATTAACGTATTGCCTCATACCATCCACTATGTGACGATTTATGCAATTTCGAGTCGTAATTATTACCAAGGACAATATTTGCGTTTACAGTTACAGGGTGCCCCACATCACAATGCTTCGTCCGTGCTTCAGAATGATACATGCGGTAAGATGGCCGATACTTTTTTGGTTGACTGTACAGTATGTTGGCATTTATATATGTACGTATAAGTAAATATGTATGTATGTACATAAACGCCGAACCTTAATTAAACGTTTTTAACTAAAATTTGCATACGCAGCCGTTGGGAGGACCAGTTGCTAACATTCCCAGTTTAGTCCAGATTGATGTCCTCTGAAGGTAGTTTGTAGATAGCATGAATAACCCCCCCCCAACATACGATTGGGAAATGAATGGTAGGCCTAAACAGTATTGACGATATGAACTTAAGTGTTGACATAAGTAATACGTTTATGATACAAACTGGGCCACACCTAAACGAGATTATTAGTCATTACATTTCGCAGTTTTTTGTAAACTGGAGAGAATTAATGATTAAGTGCATTTCTTTCATTATTTAATCGTCTCTTGAACGCTTTTCTTTAGTGGTCAACTTTATCTTATTTGAATTTTGCCATTATTATTATTATTGTTATTATTATTATTATTATTGTTATTATTATTATTATTATTATTATTATTATTATTATTACTATTACCTGTTCCCGCCCCAGAGGGGCTCAGGTAC
>NC_137018.1:37227349-37247349 GCF_032717465.1 Coenobita brevimanus
AAGGCCTCGTAGTCCTCCTACACCTCCACAGGTCGCCACTTCGGCGCTAACACCCACCGTCCATATTGAATACATGCAAGGGCTATCTCATACAGGACTTGTGTACTGACATTAGCGGGGGTACTTTTACGACATATCAGCGTGTCTTCTGGTAGCTCAGAAAGTCTGCTTTTATGACATTCAGATCTTTAAACTTCCCTCCTCCAGCCGGGATTCGAACCTGAGTCCGTTAGAACTGTAGGCCGCCTCTCTACCGATTCAGCCACCAATAGGAAAAGGGGAAAAATAAGTGTGTGGTAATCATAGGGGCATTTGTCTTCGTAGTGTAATAGGAAAAGTATATGTAGAATACTTATTGACCGAGTTAGGGAAATGACAGAAATTAGTAGGAGAAAAGCAGGGAGTTTTTTAGGAAGAGAAGAGCTTGTGTAGATTAGATATTCATTCTTAGGTCTTTATTGGAAAAGCAGAGAAGAGAAAGAAGTATGCGGCCTTCATGGATTTGGTAAAAGCATATGGCAGGGTGGATTGACAAGGAATGTGGAAAGTATTAAGGATATGTGGAGTAAATGGGAAGTTGTTGAATGCCATGAAGATTGTGTTTGAGGGTGCTAAGGCTGCAGTGCGTGTGGATGGTGAACTGAGTTAATTTTTCTGTTTGAATGTTGGATTGAAACAGGGATGTGTCTTGTTCCCATGACTGTTCAATCGTTATATACTGTAGATGGGGTTATAAGAGATACAAGGTAGGACAGTGGATGTTGGAGCTGCCTTAGTAAGAGAGGGCAGTGTTTGGAAATTCCCTGTATTGTTGTTTGCAGATGATACTGTGTTGTTAAGTGAAGACGAAAGGGAATTGCAATGCCTGGTGAATGAGTTTGGGAGTGTCTTTGAGAGAAATGAAGTCAGTGAATGTACAGTGAGGCTGGATAAGGAGGAAATGGAAAATGTGAGTGCATTTAAGTACTTGAGTAGTGTGATGAGTAAGGATGGAAGTTTAGAGGGTGAAGTGCTTGAAAGGGTACAACAGGGAAGAAAAGTTGCTGGTTCATTGAATGCAGTGATAGAAACATGGAAGTAAAAAAGTCACTGCATGACAGTATTGTGATACCAACTCTAACATATGGAAGTGAAGCTTGTACGTTGTTGGCAGGACACAATTCAAGAGTGAGAGCAGTGGAAATGAGCTTTTTAAGAGGAGCATGTGGAGTTATATGGAGAGACAGACTGACAAATGAGGAAGTGAAGGAGCGTTGTGGTGTGGATGTGGATGTGATAGAAAGCTTTAGGAGAAATACACTGAGGTGGTTTGGCCATGTGGAGAGGATGGAGAATGAGAGACTACCAAGGAGAGAGTATGCGAGTGAGGTGGAGGGGGGAGGGAGAGGAAGGGGGAGGCCGAGGATGAGATGGAGGGATGGAGTGGAGAGGTATATGAGACAGGGGTGCGTGAGATGGGAGCAAGGCAGAGAAGTGGCATTGGACAGAACGACATGGAGGCGATTTGTTTGTGTCCACCTGTTACAGTATTGAGGCGTCAGGAAATAGATCAATATATATATATATATATATATATATATATATATATATATATATATATATATATATATATATATATATGTGTGTGTGTGTGTGTGTGTGTGTGTGTGTGTCTGTGTGTGTGTGTAAGTGTATTTATTATAGGAGTAAAGTTCGGCACTCTTCATGTCCTTGCTGGAATAACATGGGACAATTCTGAGCACATTTCCTTGTCATTCCAGCCAGTCAAAAATGCGAGGGGTTGGGGGAGCTCCTCTCTCCTTCGTGGTTCCTCTTGTAGAAATCTTAATAAGATTCAGCACCTTGTCCATTGAGCAGAAAACAAGGTAGATTATGCAGTCATCTTTCCTTGTCCTTTCCACAAAAGCATGGTAAGAATTCTGCAGTGGCCTGCAGTAACAACAGAAGGTTCTGCACTATTCTTTCATAATCCTTGCTTGGAAAAGGAACGCCTATGGTAACTGCACCCACCCCAACACATCGCTGGTGTCCTTTATCTTTGGACGTCCCAGACGCACAACAGACACAACACCAATTACCCCGCCCCCCTCTTCAGCACCACCCCCATAATTAAAGCCCAAAAAAAAAACTCTACGGTTGCAACGTGCCAGCCTTTCAGGTTTCACCCATCATAATTTACAGTGATTCATTGAGCGAATAAGTGACACATACAGTGGATTAGGGCTCCTCTGTGGGTTCGGGAAAAAAAAAAAAAAAAAAAAGTCCATCCTTCAAAACAGATCATAGTTACGACAGGGAATTAATAATTTTGTAAGTCTGTGCCAAGATTTCACACCCACTGCTTTCCGCCCATCACCAGTAGAGGGCGAAAGGGAGGGGATGCGGAGTATAGAGGGAGGTGGTCTAGAATGAGGAGGACGGTGGTGTAGGGTGAGGGAGGGTGTGTAGGTTTTATGAGAGAGTTGTATGTAGTGAAGGAAGTGGAAATGAGGAAGTTATGTGGAATGAGGTTGAGGGGAGTAGGAGTGTGAAGTGAGAAGAGGAGAAAGGGGTAGTGTGAGGGTAGGCATGAGAAGGGAAGTGATGTTGAGGAGGGAGAACTTGGGATGATCGCGAGAGGAGATGGAGGGGTAGGAGTGAGGGTTGTTGTTGTTGCTTAACCCCGGTCCATCAAATCGAGCAGACACGTCGGCCACAGGTAAGGAACTGCTCCATTGGGGTTCTTCCATAGGTTCCATACATCTCTGATGCTGTGTCTGTGTCTTAGTGTGTCATGTGCTTTGCAGCATTAAGTGTGTTAGTGCATGGGCCTATTCTACAAGCTGGGCATGTATCAACTGTGATACTACCCAACCCAAATCTAAACTGGTAGCTGAGGAGAGCTGGGTGGTGTTCTGCTCTAAGTCTAGCTAAGTAAACTCAGTCATCTCTATTTAAGGACACCTCCAATGGGTGGATTTCAGGAGGGAGGGCTTGTATTATGGTGCTGTTACTGAGGTGTTGTATTCCTCTGCACGTGACGTGAGAATGTAGCCGTTTCCGTCGCTGCTAGTGTTTGAGTATCTGGAGGTGGGATATTGTTCTAAAGCACTTGATAATATTTGTATGGCGATTGTCTTGTGTGTCCAGGTGCGTTGTGTCTATGTCATGAAATGACACGGGTGTTATGTAATGGCACAGGCTGCTGCATAGAACTGTGCGCCCCTCATGTCAAGATAGTCTCTGACAGGGAGGACTTTACTCTCGGTGTGCAAGCGGTCTGTGAGAGTGTTTTTGGTGCAACCAGGGGTGATGCGTAGGGTATTATTGTGTATGATTTGCTAGGTGTTATTATGGGTATTAGAGTGGATGTTAACCCTTGCCAGGGAGGCATAGAACACAACTGATCCAATATACCGGTAATGTTTGTAAAGTAAGGAGAGTGTTCCTTTTGTTGCTGTTGCCCAAATCAGGCCCTGTAGTTGCCCTGATTACACTGAGGCCGGGAGTGCATCACCTCTTAATATCTTGTGCATGGTCATTGAAGATGTGTCCAGTGTCATATGTCACTCCAGGGATCTTGGTAGAGGGTGTGTGAGGCACACGTACATTGATGTGGAGGGAGTACCTGTGTTCATGTGTACTGCTGGTGATGAGTGTGGTGGTGGATTTGGCAGGGACGATCGTCAATCTGGTGTTGTCGACCCAAGTCTGCAGTGTGTTGAGGTAGCTATGTTACAGTGTGCAGGCTGTGTCTTCGATGTGGTGTGTATTAAGGTGATGTACGAGTAATCTGCGTATGAAGCAATATTTATTGGTGGTTAAGGTGTGGGAATATCATGCATATATAAGTTGAAGAGTGTGGGTGAGAGAACAGAGCTCTGTGGAAATACCGTGTTCGCGATGACTTGCCCTGGAATGTAACATATGCTTGAGAGATGATGAGGTGAGGTTGGGGGAGGGAGGAGCAAAAGTGAGAAGAGAGGGGAAATGAATATGGTGTAAAGTGAGAGGTGGGGGAGTGGGAAGGAGAGGAGGGGTGAGAATGGGGGTGGGGGGGAGGGTGGGGATGATGGAGTGGGGTGGGGACTGTACTGTACACTAATCCCATTGTTTTGTTTGTTACTGGTGTTGGGTGGAGGGAAGGTGTCATAAGAAATTTAGGTGGAATACGAAGTACTGAAGCTAAGGTTGCTGCGTCATTTACTGTACAAGTGTTCAATCACCTCTCTCTCTCTCTCTCTCACACACACACACACACACACACACACACACACACACACACACAGTCATATAAGGATGAGAAACAGGATTGATGGTTTTATATGACAAGCAGTGTTAGCTATGAAGGCATCCCAGAATGAAGACTAGCAATTAGCCGATTGGGACATTATCGTATGGTAGTGGGATATCAGTAACACCTTCGTATGATGGCTGTTAATTCCCTTGCAAACGTCATACGATTTTATTCAGCCAGTTAAGGAGTTAGAAAACAGTGTCCATTTAATTATCTTAATAATGCGTTTGTTTTATTCTTGCTGTCGCTATAAGAGTTTTTCAGCTTAGGAAAGAGCCAAGGACTTAAGCCTGGTGTTATTCACAACAGTGGTGAATCAGGGCAAGTCAGTTAACCTACTGCTATTTTATCGTGCTCAATCCGTGCTGCCTTTTAAGAATTACCGGTATTCCATTTTTGGTTACTTTGAAAATGTAACATCGTAACAGTTTTTATCGTATTTGTTAGTTGACGAAATGTGGTAGGTGGGGGCGCTCACCATCCACTCACTCAATGTAGTGCTGCACTCGGGTGTCTGCCCTGTCCTCTCCTCCATCCTTCTTTCCTTCATTCTTTCCTCGTACTTCTGCCTACGGGTGACTTTACATTCCCTCTTCTGTCTTTCAATCCTTCATTTATTCCTCTTCCTTCTGCCTGTGGGTGACTCTACACTGAGTGACAGGCCAAATGGTTTCCTGTACACCAGGAAACTATTTACTACGCTGGGTGGTAACCATATAACCAAATTTTGGCGCCTGATGGTTTAATGGGTAATTACTGTGCTCCAATCGGATTGAGCCGGTGAAGGTTTATATCCAAGGGATGGTTGGGGTTGATTGCTCACGTAATGCCACTCAGGGATGAGTGAGGTTGGTCACTCTCATCTTAAATGTCAGGACCAACTGCCTAGCCCCGGGCTCCTACACTCCTCATGGGGCAACGTAGGATTGGATGATGGATGGATGGTTAGATGACGAAAGCAGTGTTTTATTATGCTTTAATGATGCTGTTTGACAAAAAAATGGAATAGTGTTTCAGTTTTTAAATGCCGTTACTTTAGGTAACATCCATCCTGTTTTTTTTTTTTTTTTCTTTTTTTTTTCTTTTTTTTTTTTTTTACCCATTCAGTCCAATGGCAGTGTTGTTCTTGCCATCACCAAAAGATTTTATTCACTCTAGGATAAAAGTTTCGAACTGGAATAGTTAGCTTAACCCTGACTGACCTCTTTAGTAAGAGAATACTCTCATAAGCAAAGTGAATCCGTTTGGTAGGGGGGAAATTGAATACAAATTTCGTTTTTGGGTGCAAGGAGTTAAAGGGATTTTTTTTTTTTTTACATCCTAGCTATCTGACAGTAAAAACTGTATTATCGTTGGATTAGCGTATTTCGTAACATCTCATCCTCAGCGATTTATTTTGCCTAGTGCACAGTAATATCTTGTAAGTTGTTGATGCGAATGAATTCCTTGTTATTAAGTTATAGGTAAATAAATGAGATCAAACAAATAATTCACTGAGGGGGGAAAGAAGCTACGAAATCTCCCGTGCCACCAAGAATACGATTGTAAGGTAACAGGGAATGGCTGTGGTGGTCATGAGGTGCTGCTGTGAACTTTGGCTGACATAGCCCGTAGATTTACGAGAGAGAGAGAGAGAATGTATGTTTGTATGTTCACATCTCTTCAGACCATACACCCTAGTCTCCTTTCTCCTTAACATTTCTTAAGCTACGCTTTCCAGTCTAAACCCACCCTGTCTTCTGTATTCACTTACACTACCTTTTGTGTGTGTGTGTGTGTGTGTGTGTGTGTGTGTGTGTGTCCTACCCTAGGCATAGGCTTCACAGCCTGCTCCCAATCACCAGTAGTCCTCCCACATAACATACACCTCCACACACCATTACCCTACTGTTGCTTCTTTTCCTCCTACCTCCCTCTGTCCAAATCAATTTCCTGCCTTTCCCTTCCTACCCAGGTTACTTTAGTTCGCACAGCTTTACGTTACCGTACATTAAGCTGTATTAACCTGTGAAAGACAGTGCCTACTCTGAAGGTGAATAAAATCGTTTGGTAGCCGAACTATAATATCGAAATGATGATTGGTTAACAAGAATTAATGGAAATAAAACTTATACAGAATAGCAGTAGTCACTCGTAATCCGAGTATTGTAGTGTGGCAATAACCAGAATAAAATACCTAACCGGTAAAAGGGGACAGCCTACAAGCATATTTACTTCTTCACAACGATATTTGTGTTCTTACCTAATTGTATCTTTACAGGAATGAGTCAAGCTCGTACTGTCCCGTGTCTTAAACCATGTTTATCGTACATATCCTTAAATTTGTGAATTGTTTTGGCACACACTATTTCATTCAGTAGTGCATTCCATTGATCAATTGCTCTGTTTGGGAAACTGAATTTCCTTACGTCTTTATCACCTCTCTTCTTATGCAGTTTTTTGCAGTGTCCTCTTTGCTGATGCTTCTCCATATGTTAAGTAGTAATTTATGTCTATTTTCTCCTTTCCTGATATGCATTTATATAGCATTATCATGTCACCTCTTTTCCTTCTCTCCTGTAGTGTTGGTAGATTCAGTTTATTTAGTCTTTCTTCGTAGCTTAGGTCCCTTAAGCTTGGTATCCATCTTGTAGTGGCCCTTTGAACTTTTTCAATCTTGTCTATGTGCTTTTTGAGATGAGGACTCCAGACTACTGATGCATATTCCAGGGTTGGTCTAATGAATGATGTTATTATCCTTCTTAGCATGTCTTCATTTATGTATGTGAATGCTATTCTCATATTTGCAAGCAGTGTATACATGTTCCGTACCTTCTCGCTGATGTGGTCAGCCGGAGATAGTCTGTTATTAATAATCACACCTAGGTCTTTCTCTCTTTCTGATGTGTATAGGGTTTTATTTCCTAACTTATAATCCCAATCAGGTCTTTTTCCACTTTTACCAAACTTGATTACATGACACTTGTCCACATTGAATTCCATTTGCCATGTACTACTCCATTCATGAAGTTTATTTAATTCTTCTTGTAGCTCTTTACAAGAGTCTGCGTTAGTAATTCTCCTTTGTATTTTTGCATCATCTGCAAACATATTCAGATAGCTCTCATTTCCAGTGTTACTGTTTATATCATTTATATACACTAAAAACATGATTGGTGCCAGCACTGAACCCTGTGGTACTCCACTAGTCACTTCTTTCCATGATTAGTAGTTTCCTCTTAGTACTGTCCTCATTTCTCTTTTTATGAGAAAGTCTTGCATCCAACAAAACAGTTTGCCTCGAATTCCTCCTTGATGGTACAGTTTCCATAAAAGTCTTTGGTGTGGTACTGTGTCAAAAGCTTTCTTGAAATCTAAATAGATACTGTCCACCCATCCTTCCCTTTCCTGTATTGTGTTTGTTACTCTGTCATAGTAGCTCAACAGATTAGTAACACATGATTTTCCTTTTCCGAAACCAAACTGTCTTTCTGTTTATCATACTGTGTTCTTCTAGATGATTTACCCAAGCTTTTCTTATAAGTTTTTCTAATACCTTGCTTACAACACTGGTCAGTGATACTGGTCGGTAGTTGAGTGGATTTTGTCTATTTCCTTTCTTGAATAAGGGGACAATATTTGCTTTTTTCCAAATATCAGGTAGTTTACCTTGACTCAAGGATTTCTTGAAAATTAAAAATAATGGTTTACATAACTCAATTGCACATTCTCGTAATACCCAACATGAAATTTCATCAGGACCACTTGCTTTTCCTCTGTCTAATCTACTTAACTCCTCCTGTATTACTTTTTCTGCTATTTGTATATCTGGTAGTATGTGTGGACATGCGTGTTCCACATAGTCCCTCTCAAAATTTTTTTCTTCTGTAAAAACTAATTGGAAATTCTTATTTAGTGCTTCACAAATATCTTTCTCTTGTGTATAAGTGATTCCCTCGTCCGTAATGGATTGTATTATATCTTTTACTTTAGTTTTGCTTCTGATATAGCTGTAAAACAGCTTTGGTTGATCACTACTTTTATTTATTTTATCCTCCTCAAACTGTTTTTGGGCTTCCCTCCTTATTCTTGTATAGTCGTTTCTTGCCTGTTTGTAATTATTGTACACCCTTTCACAATTGTGTCTTCTGTATCTATTCCACAACAAATCTCTTCTTTCTTTTGATTTTTTACATTCTGTATTGAACCATTTCTGTATTTTCTTATCTGCTTCTTTGTGCTGTGGGATGTACTTCTGGACTCCTATTTCATAAAATTCACAAAATTTTTTATATACAGCATTTAAATCTTGTCCTCTAAGCTCATTTTCCCCATCAACTTCTAAGAAATACTTCTTTAGGTCTTGATAATTTCCCTTTTTATAGTTTAGGCTCTTTTTGTAACTATCATTGCTGTTTACTATGTCATATGCTATCCTGAAGTTATAATTTAGTACTGCATGATCGCTTTGCCGAGTGGAGGGTGATATATTAAACTGTCAATATCATTTTCTTGCCTTGTAAATATTAGATCTAGCACTGAAGGTACATCAAGTCCTCTTTTTCTGGTGGTTTCCCTCACATGTTGTGTTAAGAAAAACTCTTGTACGAGATCCAGGAGCTTTTGGTCCCAACAGCGTTCTTGGCTATTTATATCTAGAGTATTCCAATTTATATTTGTATTGAAGTCCCCAGTTAGTATAATTCTTTCCGATTTCTCTTCCATTTTATGTAGCAATGATCTTACACTCTGAATTGTACTCTCTGCCAGGTCCTCATATTCGTCTCTTTCCCATGTGTTTGATCTGGGTGGCATGTACAAATTGGCTACAATTACTTTACCTTCAGATATGTCGATCTCTACTGCAATCAGTTCTACTTGTGATGGTATATCTAGTTTTATTTCCTTGACTTTTAGATTTTCCTTAGTTAATATTATAATTCCTCCTCCTTTTTTTTAAATATCTGTCTCTTCTCCATATATTGTATTCCTCTAAGTTTAGTATGTCATTTGATATCCTTGGTATTAATTTTGTTTCAGTTAGGTATATTATTTGTGGTTCATTTTCTCTGACATAATCATTCATCTCTAGTAATATAGATACCATTCCATCCACATTTGAGTACATCAACTTTATCATCTTGTTTATATACTTGTCATGACATGGTTCTACTACCTTCCTCCTTTTTTTTCCATCCTGTTTGTGTACCACTTTCGTACCTGCAATCCTATTACTTTGTAAAAAAAATTTCTTCTTGTCCTCTTCTGATCTTCCCTCATTTTTTGTTTTTGCTTCCTCCCTTTTCTCTTTCAGTAATTCCAGTTCCTCTTGTGTTAGGCATCTTTTTATCCATACATTTTTGAACTCCTCTTTTTCCTTAAAATTCTTTGCATTTTTTAGTATCTCTTCCACAGTGTTTACACTCTGGAAAGTCACCTTTAGAGGTCTTGTCTTGCTTTTCTCGTATTTCCCTAACCTTTTGTGTTCCTCTATGTCTTTACTACAGATTTCCTCTGATACTTCTTTCAGTAAGCTCATTACATTTGCCATTTCTGATACTTCTTTCAGTAAGCTCATTACATTTGCCATTTCCTTTTTGTCTCTTGTGATCTTGTTTTTAACTTCATCCTCTTCTATACCAGTGATTACTATTGATTTGTTTATCTCTACTGAATCTCTGACTAACTTTGGATTGTTTTGGATTATTCTTTTCACTTCCTTTTTAATGCTTTTTTCCTCCACCCTTTTTTCTAAGTCTTTCTTTACTTTCACCATTTCTGCATACGTGGTTTCTACATCATTTTTGTAGCTTTGCACAGCTTCATTTACTTGTGTTATCTTCTCCTCAATATCACTTCTCTGGTCAATAAGACTGCTAACTTGCCAAATTGTCTCTGTATCATTTTTGAACTCTTCCATAACACTCTCGTGATTGACTACTGTATTTGCCATTTCACTAATTTTCTTCCTAAGTGTACTCAATTCCACGGTTAGTTCACTGATGGTTGTGTCTTTCTTATTGGCCTCCCTTCCTAGTTTTTCTATTTCTTCCTTTTGCAAGTGCATCTGCTTCTTTATTTCATCAATTTCATTTTTGAAAGCCATTTCTAGTTTGTTTACACGTTCAACCAGTCTGTTGTGGGTCTCTACTTCAACCAGTTCTTGGTAGAAATCATCATTTTGCTTTTTACCTTTATCCCTTTTCTTTTCCAAATTTGTTTTACTGAAGTATGTATCCATTTTGCAATACTTAAAGTGCAAAGCATATACTAACAATCTTCGTCTTGTTGTAAACAAACCTCAGAGATGACTCAGCGTATTCTTTCGTCTTGGTTCTATTTCTTGTTTTTACAAGTCTTGTTGAAACTTATTATTTTTTTACTTTTTATAATGAACAATCATTTAGTCTAACCTGGTACTGAGCTTGACTCATACAAAGATACTATTTAGGTAATGCCACTGGTCGTGATGATTTTGGTACGGAGCGCCGGTGTCACACGTTCACCTAGATTGAATCCCTCTGTGTGTGTGTGTGTGTGTGTGTGTGTGTGTGTGTGTGTGTGATCCCCAGCTAATTTTATTCTTCCTGGGAAAGACATCGAACTGGATGTGTAAAATATAACATCCACTCAACTTAATTCGAGAGGTTTCTTAAGCAGGATAGACTAGTATCAGTGTGACGTTGTCAAAAAATAAAGAAGACGTCCACGAGCTGAAAGAGTTAAATCATCATCGTCAATGTTTAAAAGCCCTCAAGTTTAAAATTTTATATATTAAATTCTGGATGGTGGTTCTGTCTGGAGTGCCTAATTATGGCTATATTTACCTTGACCTGACACATGGCGCAAGTTTTGCTCGCTTTTTGCAATTAGTTTCCCCAGTCATTTTTCCCATGGAAGTTGTTATGTTGCCTCCTAGTTTTGTTTGATCGTAGGATAAAAAGTGGAATTCACCTTTGACGAGTTGGGGGTGTGAGGGGAGGAGGAGGAGTAGACGGAGTTGAATTGGGTAGGTGGGAGTCGGAAGGGTGTATGGTTAAGGTTAGAATGGTGGGAGGTAGGATAAGAAGGCTGTCAAAAAGAATAGAATGTAAGAGAGGTTGAGAGGGTGTGTTGCTGCATTGTAGAAAGCTTTGGGAAAAGGAGTCGAATTTAGAGTGGTGAAAGAGAGTTAATGGTTGTAGTAGAGAAGGCTGCAGGGAAAAGGAGCGAAACGTAAAGTGGCAGAAAGGGTGGATTAGTGGAAGATAGGAACGCTGTTCCGAAAAGGAGTAGAATAAAGAGAATGCTTATAAAGGAGGATGGTTGGGAGGCTGGACGGTAGGGAGGTAGGGAGGGACGGTAGGGAGGCTGGTAGAAAGAATGTATGGTTTGAAAGTTGAGAGGTGATGGAAAGAAATTGGGGTTGGAAGGTAGGAAGTATGTAGGGAAGAGAGTTGAAATGGTTGATGAATGAAGGGTTGGAAAGGAACTTGAGATACGTAGTTGAACTGCAATAGAAGTTGTGATGTTGGAAAGGGTGAGTGAATGAACTAGGAAGGGTGTAAGGGAAGGAATGTAGGGTGTGAAACAATATAGGTCATTGTAAGGTGTGGTCATAAAGTGAAGAACTTGGGAGGTAGAGTGTTGCTAGGTAAAATGAGTGTAATGTATTTAGTTTGGAAGTTATGTAAATATTTAGTTTGTAAGTATTTTGCAGCAGATAATGGGAAACTTAAGTAGGAAGTAAGTAAATATGTTTGTATAGGATTTGGAAGGAAGGAAGGAGGATAGGGATCTTATTTTGCTGTTTAGGTGAATTTTGCATGGTTGAACGGGTTTTACAGGCTGGGGTGGTTCTACAAGGTAAGGTCACTTTACATGGTAAGTTGGCTCTGCAAAGTAGAGTGGGCTTGAAAGGTTGAATACTAGGATGATTGTCAAAGTTAAGGTAATGTAAATAAAATGTTACACACACACACACACACACACACACACACACACACACACACACAGGCAGGTTGGAATGAGGATAAGACCAAGCCTGGATAGAGGGATCTCAAGGAGAGAGAGAGAGAGAGACAGAGAATTTTCAGTGGACTACTACAGTACGGTACGATACATAAAATGCTTATACCGGTAGTTTCACTCAGATATAGCTAGTACTTACCCCTTCCTTGTTGTACCCTACCGCAATCCCCAACCATAACCTACCATCTCCCTCTACTATTCCTTATCACCTCCCCCTCACCGTACCCTACCTCCTCCTCCCCCTATTGCCCTTCATTATACCATGTCACTGTCCTCTACTATAATGCCATCGTCAACCATCTCCCCCTCTACCAAGCCCTATCTTCTTCCTTTACTACCCCCTACCGTATCCGACCCGCCATATTACCACACGGGAAGAATCTATTGTTGTACAATTTGTCGCACGGACATTTTTAACACCACTGCTTACCCCTCTCTCTGTCAGCTGAGTAAAGTTGTGTGGTATCAATCAGAATAAAATCCCAGACGAAATTATTGCCTCACTCAGTATTATGTTTGGGGACTTTGATGTAATTTCGATTATTGCGTGTTGCCTTGAAAGGGAGGATGGGGACAAAGCAGAAATTGATTGTCTGCCATAATGACCCTCGTGCAGTTAGTAGGCATTAACTCTCATGGTCGGGACAACTCTATTATGCTGTACCAGTTAACACCAGACGCCTTGGCGCAGCTGTGAGAGCAACAAGAGGCTTGAGAGTGGGAACAGCTCAAGCATTGTATTTCCGCTAACGCCAAAATCTGTGATTCAGCTGAGAGTAGCCTGTATGACCCTGAGAGTGTTAAAGTCTTCTGCCTCGCAAGACAGTATGTAGCCTATGTGAGAGCTGCACGTGCTTACGCTGCCAGAGTCCTTGTGTTTTTTGTGCACGTGCTTACGTTGTTATAGTCCTTGGTATTTTTGTGCACGTGCTTACTTTGTTATAGTTCATGGTAATTTTGTGCACTTGCTTTCTTTGTCATTGTCCTTGTAATTCTTCAGCACGTGCTTACTGACCTATAGGCCTTGGAATTTTTCTGCACGTGCTTGCGTTGTTATAGGCCTTGGTATTTTTATGTACGTGCGTACCCTTGTATGTCCCTGGTATTTTTGTGCACGTACTTAGTTACAGTTGTTGGTATTTTTCTGCACCTTGTAGTAGTCGTTGGCATTTTCCTGCACTTTGTGGTAGTCGCTATTTTTCTGCACTGTGTAGTAGTCGTTGGTATTTTTCTGCACTTTATAGTAGTCGTAGGTATTTTTCTGCACTTTGTAGTAGTCGTTGGTATTTTTCTGCACTTTGTTATAGTTTTTTTTTTTTTTTTTTTTTTTTTTTTTATGTGACCGACTCTGGGCATAGGCTTCACAGCCTGCTTTCAGGGCCCAGTAGTCCTGCTATGTACCGCACACCTCTACATATCAACACTTCGGCGCTAACACCCACCGTCCATACTGAATACATGCTAGGGCTGTCTCATACAGGACTAGTGTATTAGTATTAGCGGGGGTATTTTTACGATATGTCGGCGGGTCTTCTGGTAGATCAGTCAAGTCTGATATTTATGAAATTCAAATCCTTAAACTGTTCCCTGTCCCAGCGGGATTTGAACCTGGGTCCGTTAGGACTGCAGAACAACTCTCTACCGACTGAGCCACCGCCTCCCCCAAATTGCACTGTTATAGTCGTTGGTATTTTTCTGCATTTTGTTACAGTCGGTATTTTTCCTTACTTTGTTACACTCGGTATTTTTCTGCACTTTGTTATAGTCATTGGTATTTTTCTGCCCTTTATTATTGTTATTAGTTTTCTGCACTTGTACAGTTGTTGGTAGTTTTCTGCACTTGTACAGTTGTTGGTAGTTTTCTGCACTTTGCTACAGTTGTTGGTAGTTTTCTGCACTTTGTTATAGTCCTTGGTGTTTTTCTGCCGTACTCACTGTTAAAATCCTTGGTATTGTAGGTTCTCCAGACGTCGGGGTTTTGTTATGTAAGGAATCCGTTGTCTGTATTTTTCATCTTACTGAAATGTGACTGAGATATTTTACAACCACCCATGTGCATATTCTTCACTAATTTATATTTTTAAGAGATGAAAAAGGGAGATGGTTAACCACAAAGATGTAGAATTTTTACATTATTTTAATAAGTTGTTAATTGCAGCATGTTTTTAAAGAATATAATCGGGACATCGAGAAAAATATAAATACTTTAATTACACTTTCCTGTGTCGAGAAAAAAATAAATACTTTAATTACACTTTCCTGTGTTAAAGAATTAGAACATATATGGGTAGAATAAAGTATATTTACAGTATTCAGTTTCGGAGTGTAATAAGGAAAGTGAGAAAAATATATATCCGATTTCTGAATATATATACTGTATATGTCGGTGTGAAAATTTGTATATCCTGTTCATGATTTTAGTAAGCAAGTGAGAAAAATAAAGTCTATCCGGTGCACATTGCATTTTTCCCTCGCGCGTTACTAATCACTCAGCAACCGCCCCAGCACCGAGGGGAACATCTGCACCGAAGTCCAAACAGAGGGATTTGTGAAATGGCGGCAGAGGGCAGAAGCCTGGTGGCGTGACTTCATTGGTTTCCCCTGCACGCCATATTCTCCGTCTTAGAAAACGGGAATTCGGTGGAGAGCTCATGAGGAAAATGCTAGTGGACGTATTCCTAAAACTTCTTGAACTAAAGTTGGTTTTATTGTCGTCTGTCTGTGCTTTTATTTTAACTCACCAAAGTCACTAGATACTTCAAATTCAAATGAGTCAGTAATACTGCGAAAAATACAGCAGAACATAGCGGTGTCTTATAATGTTTGATTCAGAGAATTAGCTATCAAAAGAACTGGTTAAGATCTTTATGAATATGGACTATGGTCTTTGTTCACCCTTGAGGCAGGCGGACTGGCAGGGCGCATTGGACCACAGGCCTTAGTTTGAATGATGTATTCATGGATTGACCTCAATTGCCTCGTGACGTGGTCGATTGCGTTGTGTGATTAGGGATGTTGGGGCTGTATAATGGCTGGCTGAAAATAGCCTGCAAGTGAGGCGGACTGGTTAGGGTTAGCGGGTGAGGGAGAAGGGGAGGAGTGTGTGTGGTGGAATGCGCCAGGGGAAGGGGGGAGGCTTGGGGCTTCGGTAGGTGGGACGGGAGGGGTGATGGGTCGGAGGGGGGTTGGCTTGGCTGGAGAGGGGGTAGGGGGGATGGCAGGGCGGGGTTCACTCACTCCTGTGCCAGGGTTCACTCACACTCTAGCGCCGTCCGCGGGAGATTCGATCCGTAGTACAAGTGCTGTCCTACTTTGTGGTCATATGTAACTGTGCTTATTTTCGTGTGTGCCCTGCCTCACCTGCATGTTTGGGAGGCTGGGTGAGAGGCATAATGGCCTTGCCAATGGGGTTACGTAAGGAGGGGTTTGTGTATGTTCGTGAGGGCTGACTATAGCGGAGGCAGTGGGAGTCGTGTGACTCTTCCCCCGCTGATTCACGTCCTACTTCCTCACTCTGCTGTCTTACCCTGCCTAACCTAGCATACCCAACCTTGTCTCACCCTGCCATTCTGCCTTACCCAGCAACACCCTGCCTGCTGTATCCGGCCCCACCCTGGCTGCCCCTCCCTTCCTCACCAAGCCTACCCTACTCTGCCTCTTCCAGCTTATCCTTCCCTCCCTCATCCTACCATTCTGCCTTATCCAGCCACACCCTGCCTGCTGTATCCTGCTTCACCCATCCTACCCTACCCTGCCTCACCCAGCCTGTCCTACCTTACCATGTCTTCTCATTCAGCCTGCCTTAGTCTGCTTTGCCTAGCCCCGTTCAGCCGGTAGTAAAGTATCGTGGGGAGGCGACTATCCTGTTTCTAAGCTAACCAGAATTGGTGTTGGTCTCTATCCAGGTCCATCGGAATATAAACATCTTCCATCCATCTTCGTGCGTATTTAACTCCACACGTGAGAATAACAAGAGAATGCCGGTACAGTGTATTTGCGTTGTGGGAAATCAAGTGGAAAGACAATTTCCTACCACTCAGGTTTTACAGTGAATGGAGGTGGAAAATGTGGAAACCAAGTGAAATATTTGAAAGTGGAACGTAAGGGTGTTTGTTTAACCTTCATCCACAAAGTTTTACAATGAATGGAAATCGAAAGTGGAGTGTTTAAAGTGTAAGGTAAATGTATATACAATATCTCCATCGTTTGGAAATATTGTGAAATGTTTAAAGTTATACAGTGAGTGAAAGTGGGAGAAGTTGAAATAAGGTGAAGTGTTTGGAGTGGAAGGTGTCAGAGCTTCCCTCACTCTGGAACCAGCCGGCCGGCCCTGCAGTATGCCTTGGAAACTGTTTGGCCGTCCTTGAAGCCCGGGGAAAATTGTGTGTAAGATAGTTTGATCATATCCCTACCACTGCCCGAACAGCTGTCACACAGTTCTTAACCAGTGCAGAGTGGATGATTGCTTGAAAGGGGGAATACAACAAAGAAAAATGTTTCATGATTATGTTCCGGTGCTATGGACTCTAGTATATTGAGAAGGGTTGGCTAAGGTACTTTATGAATATGGCCGGTGGACCCTCATTCTCGTCGGCAGTCTCTCGGTGGCCTCGGCAAAGGAGACTCCATAGCAATAACTAACCTTATTGTGTAGCGTACAGCTCCCCACTCATGTGTCTGTTGTTAAGTCTTTTTGTATCGATACCGATTGCACGTATACCGTAAATGAGTATACTGGTGCACCAGATGCAGGGGTAAATTGGCCAGGAAGGGGTATCAGAAAGTCCCCTATCCTAGGTTTCACTGGTAATATAAACGAATATATAAACCTACCACATACAAATGTAAATTGGCAAGAAATGCAAGAAAACCTCTTATTTTTTTTTATTGCATGAATAATATAAAAGAATATATTACCGTGCCATATGCAGGAATAAACTGGTAAGGAAGAGGTATTAGAAACCTCTTATTTTTTACAACAATAGTAACAGAAAAGAATACAGGTATTAACATACCAGATACAGAAATAAACAGGTAATGAAGAGGTGTAAGAAAACATGGAAGGAGTTTTAGAATGCCCCTGGTCGTGATTGCATAACTAATAAAAAAGCCGAAGTATCCACCCTCGAATGTGTATCGCCCTCCATCACAATAAAAAACTAGATCAGTAAGCCTCTGGCAGTCGGAGGCATATCATTGCAGCTTCTCCAAAATTGGGGGGGGGGGGGAAGTGTTAGGATTTCACTGTTTACTCCTAATTTAATATCATGCTAACATTAAGAAGCCTGAAGTCAGGGATATTATGTTGGTGAAGGTCATTGAGTATAACAGGCCTTTGAAGAATTTCTAGTAGTTACTCTTTAAATAGCCGTTCTTTTGGTTGAAGGTATTGATAGAAAATGGTCAATAGAGGCAAGCTAAAAGAAAGAGTTGATACAATTCATTGCAAAATCCTCGGGCAGTCGGAGGCATATCATCGCAGCTTCGCCAAAATTAGTAACAGACAAGTGATATATCCCTGGCTACAGCCCACAAAGTATGGATACAATTTGCTTACTTGATTTTGAGATATTTTGGGAACAGCCACACACACACACACACACACACACACACACACACACACACACACACACACACACACACACACACGCAGGCGATTACATTATCACCTCGCTAGACAGGCGATAGTAAAAGAAATATACTCATGTACAACTGGTAAGAAAGAGGTGCTAGAAAGCTCCCCCCCCCCCCAGCCTAACGAAAATAAGACCCTTTGAAAACTATCGGAAAATTTGGTTGTCCTATGAACCCTAGGAGAAAATTATCGGGAACTAAAATTGGCTCTGCTGTCTTCGCATGTACTATACTAATTTATTTGGAAATAACGTGAAAGCCTGTCCTAGATAAGGAAAGACACTTAAGGATTAAAACTATAATATAGATGTGAAGTTATTGTTACTACAAGCGCCTCGCGCCCAGGAGAGCCATTGTGAACTGCATTCCCCTTTGCTCGAAACCAACGATTTATGCGTCGACACTGCGCAGGATCCCTCGGAAACGCATAAAGTTTCACGGAAATGCCCCGCTGCATTTTCCGCATAATGTTGCACCAGTGGGGAGAATTAGTGTTAAAAAAAAAAAAAAAAAAAAATGCAATAAACATGAAATTGAAATTGGCCCATAAAACCTTGTTCCAACCATCCTGTCAAGTTTCATAAAAATCATTTTTCCAGTTTCGGTTGCTCTCTCTCTCTCTCTCTCTCTCTCTCTCTCTCTCACACACACACACACACACACACACACACACACACACACACACACCAAGATTTGATTCGAAAATCTGAGTCATGTAGACTTGAGAGTTGGCGGAAGTGTGTATAATATATATATATATATATATATATATATATATATATATATATATATATACTGTATATATATATACATATATATATAAATAACGCATATTCTTATAAATAAAACTTACTGCTGAAGAAAAAGAACCCCAGAAGTGTTAGCCATCGTTTCAAATCATAGCAAATCTCCAGAATTTTTCCTTACTTTCAAGCATGTATCCCCCGAAAGTCTTAAAAAAAAAAGAAAATGCCGTAGCAGATAGTCAACCCGGTCTGCACAACAAAGCCACTGATTGTGTTATTTAAAAACATAAACTAGAGAAAAAGTTTTATCAGTGAATATTAGCCTACCTTACCATTATGCTCAGCTTATAAAACTCAAGACTTGTAATCAACTAAAGAAAAAAAATGAAATAAAAACAACTCAAATTTATTAAATAATGTAACTGAAATTACGTATATCTATACAGCTTTCTAATGTTGTAAGTCAGAGAAGGTGCACTTTCCAGTAATATCGTTCGTGACTTTGAATTTCTTTTAAAATCCTTCACCCCAAGAAGTTTCCTAACCAGAGTCGTTTGGCGTCAGCCAGAAAAATTTCATCCTGATGACCTCGTTATGAAGGGATTTACCTCCGACTCTTGCATAATCCAAAAATAGAATCATTCAGACCAACGTGGATGTAAAATTTTCCACTGAGATATATCGGGGAAAATTCACCTGCTAAAACTCCGTCATCTGGCGTTAGCATTAATATTTATACGTGATGGGGAGTAGAGATTGCTTATGTCCTCATTATTGAAATGGTTTCTTCTTTAGCTGAACAATTTCATCTGGTGTTTGCATGATTAAGATAAAATAAAAATTTCGTTTTACTGAAAGGGGTAACATCCAAACAGGATTATATATATATATATATATATATATATATATATATATATATATATATATATATATATATATATATGTATATGTATATATATAGTATATGTATATATATAGTATATATATATATATATATATATATATATATAGATAGATAGATAGATAGTATATGTATATATATATATAGTATATGTATGTATATATATAGTCTATATACGTATATATATATGTTTGTATGTATATATATATTTTTTCACAGTATTGTGAATATATTTTTTTGACAGTATTGTGATACCAACTCTAACGTACGGAAGTGAAGCTTGGACATTGTTGGAAGGACACAAGTCCAGAGTGAGAGCAGTGGAAATGAGTTATTTAAGAGGAGCCTGTGGAGTCACGTGGAGAGAGAGGCTGACGAATGAGGATATAAAGGAGCGTTGTGGTGTTGATGTGGATGTGATAGGAAGCGTTTTGAGGAACACACTGAGGTGGTT
>NC_137018.1:37249849-37259849 GCF_032717465.1 Coenobita brevimanus
TCACCAGACGGTTTGATTAAGCTGAAATTAAGTCATAAAAGCTTGAGTGCAATAAACGTACTATAAATTGATAATAGAATAGTGCATCATCCGTCCATAGAATTTTTCCATAACAATTTGGGAGCTTAATTGCATATTTAACACCCGAAATCTTTCAAAAACAGCAAATATGTAGTTCAGTGAATATAAAGGGACAGCCGTAAATATTATATACATATATACACAAACAAAAAACATGTATGAAATGTTCCTGTTATTCAGTAAACAAAAGAATCAAGCCTTCATAAACCTGTGCAATCTGGGTGACGTGCTTGCTAGTTAACTTGTGCTGCTGTAGATGGTTCTGTTCGACTTAGGAAAAACGCGTCATATTCTGAAGGGTTTATGAAGACTGCAAACAGCCCCTCAAGATCGAAAAAGTCTCTTAAGCAAAAAAAAAAAAAAAAATGTATAGTAGCAGCAAGAACGAAATAAAATGTGCGTGTCCGGACTGAGGTGGTGAAGGATAGGCAAATGACGTCAGAGTCTGCTCCTTGGCCCAGCCCGTGATTACATCGCTGTTCACAGATGGTCGTTGATGCGCTTGTGTAGGGCATGAAAGTGGCCCTTGTGGACTGTGTGCAAGAAGTAAAGGAAACACTGTGTAAGAGAGAGAGAGAGAGAGAGAGAGAATTGGTGATGAGACTGTTGGGACCGTTCTTTGTGTTGAACTGATCGTTTAGAATGGCCTGCCTGTATGCAGTGGTGACATTATTATACTCTTTTTACTCCAACTTGTCCTAAAATTGCATCTTTCCATCCTGAATGCTGAGTAGCGACAGTTAATTTACATTATAGTTAGGTGCTAGTCATAAAGAAGAGCTATGGATAGCAGGTAGGGCCGTGTCATTGTCTTTTTCTGTCACTAAGCTACATGAAATAAGCTCCAAGAGGACTAAAATCTGGGCCAAGTTAAAGTAAAACGAGTTTAGTTGTATGGTCAAATGTTTGCATCACTGAGAGGGTACTGGGTACAGTAATGAAATGTTGATGTGCTATTGTTACTGTGAAGGGGGATTAGGCCAAGAGTTGAAGTTATTAGTGAAGTATTTACGTTGCTATGAGGTGGGATTAGGTAAAGTGATGTTTGCTGAATGTGACCAGTGATGTTTGGGTGAAGGATTGCGTTGTGAAGAATGATGGGTTGTGGTAATATATTCAAGTGGTAAGGTGATGTCATTCCGTTGCTCCATTGAGTTACTGGGAATTAAAGTTGTGAGAATTATATATATATCTATTCTATCTATATACCTAGGCTGCTTCCCCGAAGGAAAGGGAGGTAGCCGAGACAGGACGACACACTGTCCATTTACTCATCCATTCAAACACATTCATTCGCATCTTAGCCCCAAAGGGGAGAACGGACAGATCCTCACCGCACCACACCGCACAAGGATCAACTGCGCAATGCAATCAGTGACATCCGCAGCAGGTCCCGACAGCAGAACTGGTTTACCCCTGCCACATCATAACAGACCCATCCCTTACCCGCACCTGACCTGACTAGCTGATGATATATATATATATATATATATATATATATATATATATATATATATATATATATATATATATATCATCAGCCGTTTGAGTGTCAACTGCAGGACCGGCCTATCCCTACCGAAGTGGGGTCGATACAGCCAATGTATCTCTACCAAGTGGCTTAGGCTGTCTGGTAGAGATTGTATGAAGGGTGAGAAGTGCTTGTAAGTGTAACTGTAGTGTTGTAGTGGCTTTGGATGTGTGTGTAGTCTGTGAACCAAGTGTAAGCGGCCGCACAATATATATATATATATATATATATATATATATATATATATATATATATATGGAGCCTCTGTGTTGAGTGGTAGAGTGTGCGTTTCGTACACGGGTGAACCAGGGTTCGCGCCCCGCCAAGGTAATAAACTTTGGGAGTGTTCATCCGGCCACGTACTGCATTGGCGAACACAAGGGGTGCTGTGGTTGAACCAGCGTCGCATACTATAAAGTATGCTTGAACCCAGTTGGCTGCGCGGGCCGATTACACTTGGTTCATAGACTACACACACATCCAAAGCCACTCCAACACTACAATTACACTTACAAGCACTTCTCACCCTACATACAATCTCTACCAGACAGCCTAAGCCACTTGGTAGAGGTATTGTACATTGGCTGTGTCGTCCTCCCTTCGGTCAGGATAGGCCGGTCCTGCAGCGGATACTCAAACGGCTGATGATACATATATATATATATATATATATATATATATATATATATATATATATATATATATATATATATACATATATATATATATATATATATATATATATATATATATATATATATACAGTATCTATAGTGATGTAATTTTTTTATGTAAGAAAGAAGGAACCAAAGGCCAGGATCCCGAAAATTGTTCCCCCAAAGAAAAAACAGTAACAAGATAACAGAATTCCAAATTCAAGACCTATTCATTTTGAGATGCTTAGACACATTGCGTTTGAAAGACTGGAGATCATAGGCAATAGGAAATACAGACAGAGGGAGACAGTTCCAGGGTTGACCTGTTGCCTACGTGAAGGAGTAACGGTTAACTCTCATTTGAGAGTTGGACAGAAAAGGGATGAGAGTTTGTTACTAGACGTGTGCTACGCGCCTGCTGTAGTGGTGGAGGGATGCAAGTAGACAGTTCAGAGGAACAGTGACCATTGAAGTAACGATAGAAAAGAGGTAAAGATGCAACAGTGCGGCGAAAAGACGGAAGTTGAAGGGAGCCATTGAGGTTATGGTGTAAAGGGGTTGCGGTATGAAGAATCGTGATGTACGGGATAGTGAAATTATGGGTTGTGGTGACGTGATGATTGATGCGCTTTGGTGAAATATTTGCCCAAGGCCTGCCATTTGTGCAGACCATTACGGCATGTGGTGATGTGGTTGGTGTGTATTGTACCGGACGGAACCCCCCCCCCCCCCCCCTTTTTTTTTTTTTTTTTTTTTTTTTTTTTTTTTTTTTTAAAGACTGTTGTAAGTTTTTTGGACCTCCTGAAACTCGCGAGAAGGAGTTTAGGTCGATACCATCTGACTGCAGCTCCTACTGGCTGGGGGGATCGAGTGGGTGGAGCCTCAAAGAAATTGGCTTGAGTAATGTATACTGGTGGGATGGGATTATGATACCAATAAGCCATTTTAGCAGTAAATATCGTTGTTGGTGTACATAGTAGGTGCATGCACGTCATATATTAGGAAATATGTCATATCGCAGCTAGCTGTTATCATAATGGGGGTTCGTATTACGCCAGAAAGTGAAATAAACTTCAGCCTTCCCTCTTAGTGAAAATGGAAGCGTAACTACCGGAGGCAGAGGTTACAGTATTTATCCTTAAGGATTTTTTATTGAGAAATCTTATGAGCGTCCTCTTTACCGTATGATAATCCGTACCATAGAGATTAACAAACTTTATACCTCTCACCAGACATTATCTCACAAATTGAGGCATAAAATTTTGACCTTTTTCAGTTTGAGCTTAAATATACATTTATTTTAGGTACCTTAGTATAAACGTGATATCACCTTCCCATGTCTCTGTTATTTGTCAGTTGCGTGAAATGTCTTTTAATTCAGTCCGCCATGTTTGCGGGTACGGGGTTTTTCTGGCTGGAAGCTCAGCGCGCAGCGTTGTGCACAGGATCTTCCTCTGGGACAGACCTGTGCTGAGCGGTCCAGTTGTCTCGCTAGAACAACCACAGGACTGGTCTGAAATGGTCTAAAGCTATAGTCGTGGTTGCCGGGAATTGAGTAAACCTAACGGTCGTATGCTTAAATCGCAGTGAAGTGCAAACCCTTAATTTTTGACGGTCATTTATGGAACTCTTGTAGATAATACGTATGGTCAGCCTGCGTCGCATACTACGGAATGCAGTCAACAACCATATAGGAAGGTCATATTATTTCGTCATCGTCAAATACTTCAAAAATCGTCGTCATAAAGTTGGCGTCAGCATCCCACTTCGCGATTTCGAGTTAAAGCATACGACCGTTAGCAGTAAGAATGAGTTAAAGTGTAATAAATTGAGATGCATCATGTTACAACAAATTCGCAATCGTGAAGGAATATAGTGTGAGGAATCGTTGCTAGTGATGATAAATGGTAAAATGAAGGCAATTTTTTTTAGTGGAAGAATTATATGGTACCAGGGAAGTGATAAATGGTGTTTATTATGATTATATTTATGCAGTGAAATGCAGTATATTGAGGAAGTGGTAGAGGAATGTTCATTAAGATAGTGTTATAGTGAAAGCATTTCGATGCTGATACGGCCTAATTTTTATGATCTCTGAAAGGAATTAACTGTATTTTTATATGCAGACAAAAATAGATGATCATGTTGATGTAATTTGGTAACAGTACTTCTATGTTGATATGACATTATGATTATGTAGTAAATTAAGTGCATTATAGTGAGGGCAGTGTTAAAGGATGGAGTTGGCAAAGTATAGTGCAATGGTAATGGTGTCTTCGATTTCGATGCAAACATAGCTTGGTTATGGTGATTATGAAGTTAAGTGCATTATGGTGTGTGGGCAGTAATGGAGGACTATTATTGAGATATCGTGGCGGAATATGATGAACGGTGTTTTGAAGTCAATGCATTATGATGTGCTTTGCTGTGGTGGTGGTGGTATTTGCATGAGGGTTTAGCGTGATTATGGTATTCATTGTTGTAAACTACTTGGAATACGGTGTTACGGCAGGGATGTGGGATTATGCTAGTGAACTGTTGCTATGCTGGTGTTATTTTAATTGTGATACTGCGTGATTAATTATTCTGACCACTTATAATATAAAGAGTGGAAGGGTCGAACACTCATAGGCTTTGAGGATTTCAGGGCACTTCTTCTTTGCTGTATTTGCGTCTGTCTGTCGCTATATGACCTCAACTCCAGGACTAAACCCGGTCCTCAAATAGAGCAGTGACCAGAATTTGGCTTTCCTCATATTGGCCAAGCACGCATCAGTGATCAGGAAGGAGTGTGTAATGAGAGCAGTACATGTCAAAGTCCATGTGTTTGATTGAAATTGCTTAGCGTGTCATAATTCGTAATAGGTTCGAACCCGCTGGGTGCGAATCAAAGCTTGTGTATTAAAAGAAAGCCGTACCACCAGCAGCCACTGTGAATTTCTGTCGACTGCTTTGTTCCATAGCCTAAAAGAGATTGCCTTATATTTGCTAAGGAAGAGATGTCCGAAAGCCTCCTTAACTCACGGCAGTATTGACTAAAGGGAGTGCAAGTGTAGTATATAGTGTAGCGTCCTTCTTCACCTCACCTCACCTGCGTGGTAGTAGTTGGCAGGTAACCCGGAAATGGAGAGGTATGTGCGTGGGTGGCTGTGTATGCGAGACGGGCTGGTGAAGTTTACTCATAGGCCTCCCCCCCTCTCTCTCTCTCTCACACACACACACACACACACACACACACACACACACACACACACACACACACACACCATTCCAGAGAGCATTCTGATCAAAAGAAAACGCACGCTTACACTTAGGCCTATTACCTAGCCCGCGACGGAGTCGCGCGAGGTATGTCGTTTCTTTGTTTCTTTCTTTGTTGGCAACATTACGGAAAAATGGGTGAATGAAATTACATGAAACTTTCAGGATATGTGGGCACTGGTCTTAAAGTGATTAAATTTTGGAGGTAATCGAGTAACCCTTAAAGGTCAAATCAAGGTCACCGATTTTCAGAGGGCCATGACTTGAAACCGGTTAAAGATAAAGGTATGTACTATGATCATCATGCAGGACCTCCTATATGGGCTTTCGTTTGGCACCAAGACCTTTGACCTTGAAAGGTCAGACTCAATATCACGGATATTCAGGGAGCTTTAACTCGAAACTGGCTGCAGATAAATATTTACTGTTATCAGCATGTAAGAAGTCATATATGGGCTTGTAATTGGTGCCATGACCTTTGACCTTCTTAAGTGACCGTGAAACGTCAGTCTCAAGGTTACGGATATTCAGGGGGCTATAACTCGAAACTGGTTGAAGACAGAGATATTTACCGTTATCAAGATGTAGCAAGCCTCATATGGGCTTTCATTTGGCACCATGACCTTTGACCTTAAGTGGTCGGGCGGGATTTGTTGTGCCTGGCGCCACTTGTTAGGAATTTACGATTCTTGGAGCGTTTGTAATGGTAGTTACGTGTACCTGTTTGTTTACGTCCTTATTAACAAACGAACATCCATAAGTGTAAATGACGGTCGGTGTTAAGGCATATATAAAACGGTTTGATTAATGTTTTATGTATGTACAGTCGTGGTCATAAATAATCACTTATCCTCTGGTACCCTGTGCCTTAGGCTGGCTCCTTTATGCGTGGCAAGTCACGGTAGAGTAAGAGGGGCTGAGAGAGAGGGAAAGGTGGGTTGTTGGACGAGTGATGGTTCGGGGTGGAGGGAGGGTAGGTTAGGGAGGGAGCATTCGAAGCGGTGGTCACATTATTTGTTTATTTTCTTTCATTCAGTGCATGATAAAAAGGAGTTAATATTCGGTAGATAATGCTGTATTACCTTGTATAGCGGCGTCAGATAACAGGCTTTAGATAGGTGGTGATATCAAGGGCTGGCTTGTGAGAGAAATATACTGATGTGACAGATCAAACATTAGTGCAGAGCCAGATATTTGAGTTTATCTGTGTATTTTGACTTCGGACGCCGAATGGAATCTGTATGGCTTTGACTTCCGTAATGTTTAAGAAACGTCCTCTGCCCTTACATGTAGGCTAATTCATTTTTGTAACTAAATATCATATGCAACCTTTGACATGGCTGTGTTGCCAGTAAATATGATCATCATCTAGGTATACACTCCCTCTATATTGTCAGTATCATGTCAGCTATTTTATGGCATCTCTATATGAAAAGGCTATTGAAAACAGTTTTGCATAAAAGGTAAATATATTTGATGTCTGCACATGGGTGGATATAATAACTATACCGGGTATCTCTCATAATCACTTAGAAGGAAAATTAAGCAAAATCTCTCCCAAACTCACAAAATATATCTTTGTCAATGTTTACCGACATCAGTCAAGCCAAAGCAACCAGGAAAACCTTTGTAATTAGTCCAGTGGCCTTCTGCCTCACCTTTTGCTGTCTTCACGGCACCGAGGAAACAATGTTGTTAATGGTTTGCTGGCTTCGTCTGAGCAGTTCCCACTCGTCTTCGGTGTGCTGGAGGCGCGCCCGTGTCCTCTCTTTGCCTGGTTCCACCATCCATTCTCTCTCTGGCCCCAGCCTCTCAGCCTCTTACTCCGGTGTGACTTGCCGCTCATTAATGAACCAGCCCGAGGCAAGGGGTACCGGAGAATAGGTAATTATTTATGACCACGACTGTAAGTGTGGAGTATATTAGTAAGAAACACGCGCGCGTGCATGCGTGCATGTGCGTGCGTGCATGTGCGTGCGTGCGTGCGTGCGTGCGTGCGTGCGTGCGTGCGTGCGTGCGTGCGTGCGTGCGTGCGTGCGTGCGTGTGTGTGTGTGTGTGTGTGTGTGTGTGTGTGTGTGTGTGTGTGTGTGTGTGTGTGTGTGTGTGTGTGTGTGTGTGGTCTGTATTTTTAATCAGTGTTAACCGACAAGTGCGACTCTGGTATCGTAGTGAAACTTGTATTACTAAGATTCCTTTCGATAGCCCCCGTGGTGGGCTTCAAACTCTGTCATTGGTTCATGGAACGGGAGGAAACCATGATAACTCTCAGTCACCATGACTGGTATTGGAGGAAAGACATTTAACTTAACCCCTTCAGAAAGAATGTCTTTCTTTAAGGTGTCGCAAAACGATTTTAGTTGAGGGATTACCTGTTAAAATCATGGAAATTGCTCCTACAGTGTCGTATTTTATTCTTGTCAAGGTACTGCCAAACTATACTCTGAAACTCAAGCGTGGCAGAGGATGAATCAGCGTCACAGAGGCCCACTTTGCCTGACCCCACACCCTCACTGCTGGCTCCAGTTGAAGGGTAACAGGTGTAGGGAAGGGGAGCCGTTGTCCAGGGTCTTGATATCCTTGTGATGTGAACTTTAGGTGCACCACTATCGTATTGCTTGGGAAGTGCTCTGAGAGAGAGAGAGAGAGATTAATTTGCTCAGGTCTTTACGCTACTTAGGTATGATGGACACATTAAAACGCACGTAGCACTTGTACTACAGTAACACTCTATAATGGACAGTCTTGTGGCCGGAACACACGTGTGTGTGTGTGTGTGTGTGTGTGTGTGAGAGAGAGAGAGAGAGAGAGAGAGACGTTGATGTAGTACACATGACGAGTACATGTTTGGTGGTGGTAGCTTAAGATGGCGAAATAACCTTGCTCCATAGTACCCACGGACCATGGACCAGTGCCGTCTTGATGATAAGTGGGTTACTTTGTGGTATCTGGGGAGTCCATCCCTGTCACACCTTTTGTCCCTTCGTTCCTTCATTCATTCCTCCCTCCTCTATATGCAGTGAAAAAATAATTGGGAAGTGGATTTTGGTGTCTTAATAATTGACCTGTATCTGTTCATCTTTCAGCCTGTCTTTCCATAGTGTCCATCTGTCTGTCTGCAGTAGCTATATTCTCTTTCTTTCTCCTCTCATTCTTTTTCATTTTGCTTTTCTATTTCCTGTCATCTTTCCCCTTTGCCACAGTCTTCCAAAAAGCACCCCAACTCTCTCTCTCTCTCTCTCTCTTTCTTTTCCCCTTCCTACACATTTCCCCAACTCCCTCCCCAAGCCCTACCACCGCATCATCTGCGGGTAATGCCATCAGTGATAGGTGCTGTTACCTTACTGTATATACAGTAAGCTCCCAAATTGATAAAACTCCAGTATAGTTTTGCTACTCGACTCGGAAAAGCTGAGGCCTGGGATATTCGTTTCGTAATATGTAGGTTAACCCACACAACGCAAAACCTTCCTCACATCAGCCATGGTGAAATTACTTTGGTAATGTACTGAAAACTAGGTACTTTCCTTACTCTCAATTATAAATCGTTGCGTTAGTAATTGTGGGCGCAGTTACTAATAAAATATATTTATATTTACAGGTGCATTGAAATGGGACATTTTCCACAGAGTACATTGTACATAATGTATGAACGTTATGCTTTTGTAGCCTACCAGAGAAGCTAGTTCTGCATATAAATTTTCATTTTTGTCTGCCTGTTCATGCCCGCACAAAAACACACCGGTAGGTGACCTGAGCTGAGCTGAACCTTAACACATGGGCCACATGATTGTATTCCGTCTGTCTGAACCTGGTGAAGATGTTTGTCATTTTGAAGCAAAATTCCTTTCTGTGACAGAATAAGGCAAGACTGTGGCTCTTCATTCTTTGCATGGTATTTCCCCGTGACCAGAGAATGCTTGTAGGCTATGTCGTACATTTGCCTTCACTCAAAATCACCAAAAATATCTTCAGACAGAAAGAATACTAACCAGGGAAAAATAGAATGGTAAAGTGAACTGCAGCGAAGAATTGTGTATCGTGAAAATTGGTTAGCATCTTTTATAAACTCTGCTCCAGAGCTCGGGCGGAGAGGGGTGAAAGAGAAGAGAGGATGGCAGGAGGGTGGCAGAAAGGGTGAGTATGAAGTAGGAAGGGAGGGGTAGAAACAGCTTACATTCCAACACACATGACAGCTGCATGCAGTACCGTATATTTTCTCCATGCTCACGTCCTTGGTTGTTACTACCTACTACCCTGTTTCTTACCCTGCCTGACATTATCTTGCTCTACCCTACCCTACTCAGCCCTACTCTACGACGAACCTCTCGGTCTTTTTTTCTCCTAGGCCCAACACCCACGTCTCTCTCTCTCTCTCTCTCTCTCTCTCTCTATGTATCATCTCATCAGCCGTTTCTGTGTCAACTGCAGGACCGGCCTATCCCGACCGAAGTGCGGACGATACAGCCATTG
>NC_137018.1:37262741-37562741 GCF_032717465.1 Coenobita brevimanus
TATATAAAAACAGAATCGAATGTGAAGTTTAAAAAACAAATTAATAAAAAACAATCCATACACCAGATTACTGGCGTCCTCCTTTCATTAAAAAAAAAAAAAAAAAAAAAAAAAAAAAAAATTGGACTTGAACAGCTGTAGGTTGAAGTTTGGAGGGAAACAACTCTGGGGAAGCGAGTTCCAGAGAGATGCAGTTCGGGGAACAAAGATTTCTGATAGGCAAAAGGTCCGCAATATGGCTGTGTGACGTTTTAGTCATGAGCACTAACCATTTGCCCGTGTAACACTAGGGAAGGCATGGAGAGGTGACATAATGGACGGAACTTCGCCTGAGCGTTTGCCATAAAAGTGTAAAATAATGCAGGGGAGGCAATATTCCCTCTTACTTGTAGGGGAGGTAGTTCATTTGTAATAGCAGGGTTATTAATAATTCCAACAGCTTTGTTTTGTATTTTGTCGATTTTTAATGCAACCCCCCCCCCTCTCTCTCTCTCTCTCTCTCCTATATATATATATTAGTGGTAGGTGGTGACGACCATCATCCACTCACTTGATGTAGTGCTGCCCACTTCTTAACGTTTATCATTCTTTTTCTGTGCCTGCCCTCCTCTTTTCCTATTTCTCCCGTCTTTCCTGTCACTTCTTACTGCTTTTCTTTCCTTTACAGGTGGCTTTGCATTGAGTGACAAGCCAAATGGTTTCCTGTAAGTCAAGAAACCATTTACAACCAAGAAACCATTTACAACGCTGGGTGGTAACCATATAACCAAACCATACGTGCTCCCTACCTGTCAACAAGTGGGTTGGTGGAGGGTTAGTGCCCCTCCCCGTAAAACAAATAACTCAGTGTCAAATGACCACCCCTTACGGGATTATGGCGTCTGGCAATAGATAGACAGACATGTAGATAGATAAATAAATAGATATACAGATGCAGTAGATTCACCATGGGGGAAGCTTAGTCTCAATATGAAGAGATTACGTTGGTGTTTATATATATATATATATATATATATATATATATATATATATATATATATACATATACGGTATTTTAAATATTATATAAGATTGCGTGTGTATAGGTATTAACTCTGCACTTGGTTCCTTCTCCTCCTTCCGTTCTGAATCGTATCTCCAGTTCATCCTTCCTCCCCACCCCTTTCCTCTCTCTCCTCCTCCCTGCTCTGTTCTCTCTCACAGATCACTTCCCTCCATCCCTCACCTCACCTTCCCCGTCCCTTCCCCCATATCTGTGCCGTAACCTCCCCCCAGCCCATGTTCAGTAGTGTGTGTGTGTGTGTGTGTGTGTGTGTGTGTGTGTTAGATTTCTTAGCTGTATTGTTAAAGATTGAACCTTGCTGAGTAGAGTTTTAGTATATCCCGTCACTTCCTTCATCTAACAATCCGCCCTTTGATAACTTAATCGTACATATAATGCGCCAATGCATCTACTTTCCCTACCCCCCACTCACCCTCCCTCCTTCCCTCTCCTTATCTGCTTCCCCAACTTTTTTTTTTTCTCCCAATCCCCATTTTTTAGCTCATTCATCCCATTTATTTTCCCTCCCCTGCCTTTTCCCACCTTTCTCTCCCTCAGCATATCATAACATATTCTGTAATCACACCTTTAATTTACATAAATCAGCAGGCGAAATGCCTACCTACTTGCATTGTACGAGTATTTCGGTTGACGTCAAGTGATTTTACGATGGTCAGGAGAAAATTAGGACTCCAGTAATGGTAACAGCTGTGACAGCGGTCTGGTCCAGAACAACTTCGGATATTTTCCAGCTTACAACTCACGTTTTTCAGAAAATGGCATGCATCCGAAAGCTTGAAATACTTCCCTTGTCCTTATTTTATAGTTTATGGGTCGTATTCTAAGTGGCTTTAAACTTGTATTAATTGTCTCTTCCTTATTTTATAGTTCAGTGGGTCGTATGCTAATTGGCTTTGGAGATTTTGTAATAGCTTCTATAGTGATTTATTTTGCACATTACTCCCCATTAAGCCCTCGTGTGTTATTGATGCAAACTTTGCTGATACTAAAGCAACATAATATACAAGTGAGTGTTAAGTTTTAATGAGCTAATAATACATCGCTAAGAAAAATATGGTGCAAAGTATTATGCGATTCACAGAACTTTTAAGGCATCGGATCCCCTGGCATTCCCAGAAGATCACTGAGGCAGATAAGTCAGCGAAAGAGCATGGAAGTAGCGATTTTGCAGTGATAATTGACGTCACAATTTAAGTGCATCCCACAACACACAGAAACAGTATGTTACCATTAATGTGATACTTTGGCCCGGCGATAGCCGCTGGCCTTCTTCCACTCATATCAGTGTTGTTAAAACATTAATGGAACTGCTACAATGATATAAAAAGTGCCTTATAGTTTCTTTTTTTTTTTTCTTTTTTTTTTTTTCTTTTTTCTTTTTCAATTAGAAGTTCTGAGAGGAGTTACTTGAGAGGAGCGTGTGGAGTGACGGGGAGGGATAGGTTGACGAATGAAGAAGTGAAGGAACGTTGTGGGGTGGATGTGGATGTGGTTGAGAAGATTAGGAGAAATACACTGAGGTGGTTTGGACATGTGGAGAGAATGGAGAATGAAAGACTGACTAAGAGGGTGTATGTAGGTGAGGTGGAGGGAGGGAGAGGGAGGGGTAGAACGAGGATGAGGTGAAGGGATGGAGTTGAGAGGTATATGAGGGAGGGGGGGGTGAGTTGGGGGGAGGGTAGTCAAATGGTGGGTGACAGAGCGTCTTGGAGGCGTTTTGTCTGCGGCCACCCTTTGCGGGAAGCATGCTCTCCAGTTCAAGTTTCTATAACTGTCAGCACCAAACTACATGCACAGTACACACTACACTTTCTTTTTCAAAATTCAAACAACAAATCATGGCATCTTAGTATATAACCTTGGAGTCCCCGGGGGAGGGGGGGAGACCATAAATGCCCCCACCATCCGCCCCTCTCCCAGTGACGACTCTTTGAGCTGCCTGGATCCACTGTCTGACTCACTTCTTCATTTCTGCAACATTCGCGGCCTTTCCTCTAACTTTCACTCTGTTGAGCACCACCTCTCGTCTTCTAAACCTCACCTTCTTTTCCTAACTGAGACTCAGCTGTCTGAGGCAGTTGACGACAAACCATTTTCTGTATCCTCCTACTTTCTTTATACTCATTTCAAAGCCAAAGGTGGCTGTTGTGTATATGTCCGCAACGACTTATCTTGCTCACGTGTTCCTGAACTTGATTCTTCTGAATTCTCTGCTCTCTGGCTTTGGCTTTCCAGTCATTTTCTGACTAAATATATCTGCGCTGTTTACTTATCCCCTAATTCTACTATGAAAAATTTTTGACTGTCATACTTCTACGATGGAACAAATTCTATCCAATTCTCCATTCTCTGAAATCTCCATACTAGGAGATTTCAATGTTCACCACTACCACCATTGGCTCTCCTCTCCTTTCACTGATCCACTTGGTTAACAAGCCTACACCTTTTCTATCCTTAATGACCTAGAGCAACTTGTATCCCTGACCTCCTTGGAGAGAGCTCCAACATACTTGACCTCTTCCTTACAACTAATCCTTCTGCTTACACTGTTAATCTTTCCTCTCTGTTGGGCTCCTCCGATCATAACCTTATTACCTTAACCTGTCCTATCACTCCGGTACGGCCTGTGGACCCTCCAAAGAAACGTCGACTGTGGCACTTTGGAGCTGCAGATTGGGAGGCCCTCAAGCAGTACTTTTTTGTTTTTCCATGGAATGATTATTGCTTCCATGGCCGGGAGCCATCTGAGTGTGCCTTGCGCATTACGGAGGATGTAGACTGTAGCACCAGTCGAGCAGGGCAGTACTCCCGAGGTGGATGGGAAGCTGATGACAGGGAGTGCTGGAGCTCCCGTTTCATCAGCCCTCAGTACTAGTTCCTGACCATCCCCCTTTGCTGAACTTTTTCAGTGTCTCAGTTACACAGAGAGTAGGCCAGCATGCTCTCCAATACAAATTTCTCCAACTATGTACACCAAACTACAGTACATGCACAGTACACACTACACTTCCTTTTCCAGAATTCAAATAAATCATGGCGTCTCAGCACTCAGCCTCGGAGACCCCAGGGGGGGGACCATAAATGCCCCCACATTCTGCACCTCTCCCGGTGATGACTTGAGCTGCCTGGAACCACTGTCTGACTCACTTCTTCTTCATTTCTGCAACATTCGCGGCATTTCCTGTAACTTTTGCTCTGTTGAGCACCACCTCTCCTCCTCTAAACCTCATCTTCTATTTCTAACCGAGACTCAGCTGTCTGAGGCAACTGACAGCAAACCCTTTTCTGTATCCTCTTACTTTCTCCATACTCATTTCAAAGCCAAAGGTGGATGTTGTGTATATATACACAACTACTGATCTTGCTTTCGTGTTCTTGAACTCAGTTCTTCTGAATTCTCTACCCTCTGGCTTCGGCTTTCCTGTCATTCTCAGACAAAATATATCTGTGTTGTTTACTTATCCCCTAATTCTACTGACTATCAAAAATTCTTTTACTATCTTACTTCTATGATGGAACACATTTTACCCATTTCTCTATCTGTCTATTGCCAGATGCCATAATCCCATACGGGGTGGCCATTTGACTCTGAGTTATTTGTTTTACAGAGAGGGGCACTAACCCTCCACCAACCCACTTGACACGTAGGGAGCACGTATGGTTTGGTTATATGGTTACCACCCAGCGTTGTAAATGGCTTCTTGGCTTACGGGAAACCATTTGGCTTGTCACTCAATGTAAAGCCACCTGTAACGGAAAGAAAAACATTAAGTAGTGACAGGAAACATTATAGGAAGAGAGGAGGGCAGGCACAGAAAAAGAATGATAAAGGCTAAGGAAGAAGTAGGCAGCACTTATCCATTTCACCTTTCTCTGAAATCTCCATACTAGGAGATTTCAGTGTTCACCACCACCTTTGGCTTTCCTTTCACAGATCCACCAGGTGAACAAGCCTACATCTTTTCTATCCTTAATGACCTAGAGTAGCTTGTACAGCACCTTACCCATATCTCAGACCGCCTTGGAGAGAGCTCCAACATACTTGACCTCTTCCTTACAACTAATCCTTCTGCTTACACTGTTAATCTTTTCTCTCCATTGGGCTCCTCCGATCACAACGTTATTACCTTAACCTGTCCTATCACTCCGGTACGGCCTGTGGACCCTCGAGGGAAACGTCGTCTGTGGCATTTTGGAGCCGCGGATTGGGAGGCCCTCTGGCAGTACTTCTTTGATTTTCCCTGGAATGATTATTGCTTCCATGGCCGGGAGCCATCTGAGTGTGCCTTGCGCATTACGGAGGTTATTCTCTCGGGGCATGGAAGCATACATTCCTTTCTCGTATCCTTTGTCTAATGCAAGAAAGCCTCGGTTTAATCACACTTGTTCTAATGCTGTCCGCAACAAGGAGAGGGCCTACAAAAGGTACCAGAGCCAACCCATCCCTGAATCACATCATCTTTACGTTTCTGCCCGGAATCGTGCTAAATCTGTTCTTCACTCTGCTAAAAATAATTTCGTCCGTACTAAATGCTCTCAACTCTTCAACTCGAATTCTTTCCACTCCTTCTGGCACCTTGCCAAAAACCTTTCTAACAACTTTACCTCATCATCCTTCCGTCCTCTTTTCTCTTGTGATGGTTCTGTAGCTATTTCTTCTACTGATAAAGCAGATCTCTTCACACAGACTTTCTCCTCCAATTCCACCTTAGACGATTCCGGTGCTGTTCCTCCATCACTTCCCCCCTCTGTCTTCCTCATGGCTGACATTAAAATTTCTTCAGGTGATGTTTTTTCTGCGATCACTGGCCTCAATACTATCAGGGCATATGGACCTGATGGAGTCCCTCCTGTTGTTCTCAAGAACTGTGCTTCTGTGCTTACACCCTGCCTAGGCAAACTCTTTTGCCTTTGTCTGTCAACTTGTACCTTTCCTTCTTGCTGGAAGTTTGCTCTCATTCAGCCAGTCCCAAAGAAGGGTGACCACTCCCAACCCTCCAACTATCGTCCAATTGCTTTAACGTCCTGTATTTCAAAAGTTTTCGAGTCAGTTCTCAATAGAAAAAATTTAAGGCATCTTTCCTATCACAACCTTCTTTCTGATCGTCAGTATGGGTTCCGTCAGGGATGCTCCACTGGCGATCTTCTCACCTACCTTTCACACCCCTGGTCATCCTCCTTTCGGGACTTTGGCAAAAGCTTTGCCATTGCACTTGACATCTCAAAGGCTTTCGATCGAGTCTGGCATAAATCTTTAATTTCCAAACTGCCCACTTACGGTTTCTATCCTTCTATCTGTGCCTTCATCGTTAGCTTCCTTTCTGGTCATTCTATAGCTGCTGTTATAAACGGCCATCGTTCTTCTCCTAGATCTATCAACAGTGGTGTTCCTCAGGGCTCTGTCCTATCACCAACTCTTCCTTTTATTCATCAATGACCTTCTAAGCTGTACATCTAACCCTATCCACTCATATGCTGATGACTCCACCCTTCACCTTTCCATTCGGTTCTTGCAACGCCCATCTCAGCAGTTACTTTAACAAACAAGGGATGAGGCTATGGCACACGTAATGTCTGACTTGGCTCATGTCTCTGACTGGGGTAATAATAATCTGGTTGCTTTTAATGCATCTAAGACTCAGTTCTTACACCTATCAACCCGACAAAATCTTCCACAGGTATACCCACTAATGTTTAATAATATTCAGCTTAATCCTGCATCATCCTTGAACATGCTTGGGGTTTCATTTACTCGGGACTTACCTTGGAAAGATCATATTACACGTCATGTAAAATCTGCTTCCAAGAGATTAGGTGTGCTAAGCCAACTTCATTCTTTCTTTACCCCTGCACAATTGTTGACTCTATACAGGGGTTTTATCCGCCCCTGTGTGGAGTACAACTCTCATGTGTGGGGAGGCTCCCCACATACAGCTGTTCTCAATAGGGTGGAGTCAAAGGCTTTTCATCTCATTAACTCTCCTTCTCTTACTGACTCCCTTCAACCTCTGTCTCTTCGCCGCACTGTTGCATCTCTGTCTCTTTTCAATTGCTACTTTAATGGTCACTGCTCCTCTGAACTGTCTGCATGCATTCCTCCACCTCTACGACGCACCTGTCTAGCAGCAAACTCTCATCTCTTTTCTGTCCAACTCTCTAATGCAAGAGTTAATCGTTACTCCCAGTCCTTCATTTATGCAACAGGTCAACTCTGGAACTGTCTCCCTCTGTCTGTATTTCCTGCTGCCTACGATCTCCAGTCTTTCAAACGCAGTGTGTCCATGCATCTCGAAATGATCGGATCTTGAATTTGGCTCTCTATTGTATTTTGTTTTTCTCTTGGAGGGGACTGTTATTGTGGGCTCATGGCCTTTGGTTCCTTCTTCCTCTTGTAAAAAAAAAAAATTCAGGCATGGAAGCATACATTCCCTTCTCATATCCTTTGACTAATGCAAGAAAGCCTTGGTTTAATCACGCTTGTTTTAATGCTGTCCACAACAAGGAGAGGGCCTATATAAGGTACCAGAGCCAACCCACCCCTGATTCACATATTTTTTATGTTTCTACCCGGAATCGTGCAAAGTCTGCTCTTCGCTCTGCTAAAAATAATTTCATCCATCCTAAATGCTCTCAACTCTTGAACTCGAATTCTTCTCGCTCCTTCTGGCACCTTGCCAAAAACCTTTCTAACAACCTTACCTCATCATCCTTCCCTCCCCTTTTCTACTGTGATGGTTCTGTAGCTCTCTCTTCTTTTGATAAAGCAGATCTCTTCGCTCTGACTTTCTCCTCCAATTCCACCTTAGACGATTCCGGTGCTGTCCTTCCATCACTTTCCCCCCAGACCTCCTTATGGCTGACATTAAAATTTCTTCAGCTGATGTATTTTCTGCCATCACAGGCCTCAATACTAACAAGGCATATGGACCTGATGGAGTCCCTCCTGTTGTTCTCAAGAACTGTGCTTCTGCGCTTACACCCTGCCAAAGTAAACTCTTTCTCCTTTGTCAACTTGTACCTTTCCTTCTTGCTTGAAGTTTGCTCTCATTTGACCAGTCCCAAAGAAAGGTGACCATTCCTAACCCTCTAACTATCGTCCAATTGCTTTAACAACTTGTGTCTCAAAAGTTTTCGAGTTAGTTCTTAATAGAAAAATTTTAAAGCATCTTTCCTATCACAACCTACTTTCTGATCGTCAGTATGGTTTCCATCAGGGACGCTCCACTGGCGATCATCTCACCTACCTTTCAGACTCCTGGTCATCCTCCTTTCGGGACTTTGGCGAAAGTTTTGCCATTGCAGTTGACATCTCAAAGGCTTTCGATCGAGTCTGGCATAAATCTTTAATTTCCAAACTGCCCTCTTACGGTTTCTATCCTGTCTGTGTCTTCACCTATAGCTTCCCTTCTGGTCGTTCTATAGCTGCTGTTGTAGACGCCCATCGTTCTTCTCCTAAATCTATCATCAGTGGTGTTCCTCAGGGCCCTGTCCTATCACCAACTCTCTTCCTTTTATTTCATCAGTGACCTAAGCTGTCGTGTATATCTAACCCTATCCACTCGTATGATGATGACTCGACCCTTCACCTTTCCATTCGGTTCCTGCAACATCCATCGCAGCAGTTGCTTCAACAAACAAGGGATGAGGCTATGGCATACCTAATGTCTGACTTGGCACGTATCTCTGACTGGGGTAAAAATAATCGTGTTGTTTTTAATGCATCTGAGACTCAGTTTTTACACTTATCAACCCGACAAAATCTTCCACAGGAGTACCCACTAATGTTTAATAATATCCAGCTCAATCCTGCATCATCCTTGAGCATGCTTGGGGTTTCATTCATTCGGGACTTATCTTGGAAAGATCATACTACATCTCTTGTAAAATCTGCTTCCAAGAGCTTAAGTATGCTAAGCCGACTCTGATCCCTCTCTACTCCTGCACAGTTGTTGACTTTATACACGGGTTTTATCCGCCGCTTTGTAGAGTACAGCTCTCATGTGTGGGGAGGCTCCCCACATACAGCTCCTCTCAATAGGGTGGAGTCAAAGGCTTTTCGTCTCATTAACTCTCCCTACTGGCTTCCTTCAACCTCTGACTTTTTGCCGCTCTGTTGCATCTTTATCTATTTTCTATCCCTATATCAGTGGTCATTGCATCTCAGAACTGTCTGCTTGCATCCCTCTACCTCTACGACGGGCGTGCAGCACCCATCTGGCAGCCAACTCTCATCCCTTTTCTCTCCAGCTCTCTAATGCAAGAGTTAACCGTTACTCCCAGTCCTTCATTTATGCAACAAGTCAGCTCTGGAACTGTCTCCCTTTGTCTGTATTTCCGGCTAGCTGTGATCTCCATTCTTTCAGACGCAGTGTGACCAGGCATCTCGAAATGATCGGATCTTGAATTTGGCTCTCTCTTGTATTTTGTGTTTTTCTCGGAACAGTTTGCGGGCATATGGCCTTTTGTTCCTTCTTCCTAGCATATATATATATATATATATATATATATATATATATATATATATATATATACACACATATATAACTTTCTCATATTTAAGCATTCGTCGCAAATGCTTTTCTTTGTATAGTCAGCACAAATTCGCCGTAAGCCTGATCGTGTGATGTAGGTCGATTTGTCAGGCAACGGTGTATGAGAACTAGTTGCCACATAAGATTTTTTACGCTCAAAAGACGTGTTTGTAAGAAAAAGTACTGTAAATCGCCCAGAATGCAATATTCTATATATCTAATTAGCAAAATAGTGTGGTAAAGACGACAGAAGAATGTTGTGGAATGATGAAACTTCCACTCTGTCCCCCGTACCCCTCCCGATGACCCTTCCCAGCCTACATTTCACCACACCTCCCTCCCTGCTCTCTTTCATTTCCACTCCCCTCTCTCACCACCCTGTCTACCTTATTATCCACGACGCTAATCGACGTAATAAGCTGCACTGTTCTCTACTTCTTATCTTTTCTTGTGACCTTTTTGTTTCTTTACATTCGTGAGATTCTTGCCATGCCACAATCTTTTTTTCCCACTCTTTACTTCAAACATGATGCAGCAGTTCGAATCATTATGGTTCTAATACTACTTCATGAATCAGTGAACAGTTTGAGGAGAATGGGAACATTTACCGTGGAAAGAGAGAGACAGGTAGGAGGAATGGGCACGAATGTTTGTTTAATTTCGCCTGTTGAAATAATAGCCACCGACTGCCAGACTCACTCAAAAAAAAAAAAAAAAAAAAAAAAAAAAAAAATCACAAGAACGAGACCACAAACTTTTCTGTATCTAGCGACTGTCGGTGGTGACAAGGGATGGAGAAAAGGAGTGGGAAGGAGACAGGGAGGGTGAGAATGGGACTCGAACAGGAAGGAATATGGATAATTAGTCATATATACAGTTAGTTTTATTAACGCATTGCGAGCAGTTGAGAACAGGACAGGCTGGGTTTAGTAAACAGTGAAGAGAATTGCGATGCACCAGTCGGGTTAGTGCCGTGGATAAATGAATGAATGAGGGTGGGGAGAGGATAAAGTGGAGAGACATGAACATGGGTGGGGTGTAGGAGGGAGAGAAGGGGTGGGGGGGACATCAGGAGGAGTAAAGGGGAGAGAGGGGAAGGGAGCTTAGACACGGTAATAATGAGGAATGCCAGAATATTACGCTTATATGTCAGGGCCGTAATTTCTGGGGGGGGGGGCTAGGTGGGCTATAGCCCCTCCAATGTTTTCTGCACATTACTTTGTCAAAACTTCAGCTATGATTGTGGGCTTGTAAGGCTGAACTTGAAAATAAAATGAAAGAAAAACTTTGAGTAGTATTGTTCAAAATTCAAACAAATTACGTGTGTTTGATCAAATACTTCTAAATTTGATGCAAGTTGAATATAAACTGTTTGATCAAATATTTCTAAATTTGATCCAAGTTGAACAAAAACTAAATTGTAATAGTACTTAGATATTGATTATTTTATCATTTCCCTAAGAATAAAGGAAGGGCGGTATATTTCAACCTGAATTCTAACGCAGGCGTGAAAGAACAGTCTTGGGAGAAGCGCAGCATAATGAAGCAAAAATGTAAAATGGCCAAATTATTAAACTAATTCATCTTTTGATTTGAACATTTAGATTGGCAGAAAGTGAAGCCTTTTATTTAAACACCCACCCCCCATCACTAAACATACATGCCTCATTAAACATGAATTTTTAGGAAGAATCAATCTGAAAAATATCGGATGATCTACAAACTTAAGCGCTTCAATTTAATTTTAAGTTTGTAGCACGGAGGTATATACATTTGGTGTAGCCCCCCAAAATTCTGTTAAAAATTACGGGCCTGTACGTCGTTCCACAACATTCTTCTGTCACTCTTGCACTTTTTTATACTAATCAAATATGGTATACAGAATATTGTACTCTAGGCAGTCTCTAGAACCACTTCTTAAAACACATCTTTAAAGTGTACAAAACTCTACGTGGCAACTAGTCCCCTTACGCTGTTGCCAGACAAAAGGACTCACATCATACGAGTGGACTTGCAGCAAATTTATGCTGACGACTGTACATAGGAAAAGAGATAGGGAGTTCTAGCTTCTATCTCCGTCGTTTATTGTGTCTAACTTTGCCTAACTTAACCTCACTTAACCTAATTTAATTTAGTCAATACGTAGGTTCGATACAGTTGGAGAACTTAAATGAATTTAGTTTGAACGATTATGGACGAAGCTGCGAGCCAAACAGCCCTCACTTCTACACCTTATCTACTAGTACTAAAAAATTGCATTTGCAAGGAATGTACATAGAAGAAATATTGGTTATGCATAAACAAAATGATGAACACATTAATTTAGTTTTCCATGAGTTTGATGTAATGCTGATATATTACTGAAATGAAAGAAAAGGATTCGGGAGCCGAATGCTAATCGCCCGCCAGAATGTGCTGTTGGCCAAGTTACAAGTGCGGCCCCGTCGCCGGGAAGGGGGGGCGAGCACCCCTCCGAGAGGGGGCTGAGGGGAGGGGTTGGGGTGAGTCCCTGGGGGGGTGCAGGCCCCCCCTGGTGGGGCAGGGGGGGCTCAGGAGATTTTGTTCATATCTTGATACCCTGAAGGTTTCATGTTGATAGCTCAAGCCGTTCATGAGATATAATGGTGATAAAGGCGGATGATAAAAACTAGTTGACCTTTGGCAGCCATTTTGCTGACCTTTGCCCAGAGTTCTCATTTTCGAACTCAGCCAAGATTTTGGCCATATATTGATACCCTGAAGGTTTCATATTGATAGCTCAAGCTGTTCATTAAGTAAAAACGGTACTAAAGGCAGGTGATAAACACTAGTTGACCTTTGGGAGCCATTTTACTGACCTTGACCTTGGCCCAGAGTCCCCATTTTTGAACTTGGCCAAGATTTTGGCCCTGTCTTGATACCCTGAAGGTTTCATGTTGATAACTCAATGCGGCCAGGGGACTTTGACCATTCAGTGAGGAGGCAGACTGCCATTTTTGCCCATCTGGTGGGTTGTGGTCTGTTACCTGTGTGTGGCCAGTGAGGGCGGCCAGCCACCCAACCGGCAATGTCAGAAATTTTATGTTTGGATATAGACAAAAATCTGGATACTGCCAGAATAGAGCCAAGGCCTACCTTTCAGATACGGAGCATGTCAGGATACAGAGGATTCGGATAATCAGATGATTGCTGTACTGTATAATGCAGTAATCACTTGATTATCTGAACACTGTATTCAGACATGCTCCGTATGTGGACATTGGGCTTTGTCTGTATTATTTCCATATCTGGATCTCTTTGTTCATATCCGAATATAAAATTTCTGACATGGCCAGTTGGACAGCCTACAAATTTTAAAAATTTGTAGTCCGCAACCCACCAGATGAGCAAAAATGGCTGTATGCCTCTTCACCGAATGGTCAAAGTCCCGTGGCCGCTTGGATCGCTGGGAACATACCAGCCACCACATGAGTAATATAGACCCTAACCCACCAGCAGAGCAAATACTGCCCATCCTTCTCACCAAATAGTCAAAGTCCCCCGACTGCCCCCCCCCCCCCCATTTATACCAATATAAGCAGTGTCTCAGGGGGCAAATTTGACCGTGGAAATGTTTTTCTTTGTGCTCATGGAAGTAGCCACTGCTAGGTTCTGAGCTCTTTGTGTGTCAAAGAAACTTAAGAAGCACTTACAGTTCCCAAGAGGGTTAAAATTCTTTTTGCAGCTATCATTTTCATTTATTTTTTTGTGGATTTTTGTAGTTTATGCATTGTTTTCTTAGTGTCTAGCATGATATTAGATATTCCTATGTGTGTTTTGAAGTCTGCATAGCTGAAAGACCAAAGAAGACTGCCACAGTTAGGAGGGGTACGGTTCATATAGGTAGGGTATTTGTGGATTTTTATTGTTTATGCATTGTTTTCTTAGTGGCTAGCATTATATTGGATATACCCATGTGTGTTTTGATGTCTGAATACAGCTGAAAGACTGGAGAACACTGCCACAATATGGAGGGTTACTGTACATAATTGGTTGGGTATACGTAGTAAGTTGGGTATAGGTATGGTACAGGCACAGTAAAGGATTTTGCTCTGTATCCAGATTTTGTCCATATCCAGACATGTCTTTGGCTGTATTACATTGGATAGTCGAGGGATTACTGTAACTGTTTTCCATTAAAAAGAGTATATACTCGTATATAGGCAACGGTAATTACAGTAAAACCTCGATATAACGGACATCTATAGACCGGAATTCGCTTTTATCGGACTCGAGGAGCTACCGGACTATATTCCTATATATCAGAAAAAGTCTGATAAAGCCAGAAGCAGTCCGGACTGCCAGGCCACTTCAGCTATGTTCACTACAAAAAGGCAAACAAAAGACATGTTTATCAGTGTACAGTACAGTATTATTACTGTATATATATAACCATTTGATTAATGTAATGAAGTTATAACACAGTACAGTACAGCAGTGGTAGTCAAAACAGTTTGAAAACCGTTCATGGGATCCGGACTAATGTCTGATATATCAGAGAAGTCCAATTTAGCAGGGGGAAGTCCGGATGTTGCTTTTATCGGAATTTCGCATTTTTCGGAATGGCTTGGGCTCTAATTAGTCTGTTATCATGAGGTCTTGCTGTATGTAACATGAGTAAGTTATAGTTGGACTCCCGCCCGTTTGCGGCTGAGGTGTGGCCCGCACCTGTGTACAGTGGTGCCACGTTTCCCCAACTTGCGATGTGAAACGGAAGCTATTTATGTACAAGGCATCACAAATTCGATAAATTCAGATGACTAAAACTTACACTTGTGTATTTTGATGGATGAATCAACAGTAATCTTATTATGCATAAAATATTTATACAGTAGCTCAGAAACATGGCATACATATTGTACAGTGTTGCTAAAAGATATTGTAGTCACTTTTAATGGTTTTTAGCGTAGTTTTAGGGTGGGTAATAATATCACAGTTATGGATATAAGATAATGAGCCTGAAAAAAGAAGAAATATGCCAATATCCAAAGTAAAAGAAATAATTCATGTAATTCTTGTGAGTGGCAATACTTACACACCCAATCTGGCCTAAAATAAAGTACATACCCCTTCGTATACCCAACCATAGCATGTACAGGTGTTGCTTGGGAAAAATGCTCACATTTACTGGCTTTTACCATAATTTTAAGGGCGAGGAATAATCACATTTATAATCATAAGCTAATATGTAGGACAAAATAGTAGACATATGCCAATACCGAAGTAAAAAAAAAAAAAAAAACTATTCACTCGCGAACGGCAACACTTCCACACCCAGTCGGTGGCCTTGACAGATAGCTTCCTTACAGAGAGAGAGAGAGAGAGGCAGGAGAGGGGCATGCATTGAATGCATTGTCGGCATCACTAAATATAACAAAACCAAATTAACAAATGAAAGCACAATTATAAATAACTTATAAAAGAATCAAAAGTACTCAGGGTGGCTCACATTTCCCACCACGTGGTAGGTGAATCCAGCTCCCCCTTCCCCTTCCCTCCCTTCTTAATCCCTCCTGGGTGTCTCAGGTCAAATCCCCCTTCACACTTCCCCTCCCCCCTGGACCACCACCCCAACAAACCCACATCCACACTCCCACCCACACCTACACCCACACCCCACTACGTCGGGGTGTATGAATCAGTAACGTAACAAACCTCTCAGCAGACAGTAACTTTGACACTCCATCTACTACTAAATATAACAAAACCAAATTAACAAATGAAAGCACAATTATAAATAACTTATAAAAGAATCAAAAGTACTCAGGGTGGCTCACTTTTCCCGCCAGGAGAGAGAGAGAGAGAGAGAGAGATAACGGTATAGAAAACGTGGCAACACTGTACACAGGTGAGGGCCACACCACAGCCGCAAACGTGCGCGAGTCCTACTGTAGGAATAATGTAGAATACTGAGTAGTGATTAACTTCCAATTGGTTATATTTCAATGAGAACTACACATTTTGGCAAACACTCGTATAATGGACACTCTCAGGCAGTTTGGTGCGATTACCCCAGACTTGGCGTGATTACCCTCATTGGGCAGTATCTAGAATTTGGAAAATTAAACCAAATGACATGCAGTGATTGAAAAGTGATCAGATTTTGGTAATTTATACCTTTGTTTCATTTTCCTGAACAGATTGTAGCAGGTGGAAGTGCGTAGTTTTGAGAAGCTGTGTAGCTGATTTATATGTTATTAAATTGGTAAAATACAAGATTATTAGTGGCAGTGTTGAACTACCTTGAGATTGTGATGTTGCTGGAAAATCATATGTAGACTCAACCTGGAAGAAAGAAATAGATAAAAAATACACTCAGTAGTGAGCAGAAAACATTGTTATCATTTTAGTAACACTGATAAGCTGGGCATTAGGGAAAGTGAGGTAATTAATGATTGGTAAAGGAGTGCTCAGACTGTAGAGAAACTGATCCACCACAAGTATAGCTCGTCTACCCCAACTTGTCCTAAAGTTGCCATCTGTTCAGCTTGAATGCATCCATCTCAGCATGCCCTAAAACTGCCATCCCCTCATCTTGAATGCTGAATTACAAAGATATATTCATATTAGAATGTGAGACTATTCATGAGAAAAATGTTTGAGAAATGATCTGCTGCTGCTATTTAATTGTGATAAAAGCTGCAAAAGGATGATAGTCTCAGTCAGGTTATTATGGATGAACTATAGTTTGTAGAGTTGCTAACTGAATGCCATCACTGTTTCACCATTTACTGTGATAATGCAAAGAAGACATACTACTGTGCAGGAGTTGGCAGACAGTGCAACCATAGGAGTATTGTACTGTAGTAATTAGTGTCTTCCCCCCCCCCCCATTTCCCAGTGTTCCACCCCTTGCTCAGGTTTGCAATAGGAAAGTTCTGTAGGTAAAACAGAATATACAGTACAGGTGTAACTACCTCATCAGTGCTTTAGTTTATTCAGCTGTCAGCTGTGAAGTACACATTAACTACTTCACAGCAGGCACAGAAAATGTAACTACTGTAATCATTTTTGTACTATCTCTTCTGTGTATGAATAATGGACTGTGCAGTCATTACAGTTTGGCTACCTCAAGACATACGGTACCATGTCTGTATATGTAAACTTACAGACCTACTCACACAAAATTTGTGAGTTCCATATTATGCCCTCCATGGTGTAGGGGTCTGAAGCTAGGCTAGTGTAGTTCAGTATATTTAAGGGCAGTGATCAGCCTACTTCCAATGGCATTATATGATTGATAAACGACCAGTCATCTCTTAAGGATCAAGCCTGTGTAATGCCACCACTCTGGCTGGGGTGTTCTAGCCTGTTGACCACCTAATTCACCACTTCGTGTGGTTCGTTGCCTCAAGATTAGTTGTTGATGTGAAAGCTGCCCCAAGCCTTCAAATCTGTCAGTGTTAATGTGGGAGAAAACCAAAATGCTGCTTCTGGGTATTATAAGCCCTCGACTTTTCCAGGTATACTTAAGCTGCATGTATGTGCTTAACAGTAGCTGTCGTACTTTAACTCCTGTGTTAATTCATGAAGTAGTTGTGCATTTATTGCCTAACCTCTTCAAAACATTTGATGTCATCAGGTGATATTGTTTTTCTGAATCATTAAGGGACCAAGCTAAATATTATCAATTGATAGTAAAAAATTAACTAAGGGAGATAGCCAATCATCATACTAATTTGGTTTACAAATATGTGTGGAATATACAAATTGCTGTTACTGTACTTCCTCATTGCATACATCATTAAAGTACTTGCTGCCACCATCATATTTGATGCAGTATTTGAATATGGATTTGGGTGGTGGGTGTAATAATTATATCCACCACCCAAAGCCCCTATACAAATCTGTTTATCTACCTGTAGCCAGACATATTAACCTTGTAAAGGGTGATCACAGACTGATTACCGGTACCTCCATGTCACTCTGTCATCTGCAGCTTGGCTGCACAAAAATTGAAGCTTCAGCCATATGACTAACTGTAGTACTATTTTGTAAAGGATACTGAGCAACCAGTGTTGTATAAGAATGACTTTTGTCAGTTAGTACTTGGTACTGAGGTGCCCAATAGCCAGGACAGGACAAGTGCCACAATTAGGCTGTGACAAGCAAAATACTGTATACCTGTAGTTAAATTTACAAAACCTTCCATAGCCCAAACTTTGAAAACAGAGAAGATATTGGAGTGTGTCAAGTGGCCGATTGCAGCATTGGTTATGTAAATCTTTATGCATAAGTTAAAAAAAAAAAAATCATTGTTTACAGCAAACTTTTTTTTTTTTTTTAACAAAGATCATGTTAGCTAATTTAATAATAAATGGGCAGGAAATGAGTACTTTTCAAATATCAGTGGTCCATATTACTTTTAAAGTTCAGCATAATGTTATGGGTTGTGTACAGTATAACAAATAAAACGTGTTTTTTAAAATCCATTTTCTGTGTCAGTAAATTGAATATCTAGGTGTCCAACACTTATTGAAGTTAGTAGGTGTCACTTCACAGTACATCACACTTCCATTGATCTCATGCATACATAAAAGCAGTTTGAATCTATATCATGGTGGGTCGAATTCCTATGAACTTAGAGTTGCTAGTTTGAAATATGATGGAAATGATGCTCCATCACGGTCACTACGCCACTGTGCAGATGGTTTTTTTATATTATGTACGCCCACTCCAGCAACTTTCACTCCAAAATTGAGAAAATTATGACAAAAATGAAGAATTTGAGTGATACCTGTTAGAGGATTTCTCTAACGATTTAGCTTTGAACAAACCACGAATTCATCTGCTTGCCCGTATTCAGTATCTACAAACAGTATTCTGCCAGTATTAAGAAAAGACTACAAATTACAGATGTATATGAAACACCAAACAGTGGCAGACATAACGCATTTCCGATCTGTTCCATTAGGAAACGTAATCACGAACTGGGCATGTATGTTCTGATCAGAAGTCATTTTTACTCTCATGCTTCGGGAAATCTCTGCGAGACTCTTACATTGCAGAAGAATGCCACGTTGCACCTGGTGCCCGTAGACTTCTTGCGTGGTTGACGTTACATCTTTGATGCAATGCTCTACACTTTGAGAGTGACAAGGGGTAGTGTTGGTCCAAGATTATACAGTAGGTTCATTGTAATGTTCTTCAGAAGTGGAGGGATTGTGACAGACGATTTGTCTAGTTGCACCAGCTGGGTGTAGTCCTTGGCCTCGAAATCTGTCTTCAAAAATTTGTCGAACGCTCTGACATGTCGCTGTCGTTTTCCCGTGATCACTGAACGAGTGCAACAGCCATGCAACGTACGTGTGGATCTTCATCAGCAGCAGCCAACAGCAGGATATTTTCAGGGCAACTGAAGTAGCTCTTATTGCTGAGTATTGGACAAACGATGTTGTGATATTCTGGTGGCAATTCTCGCAATAGTTCCATCATATAGAAGAAATTCTTAGTGTCATCCTGACACGAACTGTTCGCTCATTCTTTGAACCAAGCTAGTGCTTGAAAGTTAAGAAGGAATGAAACAAGTTGTTTCAATACTGGAGATGGCTCTTCTGCCGACATGTAGAACCGCAGTGTATGGTTGGCTTCTGTTGGCCATCTTGCATGGTTCATTGGCCCTACCTGCACAGATGGTTTCAAAACTACGCCTTTGGCTCCTCTGACTTGCAATCCCAGACATGCGCGGTGCAAGTATCATTGATCTTTGCTGAGGTCCATCTCAGCTTCATTTGGTATAATGCAAGTTTTTCCACACACCCATTCATAGTCTACAATTGTCAAATCCTTTGGATCGAAGTCAAGGGATCTACCCACTTCCCCTCTGGAGCCAGTTGGATCTGTCATTGAAACATCAGTGGCTTCAAATGACTATCTGAAAACTACTTCAATGCAATGTAACAAACAGACAAGCCATTGTAATGGTCTCTCCAACTGGGTTTCTAGCACACAAATCACCCCATTCTTCTTGCCAGTGTTTACGTTCGTGCCATCGCAAACGAGCTTGCAGTGATTCTGCTGAATCAGTCTCATGGACAGCCGACATGATCTCCTTGGCGATTTCCACTGCTTTTCCACTTTCAGGGGAAACATGATCTATGTGAGCAGCATCATGGAAGCCAGTTACTGAGTAGTGGTCTTCCTTGATGATGACCCTCTCACCATGATTGGTTTTACTCTGAGTCTTTGTCAATTTTACCTTCGAAACCCAGACAAACTACCTTTGGCTTGGCACTTTGATGCTGTTGAATGGCAATATCCCTCCTGTATCTTCTTTGATGCCAAAGTTTGCTAGGATCAAGTTTGTTTTCCTCAGCAAGAATACCCATGTCCTTCAGTGCACCATTCATTGTGGAGCATTTATATCTCTGTCTTATTGCTTTTCTTTCCTATACAGTCGACTTTACATTGAGTGACAAGCCAAATGGTTTCCTGTAAGCCAGGAAACCATTTACAACGCTGGGTGGTAACCATATAACCAAACCATACGTGCTTCCTATGTGTCAACAAGTGGGTTGGTGGAGGGTAAGTGCCCCTCCCCATAAAACAAATAACTCAAAGTCAAATGGCCACCCCTTACGGGATTATGGCGTCTGGCAATAGATAGATAGATAGATGCTTGTTTGGCATCGGGCTGATACACCACATAGTTCATGTTATGCCAATCTGTTCTGATCCTGCTTGCCTCTCTCTACTTCAGTACCATCATTATCATATTGATCATCAGACATATTACAACTAGTATCATCAGTATCATCCCTACATGTTATTCCTGCATCTTCTTTATCATGCATGGCTTCCTGAATTGACTTTTCATGATGCTTTCTTTTCATTTGTCTGTTTGCAGCAAGTTCATATTTTGCTGTCTATTGCATATCTACTCTGCCGATGTACAATTTCCTACAACTGTTTTGGTCCCCCTGAAAGGGCCACTTTTCAAGAGGTATCTTGAAAGCCATGTCAAAAGGACACTCAGGGCTCTCTCAGGCATCAGCATTTTTGTAGCATTTACAGCAGCAGATGTCAGATAGTACATCAGAGCTGGCCAACTTCTCCAAGTAGTTGCTTGAAGTCCTCTTGTTTGCAGTGTATTTTCTTACCTCCTGAGCTTTTGTTATCAAGCATTTCACACAGGTGACAATGCTCATGTAGTAAATTATAGAAATCGATGCCTTCTCATTTATTTTTACAGTAGTTTCAGCATGGGCCTGCGTACATGATAATGGATTTGTCATTTTGTGTTCCTAGTATTCTCTGATGACATCTTTGCATGTACGTAGCAGATGCACTGGAAGACCACGAGGAAAATCAAATACGGAATATTTGTCCTTTTCCCTCATGTTGCAGGTAGCCATCATTCCAACACAGGGAATAAATGAATGCAAAAAGTTAAACTAACAGCTAACAAGCACAGCTTGTTTGTGTAACCAGTAACAAAGCCATCAAAATCGTTATCATCACTGTCAAAGCTGCCAAAGTTCGTATTATCACAGAATTATAACTGCGTTCATTTGGTGCAAGCATATAATAAAGTTGCTGGAGGAGCATTGGCCGGTTTTCAATAATACAGTTATATTTTGTGAATATAGTGTTTAGGGCATCAGAATATCCATGTTTTATTGAATTTTAGTATTTTGACCCACCATAATCTATATCAACAACTGGTTGTATTAACATCATACTGTACGAGCATCCTCATCTGTGTGAGGCTTGAACCCACCCCACTATTACCATGCATACTGCAGTAGGTTGGGATTTGTGGATCTGAAAAGAAAAACATCTTAATTATATGACAGCCACACATCTTCCAGACCTGCAGTGGTGAGGTGGGTTCAAGCTTCACACAAATGAGGGTATATAAAAGCAGTTTGCTTACATTTAGGATAGTGATGCTGGTCCTAGTATGAGGCCAATATGCTGGCCCTGGTATGGTACCAATATGCTGGCCCTGGTATTATACCAATATGCTGGCCCTGGTATTATACCAATATGCTGGCCCTGGTATTATACCAATATGCTTGCCCTGGTATGGTACCAGTATGCTGGCCAACAATAGGTGTTGGTCATGATCAGTGCATAAACACAAAACAAACTTACAAGAACTCTAGCCTTATCAACCCTGCTTCCATATCCAGCCACACACATATTTCTGTTTTGATATTTGAAAAGGCCTAATACCAAAGTGCTATCTGCCAGAACACATCAATTATAGTTTTGAGAAACCAGCACAGTACTATTGTATTTGACTACTGGTATTCCACACTAATCCAAACCCTCTTTCCCAAAGAAAGAAGAGAATTTCCCAGACACCCTATGGAAAAACTTTTTATACTGACCACCTGATCACATAGGGACTTGCCCTATTTTGGTATTTGGCACCTTAATTGTAATTTATACACTGGTGATTTTGCCTAGCACATGATGCATTCTGCCTGGGGATTTAATTTTATTCTTGCCATCTCCTGAGAATTATAGTAAGCTTAAGATAGACTTAAAAGAACTGAAGGAATTAAATATAGTCTTATTAAACTCCTTAGAATATGATAGTTTTTTCTTAAGTTGAATAATTTTATCTGGCAGCAGCAAAAATAATGTAAAGAGGACATCACCTAGATTCAGAGGTTTAATTACCATTTCTTCTGGTAGGACTATGACAAGTTCAGTCATGACCGTCGAGGGAGAGATGCCACACGGAAGCTGCTGCTATCGCCATCATCACACCATAGCCACCATGGAGGTGAACGGCGGGGCAGTACCAACGGCACGTCCACTGCCATGTTTCAACCACCACCCACCGACATCTACCTCTGCGACAAGTGTGAGAGCGAGTTCTACTCCCTGCGTGAGGTTCAGGTATGTCCAGGGTTGGTGTAATTCTGTGTAGAAGTGTAGATAGAGTAACAGATAATGGGATACAGTTCCCTCACCTGTTTTGATATGCACTTTCTTGAGCATAAATTCACTGGGTTGTCCCTGCTGGCTGTGGCAGTGGAAGATGTTACATGAATTATTTTTAAATGACATTAGTATTGAGACTTTTTTTTTTTTTTTTTCACCATTCTGTCCTTTCCCTCTGTTGAATAAGTTAATCTGACAATAGGCACAGTTACATCATGTGTGCTTCGTCTAAGGCTAGCTGGGAGTGTTGTTAAACCAAGGAATGGACAAACAAAGGAAAACTTAGTACAGTAATCCCCGTAATATCCGGATGCCCAATTCCTGGACACCCCAATTTGCGGACATTTTGGGCTCGGGACTTCATAACCCCAATATTGCCTCCAAAACACACACACACACAAAAAATCTGACCTTTTTCCCCCCCGTAATTTGAACCTGGTGCGCGGCGCGGACCAGCTGTGTTTTGGCACGTAGTTCCGCCAATGCCCGCTAGAGTGCCCCTGCATCCTACCCATTTCCCGCCTGTCCTTCATCGTGAGTGCGCGCTCATCAGCATGGCTGCCCACGTGCTCACTTTTGTGGTGGTGCCCTACCTCCTGCAGGCTCTGCTGTTCTTCTTCTGCCTCTTCTTCGTGTGTGTGATGATGGCCCTGCCGCCCAAGAAGAGGAAACGTGTGGTTCTGACTGGAGAAGAAGAGGGAGATATTGGACAAGGTGGACGTGGGACGGTCGACGTCACGCATCCTCTGTGAATTCAACCTGGCCTGCTCTACATTGTTTGATATCAAGAAATCCCGCAACAAACTTTCCCAGTACATGGCTGACTTTGCATAGAAGACCAGATGCAGTGTGGATGGGAACGTTATGTACCCTCCCAGGTTTGCAGAAATTGACCGCTTCATGCTGATTTGGTATTGTCAACAACATGCTGCTGGTGTGCTGGTGCGTGATACGGAGCTGAAGGCTGCTGCTGAGAAGTTCGCAAGGCTCCACGACACCCCAGACTTCAAAGCATGCCAGGGTTGGCTCTTCGCTTTCAAGTTACAGCATGGACTTACCAACCGTAAACCCCACAGCGAAGCTCTGGAGGCCAGCGAGGATGGAGAAAAGGAGTTTCAGCAGAAGGTAAAGGGCTTGATCGACAGGGAAGGCCTCACTCTCGGTCAAGTCTACAGCGCTGACAAAACTGGTCTGTTCTATCACTCGCTGCCAATGAACACTCTAGCTGAGGAGAGGGAGATGCATGTACCTGGCCGCAAGCTCTCCAAGCAACGGATATCTGCTTTGTGTTGTGCTAATGCTAACAGCATGCATTGGCTCAAGCCCATTATTGTTGGCTGTGCAAAGCAGCCTCAGTGTCTTCGTGGGATGATGGATGTCCTTCCTGTTGTGTGGTACCATTCTGTGGAGGCTTGGTTCACAGCCAAGATCTTCAAAGACTGGTTTCACCAGCACTTCATCAAGGAGGTCATCCATTACCAGACAAAGACACTGGGAATCCCACATGACGAGGTAAAGGCCCTCCCTCTCCTGGACTGTGCACCTGCGCATCCGCTCGACAAGGAGTTGGTGGCTGAAAATGGCCGCATTAGGTGCATGTTTCCACCGCCTAATACGACTGCTCTCATCCAACCAATGGACCAAGGAGTAATTGTGGCAACAAAGAGGCTGTACTGTCAGAAGTTCCTGGACGAGGTGATGGTTGTTCTTGAGGACGAGGACGAGCGCAGGGAGGGACGGGACACGCAAGGCCAGCGGACTTTGGAAAACCTTCTCCGTTACAACATCGCCTACCATCTACAACTGGGCCAGTGCATGGAAGGATGTCTCTGTCAAGCCTCTGGAAAGTGGTTGGTCTCGTCTGCCTCTCGGAGCCGATATGGTGCACAATTTTCTAGGTTTTGACGTGGATGACTTCCATGCACATCTTAGTGTGGCTGGTGACAATGTTGATGTGGATGAAGTGTGTAAGTGGTTGGTTGATGACGAGGGTGATCCTGGGTATCAGATCATGTCTGATATCGAGATCGCATCCTCAGTTGCAGGTACAAGTACCCAGCTTGAAGATTCCGATGAGGAAAGCGACGATGATGCGGACTCCTCTCAGCATGCCACTACTTCAGCCATCCCCAAGCTGAGCACACTCCCTTACGGGATTATGGCGTCTGGCAATAGATAGATAAATAGAACTCGTCACAAGACCACACGGGAATTTACAGTGTTGTACAGTGTAAAGAACAGTGCACAGTATGAAGAAATTAGAATTCCAAGTGCAAAGACTTAGTGCAGAGTGCAACACAGGTTACATGAGAGTACTGTACAGTACAATTTAGCACAAGTGAGAAAAGAATGTGTAATGTTTAGAAATTAGAGTTCAGAGTGCAAAGACTTAAGTGTAGAGTGCAACACTGGTTAGAGGAAAGTTCGATAGAGCGCAAGTGGGAAAAGAATGCACAGTGTTAAGAAATTTGTGTTCAGAGTGCAAATGACTAAGTGCAGTGCAAGACTTGATGACTGTAGGTGCTTCAGGTGCACCTTTTTACTGTCAGAGTCTGAGAGGGGGTGGGTTATTCATCGAGATGGCCACGGACTTCTTATAAATACCCAGAAATGTTTAACCCCTTCTTTACCGACCGCTCCCCCAAATGTAAACGTTATGTTTACCCCCCATACCGACCTGATAGCTCCCCCTCCCGTAGTGTGAGGGGTAGTGTATATTTTTTGCCACGTCGAAACTATTCACTCTTTTTTATTTGTTCGTATACTGATGATCACATAAACCCAGCATGATGTTGGTAATAAAAAAAATATTATAAAATAAATCATTACGGTATATAAGTTTACATATCTTATGCTAAATTACTGTTACTACTGTACAGACTGGCTTGAAAAAAATGTTCTGCACAGATGGATGGCTTATTTATTTACCTTGTAAGCCAAGCATGAAGTATGTGGACACACGTGATGGTGATGACGACCTTGACCCACTTGTTGCCGAGAGTGCAGCGTCACTAAGCTCCCTACTATTTTCCTCCTCCTTCCTCACTCACATCAACTTCACTATCATTTTCAGGATCACAGTCATCTACTGACACATCAGACACTGTTGCATCATCATCTGATACCTCTAAATAAGTATCCTCATGAGGAATAAACTCGTCACTATCGGAATTTGCCAGAGATGCCATGAGAGAAAAATATCCTGTACACCCTCTCTCGTGGTCAAGTGCGTGGTAATCGACTCTCTCAAGCAGGCCAAGGGGTGTAAATTTTGCCGTATGTCAGCAGAAGATATAGTACGGTATCTGTAGTAGAAATTATAAATAAAATAATGATCGGTCTAAAAGAGGTTACATCACAGATGAGTGAGCAAGCCATTGGTGCCACCAAAGTAGTAAATTACCTTCTCTTGCTGAAAGATTTCCTCTTTTATTATCACGTTCTTTAACCCCCCCCCCATCCCGACGTTTTCTGGGCAGTGGTACGCCCCAGTCCCGACATTTTTGGACCTTTTTTTTTTATTTTTTTTTTTATTTTTTTTTTTTTAATACTCAAACATCCGCTTTTGGTGAGAAACATCGAAAATTCATAGAGAAATTGCTCACCTGGGGTTTAAAATACTCGATCCAGGTAGGAGTACCTCCATACCTTACAGGGTTTTCTATCAGGCTGGCTGCAAAGAAAACGAGTTCTGTGGGAGGATAACTATTCCAAACCACTCATAAATGGTATTTATTTATTTATTTATTTGGTACAAATTTATATGTAATACGAGAGTATATTGGTTTTCAAACGGTAATATAGGCATTATAAGCATTGTTTCATTCACTAACTCATCACCATTCCTGACCTTTGCCACATTACCTGATCATCATTTCTGACTGTTTCTTCCTCTAATGCTATGTAAACTTTGTCCTCCACATTGTCATCGATTGGGGAATCACTCAGGCCCTGAATGTCTTTATTGGCCAGGTCACTGGTAACAGGTGAATTGCCGAGACAATGACTTGCAGGGGGGAGGGAGAGGTTATGCGGTGTAAGGCATTGTCCCTGCTTGGCATCTTGTAGAGGAATAGAGGAAGGTGTCCCGTGTATACGTGCCAAAAATCACTCCCGAAAATTGAAAATTGTGCAAATTAGGGACCTTGCAATGTTGCCGTGTTAATTTACGTCTCCGGGATATGAGTGCACATCATGTGAGGACGTGAATTCACGTCTCCAGGACGGGGCAGATTAAGCCATACCAACGATTGTTTCGGGCATAATGGAAGAAACTTATCATACACAAAAGTGGAGTTAGCTTCCCAATTTCCCAACTAGAGCCCAGGTTAGGTTAAATTATTAGGTACCGTAAAACGCCATAACTTCGGACATTTTTTTATGTGTTTTAATGAATAACTCCTTGTAGAATGGTGCAATTTTATTCCTGTTGGTGTCATGTGGTAGCCAGGGAGAGTACCTACTAAATCCATATATTTAAAAAAATTCGCCAAGCTAAACTTGTGCTTTTTTTTTTCATTTTCAAGTGTCCGAAGTTAGGAACAAATTTCTTAACTTCGGACAGCTCTTCCAAACTTCGGACATCCATGTATTTTCCCTTTAAACATGAGAATGGTTAATGGGATCTATCTTTGGACACACTGGCCAAACTTCGGACACTTGAGAAGTTTTTAAAAAATGTAAAAAAAAATATTGGGCACTCGTGACCAGAGTTATACATATATATAGAGAAGTATCCCAGAATATCTTCTTTTTGGAGCTCGTAATTTCATATCACATTAAATTGCATCATATCACATTGTAGTGAGGTATTCTGGCCGTAAATAGAACTAAGAACTATTCACGAACTTTTTGAGATGAAAAAATAAAATAAAAATGCACTGCATATACCCAAAACTGTAAGAGGAACTGTCCTCATTTTCCTAAACAAAACTTCACTTAATTATCAAGTATCTACCTCATTGACTCAACAAATGCATACCGAAATAACATAATATGATGTTGAACATTTCTTACAGGTTCTAAAGACACACACACACACACACACACACAAATCAACAGACACACGCACACACTGGCACATGTTATGAAGGCACCATGGAACATATTAACTGTAGTACATCAGTACAAAAAACTATTCCTTAACTACCAGTATAAAATACTGTAACTAAATGTATAGTGTCACCTTTTTCTTTAAAATAAACCTCATTACTGGTTAAGGCACCTTATTGGGAATAACTTTGGTACTGGTAGTACTGACTATGGTATCTTACAGATCTATATCAAAATTATTATCGTTACTTAGGCCAAAGGTTCACATCTACATCAAAAATCATCCTTTGCTTTCGGTCAAGTGTTGGTTCTGGTAACGCCTTCAGTATATCCTCTTTGTCTGTGTCACTGCTGTCATCAACCATTGGATATACAAATGTGTGAGGTGTACCCTGAACGTGTTTGAGAAACCTGACATGTATTTCTGGTTTTACCTTAACAATGATAGCAATATAATGCCTATATCTGTCTTTGGTATCAAAGGGAACCCTCACAACTACCCAATCTGAGGGAACAACTTTATCCCCAATAATCTGGGTAGAGGTGACTGTCAGGGGAGATGCTTGTGCTTCATGGTTGGGTGCAGATGTGGAAGTGGAAGGCTGTGCTGCTATCTCTGCTGTATCCTCTTGTGGCTGCAGTGGCTGGGGTTGTGGATCATCAACTTCACACTCTTCATGCTGGCTCTCTCTGTTTCATTTTGTAGTGCCCTTGTAGTAATACTCATGCCCAGTGACACATTCAACCTTTTCTTTCGCCTTGGTTTCGCTATAGCTGGACTTGAGCTTGACTGACTGGTTCCATGCCTCATGTCCTTCAACAATTCCAACACTGAGCTGTCTAAGGCAGTACTGGTAGATGGTCCTGGTGTACCAGCATCAGCTGTATCTTGGATTGAATCTTCTGGAAGTCTTGAGATGGATTTCTGTGGATCAAGAGGATAAATGCCGCACTTCCTAAACCCACTACGTAGGTTGTCAGCAATGGTCCCTTAACTTTATCCACCAGTTCGGTCAGTAGTGCTGGGAAGCAGTCTTTAGGTAATGAAGCACTCAGCCTACCAACAGTAGTTTTCTTGAAGTTCTCGAGGATCTTACGCCAGTGCACTTTTAGAGGCCGGAACACAGCAACATCGAGAGGTTGTGTCAAGTGCGTGGAGTTAGGTGGTAAGAGAAGAAAGGAGATATTATGTTTCTCACATGACTCAATAACACTGGGTGATACATGGCTTGCCAAGTTGTCTCCTATAATGACAACTCTACCTGTCTTGCATTTAGCATAGGGGAGGATAATTTTGTGGAACCAGTCATCGAATGAACACGAGTCGAACCATCCACTGGGGGACCTATTGTATAGTGTTCCAGCAGGGCCCCCTTCAGTCCAGGTATCGTAAAGTTGGATAGCTTTATACACCACATATTGAGGGAGTAACACACCAGATGCAGTTCCAGAGAACATAATAGATATTGAGGATTTTGTTGCGTTCATGATTCTCTCTGGATATTTAGTGCCCCGCCTCACTATGACTTTCTTTTTACCTGGATCATCAGTAAGATTGGTCTCATCAAAATTTATTATGTTCTCTGGAGGCACACCTTCTAGTGATTTTTTCAGGTTACTGTAGAACTCAGCTAGCATGGCTCTTGTCACTCTGGCTCTGTCAGTCTTTATATTCTGGGACAATCGTCTACTAAGGGTTTGTTTGTGGTGCTTGAAGAAGGAATGGGCCCATTTAACACCAGGTACATTGTTACTGAATCGTGACACAACAACCCCTCGTTTGTCTAAATATGCTTTCACTAACATCCTCAAGTCCAAATTGTCGAGTGAGAATCCCCATTCTGCCAATGTGAGGATTCTCTGACACACCAGTAACCCTTCATCATGGCTCAATGAAGTATTACGTCCCACTTGTTTGCAATGTTTTTGTATCAGGTAATCATGTAATGTGCTCTTTTTTAATTTATATTTTTCAGCTGCTTTGCGCACACTCATGTTCTTGTTATTTATGTCATCTTTAGCCTTTTCCAGGGCACTTTTGGACACTTTACTTGTGTAGGCTTTTTTCCTCTTTATAGGAGATTTCGCTGTTTTAGCCATGTTTTTCTGTTTTTATAATTAGCATCACTTTACCATTAATATTATTGTCTGTCCGAAGTTTGGACTTTATTTGGCTCAAATAATTTGTCTGTCCGAAGTTAGGAATTTTTTCTGCAAAATAAAGAAGTATTCATTAAAGCAGGCATAGCAAGATTATCCATGCATACATTTTGAAACAGTTTACTTCCCAGTACTTACAGCACTTTTCTACATATAATCGTACTGTTCACTTTTTTACAATTGAAACTGTTTGTTCTGTGTGAACAAAGTTTTGCAGGGTAAGAAAATTCAGTTATTTTTTCCAATGGATTCACGAATTTTTTTCACCCACACATATTCAAGCTAGTTTAATAGGATTAATACATAATAGTCTTAGAGGATTACCCTACCTACCCGCATCATTATTTTTTGCAAATATCGCACTCTCTTCCAATAAACTTGAATTATTACATTTTTTTGCGAAATGTCCGAAGTTTGGACGCCGTCCGAAGTTATGGCGTTTTACGGTAGTTAAGCAAGGTTAGGCTAGGTCAGGCGGATCGGTTGCCTCACCAAACTCCATCCTACCACCCTTGTAATCGAGTTGTGAGCAGGAGGTGTGGGTAGGGGCAGGGTGAGCAGACTCTCTCTGGTTTACCATGCTTCGCTCCCTAGCTACTGGATGCTTCCTGTTTAAACCAGAGCTATTATACAGATAATTCTATGTATTACTGTACCACTGAACCATTCGGTCATGGCCTGGATATACCGAAAGCTGGATAATCTGAACCTGGATAATCGAACTTCCACTGTATACAGTGAGTCCTCAAAATACAAAAACCCGAAGTACGAATTTTCAGCGATACGAAATCGATTAATATAGGACAAATTCCACAGTACGAAAATATGTCTCGATGATATGAAAATCGATACTCGATATGAAAGGAAATGCAGAGATTGCCCAATTATCCAGACTATATGATGTGAAGAAGGGCCTGAATAGTCTGAAATCACGATTAATCTGGTGGAAACAAAACACAAGTACTGTTAGATTGATTTATTTACCGGTAAATGTTCAGTGAAAGACACAACCATCTTCCCAGTTCAGTCTGAAGAAAATTTACATCAGGCGAAATTCGGGCCCTGCTGTGGATGTCACTGATTGCACTGCGTGGTTGACCCTTGTGCCATGTGGTGCGGTGAGGATCTGTCCCTTTTCCCCTTTGGGGTTAAGATGCGAATGAGTGTGTTTGAGTGGATGAGTAAATTGGGAGTGTGTCTTCCTGTCTCGGCTACCTCCCTTTCCTTGGGGAAAGCAGCCTAGATATATATATATATATACAGTCAAGTTGCCTAAAGTGCGGCTAATTGGTTCTGGACCACGCCTATTCCATAGAAAACCGTGCCATACGGATAACTAAACCTATGGGAAAATTGGAATTTGGTTCTGGACGTTCGGCCAAAGTCCCCCTTTTCACACCACTTTTCCTCATTTTTCCTTACTTTACACATGCACACAATCAAGCAGTCAGTCAATGCATGTATTACAAGTAACAGTAGGCATAAAAAACGGGAGGGTGATCAGCTTTGTTTCTACTTGGGCAATACCATGCACTGCAGATTGAGCGAAAAAATGCTCGGCCAAGTAGACACAGATCAGCTGACCAAGCAAAACATTAAAGATGGCGGAGGCTGCCTGGTCAAGCACTGATTGAAGAAGTTTATTTGATAAAGTTTGTTTGCTCAAGTGTCAACAAAACTCACATTTAACACATTAATAATCATTCTTATATACGTGATGATGATGATGATGATGATGGGAGGCATTATACTTATTCTTAGCTCGGAGATGGGTGCTTCGTCACAAACCCGTTCATAGCGGTTTTACGAACAAACTTGTAAACTAGCCACAATACCCAAAGAATCTTTAATGTTTCATTACTTAACACAAGGAATTTGGTGAAGTTTAACATCCCCATAAGAGAGAAAGAAGTCTGCAGTTGGAGCACTTTTAGTATGGAGGTGAAGTGGTCGCCATCTTCTTTGTTTACAAACAAGGGAGCGTGCCTCCAGGGGAATTTGCCCGCGTGTTTCAAATCTTGCCACACCTGCGCCATAGATAGTTTATGCGCGTTGTTCATTTTGGGGGAGGTCTGGTACCTTGCCATGTCTCATAAAACTGTGGCATAGAAGTCCGTGCCATAGGCGTCTGTATATATCTATATCTGTCTAGCTATCCATCTATCTCTCTCTATATATACAGTAAATATATATATATATATATATATATATATATACAGTACCCTCGCGTCCAGCACGCGTTAGTCCAGCACGATTCGAGTCCAGCACGGTGAGCAGTTAATTAGTATTATTTAATACAATTTAATTACTGCAACACGAGTGTGTTAGCATAACACGCACAGAGCTCCGAGAAGTGGGCCAAATCCGCAGAGTTCACTCTAGCACGATCACCCCCGGTCCAACACGGCCATACTGGACATTCCCATGATGATGATAGCCAATGAAAAACTTCTGATCAAGTAGCCTTCCCCGCCCGCTATCGTGACGTAATCATGATGCCGCCCAATCAAAAACGCTTCTGGTGTCACATGATGTTTTGTTTACATTTCTCCCGCCACAGAGCCACTCAGTCGCATAATTGCATTGGAAGGTGCTTTTTTCTTGCTGCATTTTCTGCCCTTGTTACTGCATTTTACCCTGTTCACGATGCCTAGGAAGCCTTCTGAGAACCCCAAGAAGCGTCGGCACCTCCCTCAGGCCACCAAGCTAGAAAGCATCGAGAGGAAGAAGAAAGGGGAGAGGAAAGTTGACATTGCCAAGGCCTACGACATGAATGAAGCCAACGTGATCATAATAAAAAACTTAAGACAAGATCCTGGCAGCCGAAGGCTATCACACGGCACTTCATACCAGGTGTGCCGAGGATGCGATGGTAAATCGGAACTGTAACGTGGTAAAATTGCCGACGATACCACGGGCATTTGGAATTCATCTGGATGGATTCCTGCTGAGCATACGATGGGGAAAACAGTGTGACCAAAACCCAGGTGACTCGACAGAGAATGTATCATACTACAGCATTGAACATTTAGCCTGACACTGAATACATATTAATATTTTAGAATAAATATCAATCGTTTTGAAACCCTTCTCATCGGCGTGCATACCAGTTTACAAACAAAGTTGCTTCTCCTTATTCTCTACCGAGTCAGCGACAGCGATCACTTTCCACAGTCACGAGACGGGGCTGTGGCAACAGCGTGCACTTTGCCGAGGATTACAGGGCTAGGACAGGCAGAAGCAGGACCTTCCATGGCTGTGGACGAAGATAGTGATTCTGAGTGTGATTTTGAAGCATTTATGAGGGAGGTTTGATTTCGAAGGATTTATGAGGGAGGTTGAGGAGGAGCAACAGCCATTACCCGCTAGTGACGCCAGCAGCCATCCTCCGGGGACCCAGTAGGGCTAACTACAGCCTTGGATACCACCTTCCATTCCCAGCAAGCCCACCAACACTATCCTAAAAGGTTAGTTATCATTCATAGCACAGTACCATTTATTATAATTACAATAGTACCAATATATGTATAAGTATATGGTAGGTATTTAGGGTGACTTTTCCGAGGGTTGCTGACATAATTCATTTTTCCCCATAAGCTCTATTGTTAGTCCAACACGTTTTTGGTCCAACACGTGACCCATGCATGACGATATTACCGTGCTGGACGCGAGGGTACTGTATGTATATATATATATACAGTAATCCCCGTACTATCCGGATGCCCACTTTCCGGACATCCCCACATACCGGACATTATCGTCCCGGGATCCAATATTCCCAAAATGGTCCGAAAACCGCAAAAAAAATTGAAAAAAATCCGACTTTTTCCCGCCCGTAATTTGAACTTGGCGCGCGCAGCACGGGACAGCTTTGTTTTGGTGCGTCCTTCCTCTGACGTCCTCTAGAGCGCCCCTGCATCCTCCCCACTTACCACCTGTCTCTTGTCGCGAGTTCACGATCGTCGTCATGGCTGCCCACATGCTCGCTTTCGTGGTGGTGCCTTACCTGCTGCAGGCTCTCCTTCTGCTCTCGTGCCTCTCCTTCATGTGTGTGATGATGGCCCTTCCTCCTGAGAAGAGGAAGAGAGTGGTTTTGACTCTGGAGAAGAAGAGGGAGATATTGGAGAAAGTGGATGCGGGATGGTCTTCATCACGCATCCTTCGTGAGTTCAACCTGGCCCGATCTAGTTTGTTTGATATTAAGAGATCCCGAGACAAACTCATGCGGTACACGGCTGACTTCTCGTTGAAAAGCAAACGCAACGTGGAGAGGAAGATGATGTTTACTCCCAAGTATGCTGAAGTCAACCGCTTCACGTTGATTTGGTATCGACAGCAGCATGGTGCTGGTGTGATGGTGCGTGGGATGGAGCTGAAGGCTGCTGCTGAGAAGTTCGCCAGGCTTCACGACGCCCTAGACTTCAAGGCATCCGAGGGTTGGCTCTTCGCGTTCAAGTTACGACATGACCTTACCAACCGTAAGTCTCATGGCGAAGCTTTGGATGCTAACGAGGATGGAGTAGAGGGAGTTTCGGCACAAGGTGAAGGGCTTGATCGACAGGGAGGGCCTCACACTTGGTCAAGTCTACAACGCTGACGAAACTGGTTTATTCTATCGCTCTTTGCCAATGAACACTCTAGCCAAGGAGATGGAGAAGTGCGTACCTGGCTGCAAGCTCTCCAAGCAAAGGATATCTGCTTTGTGTTGTGCTAATGCTAACGACATGCACCGGCTTAAGCCCGTTAGCGTTGTCCGTGCAAAGCAGCCTCGGTGTCTTCGTGGCGTGATGGATGTCCTTCCTGTCGCTTGGTACCATTCCTTGAAGGCATGGGTCACAGCCCACATCTTCAAAGACTGGTTCCACCGCCATTTCGTCAAGGAGGTCATACATTACCAGACGGAGAAACTGGGAATCCCACGTGACCAGGTAAAGGCCCTCCTTCTCCTCGACAATGCACCTGCCCACCTGTGCGACAAGGACTTGGTGGCTGAGAATGGCCACATTAGGTGCATGTTTATGCCGCCTAATACTACTGCTCTCATCCAACCAATGGACCAAGGAGTAATCGTGGCAACGAAGCAGCTATACCAACGGAAGTTCCTGAACGTGGTTGTTCACGAGGATGAGCGCAGGGAGGGACGGGACACGCGAGGCCAGCGGTCTTTGGAAAACCTTCGCTGCTACAACATGAAGTCTGCCATTTACAACTGGGCCAGTGGAAGGAAGTCCCTGTCAAGACTCTAGAAAATGGTTGGTCTCGTCTGCTTTTCAGAACGGATGTGGAGCACGATTTCCTAGGTTTCGACATGGATGACTTCCATGCACGTCTACGTGCGCATGGGGACTATGTTGATGTGGACGAAGTGCATGAGTGGTTGGATGACGACAAGGGCGATCCTGGGTATCAGACCCTGTCTGATATCGAGATCGCATCTTCAGTTGCAGGTGTCAGTACCCAACTTGATGATTCCGACGACGACGATGATGCGGACTCCTCTCAGCATGACACAACTCTAGCCATCCCCAAGCTGAGTACACTCCGGGAACACCTAGAGTTCGTTCTGGACTACCTGGAACACCCGGACTGCGACAGGGAGATGGGGCCCTTGGGACTTGTGGAGGAAGTGCGTGCTTTCAGGCAGCACATCATTAATCGTCAGAATCGTCGTTCCTTGTGTCAATCAACGATTGACAGCTTTTTCAGGCCCGTGACCCCCGCTGTGCCCAGCCCTGGCTCCACTCCGTTGCCTCCCCAAGACAGGCCCTCATGCTCCGAGCCACAGCCCAGCACATCAGCCACGGTGGAGTCACCGCTCGACTTGAGTTTGCGCCTGTCTTCAGAGTCATCTGCAGTGGGTACGCCATCACCACGACCCAGCGACGCACCCCTAGGTGACCTGCATGTGCTACTCTCAGACTCTGACAGTGAATAGATGCCAAGAACTTCTCCACTAGACAACACAGGAATTTACAGTGTTGTGCAGTGAAAAAAACAGTGCATAGTGTTAAGGAATTTGAGTTCTAAGTGAAAAGACAAAGATTTAATGGACTGTAAATTTAACGTAAATTAACTTCAGTGTGTTTTGTGTAGAAAATGGTTTCAAGAGTGGAAAGACTTAAAGTGCAGAGTGCAACACTTATTTCATTAAGGGACAATGGAGCGCAAGTAAGACGAGAGTGTGCAGTGTTAAGAGAATGGAATTCTGAGTGCAAATGACTAAGTTCTGTGCAAGACTTCATGAACAGTGCGCTACAAGTGCTTCAGGAAATCCTTCTTACTGTCAGAGATGGCCAGGGACTGGCTGTAAGTACCCAGTATGTTTCATAATGTACTGTACTGTATTTTCCATACTGTACTTACCTCTAACCTCATTTCACCCTTTTATGTCCCTTATTGGTGTGAATAGGGTATTAGGTGCTATGCATGTGCAGTAGGGAGGTATTTTTCTGAGTTGGGTCCATAAGTACCAGTCCAGGAGTCAGGGACTTGTTCTAAGTACCCAGAATGTTTAATATTGTATAAGCTCACCTCTAAACCCTAATTTTATGATTCTTTTGCATTTATTTCAGTCTTTTATGTCCCTTATTGGTGTGATTTGGGTCTTAAATAGGTGCTATGCATGTCCAGATGGAGTTGTATAGGTGTTTTTCTGAGTTAGGGTCCATAAGTACAAGTCCAGGAGGCTGGTGCCCACTATCCGGACAAGACCACTTTCCAGACATGCCTTTGGCTCTATTGCGTTGGATAGTGGAGGGATTACTGCTATATATAACTCAATCCTCGTAAACCGCGGCAGTTTGGGTCTGGACCACTGCCGTGGTTTACAAAATCCGTGGTTTATAAATAATAACTCTTATGTGGATAATTAATTAGGGTCTGGACTTTGGCCAACCACCCCCCAAAGCACCCTACCTACACCTATCTAGGCACCATCAAACACAGACATAAAAATTTAGGAATATTCAGTGCATGTATTTAATAGAAATAAGCAATGTTAAGGGATCTCACCTTAATCCTATGACGATATTGCTTAAGTGAATGAATTGGGGTGGTGTTGGGAAGAATTTAGAACCTCTCAGCATGAGGAGGGGGTGCTCCCTCATGCTGTTCTCCCTTCTCCAGCTCCTCAGCCTCCCTCAGGAAGCCCTCAAAGTCTGCCTCAGAGATGACTGATGCTTGATGATGACGGTTGTTGGGTCGCGGTTATCAAATTGAATGCCGCAGTTTACAATTCTCCTCGGAAAAGCCCACTTGGGTGCCTAGATCTGCGATTTTCGTGACTTAATAGTGATTTAAGGTTGCCAGCAGTCTTACGGCCACCTAGCCGTGATTTATGAACACGCGATTTACGAGGATTGAGTGTATGTATATACAGATGTATAAATACACACACCTCAGGGTTAAGGGACTGAACAGGGAGTCTGCAGTGGATTGTGCAGCATGGAGAGCTGCCATTAGGTGACCCAGGCCGACACATGCAAGAATGTTGGAGCCTTTAAAAACGAAAACGAAAATGAAACACACACACACACACACACACACACACACACACACACACAAAGTATTTAGTAGTAATACAGAATGCATTTTTTATTTTTATAGAGTTTCATGCTGTTACATAACTTGTACAACATACCTCTTGGACAAAAACATCTATTGTAAAGTACTAAGGTATCAGAATCCTCCTCCTCCTCCTCCTCCTCATCATCATCATCATCATCATCATCATCATCATCATCATCATCATCACCATCATCATCATCATCATCATCATCATCATCATCATCATCACCACACCACCACCACCACCACCATCACTATCATCATCACTCTCATCGTCATCATCATCATCATCATCATCATCATCATCGTCGTCGTCGTCGTCACCATCACCATCATCGCCGCTGCCCCATGAGGAGCGCAGAAGCCCAGGGGTAGGCAAGCTGGTTCTGATACTTAAGATGAGAGTGACCAGCTTCACTCATCCCTGAGTGGCATTTTGTGAGCAGTAAACCCCAGTCACCCCTTGGATATAAACCTGCACAGGCTCAATCCAATTGGAATGCATTAATTACCTATTAAGCCACCAGGCTTTTCAATTTGGTTATATGGTTACCACCCAGCATAGTGAATGGTTTCCTGGTGTACAGGAATCCATTTGGCGTGAATGATAATAGAGGACAAAATCCCCCACCCCCATATTTCTCCACTCTTTACCTTTGCTTGGTAGCCTTTTCCCTTCACAGCATTTCTGATTTACCACTTCATTCCCTTGATAGTCCATTTAATATCAGTGACATGATATATATGACATGCCTGTGTTCATTGTGGTGATTTATATGCTGTGTATATATTTTTTGCTTTTGCCTTTTCATTAGTTGAAGGAGCTTTCTGCTCATCCCTCCATATGATACCAAACAGTGTCCTTTCTGCTTTGTTACATGTTTGTAAATACCGTTTTCATTGTGCCTGTATTGATTGTTGCTTGAAAAAATACGAAGATGATAATAATTGTTACGTTCATGGGCTTTATATCAGCTTCATAATTGCTTGAACTGTATATAATTAGCCCATACTCTGGTGAAGAGAACAACTACAGCAGTATTTCTGCATGAAGTAACAGCTAGTTGGTGTGTTCTGTGGACTTGTGTAAAGAGCCCATGTACAGTACTTTCATTAATATTAAACCCAGGATTGTGAAGGGATAGGCAAGCCCCCAGTTTCTGACTATCTTGTTCAGAACATTTGTGAAGGTTACATATAGGTAGCATGCATCCCATGTTACAGGGCACATTAAGCAGCAAGTATAAAAGCGAAATACACCTTATTCTCATCATGGGTTTCACAAAATGATTCATTTTGTGGGTATATTTATACCCTCATTATCAAAGATTGAATCCACAAAACCAGGGAGCCTTTTTTTTTTTTTTTTTTTTTTTTTTTTTTTTTTTAAGCATAGCTTGTACTTTTCAAACTGCAGGAGTTGGTTATTCCTTGATTAAAGTATGAAAGACCTTTCATAAGTTCAAAATATCATTTCATACTGTAACAGCAAGAAGAAACTTAGATTGATTGAAGTGGTTAATAAAAGTTGATTGAAGTTGTCATTAATCTTAACCATGGATTTCATGAACAGAATCATGAGCGGCAGTGTTGTGGTGATGCACCGCCCTCGCCAGCTGTGCCGTCACCAGACCCAGAGCCAGTGGAGGAGGACCCACAGCCAGATGCTCAGGTGTGTTATGATGCAGTGTCGCATCACTACATTTAGTTCTCATTAGAAGTCAGGGATATATCTTGAATATTGGAAGAATATTGAAACTTTTTCTATGCAGTGGGTGATATAAATTGGGGAAACTGGCAAACGAACTTTAGTTTTAGCAATAGAATTTTTAACTGTAGCCGCCTGTAGCATGCATGTTGGATGGGACATCTGTGGTAAGGGAGATCGGAAAACATATGCCTCTATCACCTCATGAATTTTCATGTAAACTTACACCATACCTGACTATTCATCAAACAAACATGTGCCATTATGAAGCACAGAAAGTTCTGGACATTAGTTGAGATTCTGGAAAGTACATTGCTTGCTTCCAGACATTCCTTTTGAGAGGCACATCACAGCTTAGGGGGTTATTAACAGTTTTTCTGTTTTTTTCTGAACAGAGAGAGAGAGAGAGAGAGATACCCCTCCCACCAACTGATCTAACGGTTGAATATTTTAATTTGCCCTGTGAACTTGACCTTCAGCAAATTACTCACATCTTGCTTCATTCTTACCTAACCCTTTACCCATCCACCAACTTTGGTTCAAATTAGATCAATGTTTTGCCCAGTGACTTAGTCCTTTGGGCTTTCCTTGTGATCTCAAACTTTAACTGACTGTTTTGGAAGTTGAACATCTATCCTTGTTTTGGTAAATTCATTACATAAAGTTTAATACTGTATATATCAAATGAAAACGTTCAAGTTGACCTTGACATTTGACCTATTGTTCTCAGAGAAAAATAGGTCATCTATTTGGGTAATTCTCAACTCATATATCAAGTTTGATCCATACCAGATCAGAACAGTTTTAGCTATTTTGTTCACACACAGACACACGAATCGAATTATACGTTTCACTGGGACCTCAATCTCTGACTCTTTTTTTTTTTTTTTTTTTGGAATTCTTTTGTTTTACCTGACCCTTAACCTATATACCAAGGGCATTTGACTTTTCTGTATGGCCTTGTTCTTTGATAGTTCTCAAAATCAAATCCTACCTGCAACCCTACCACAAAATTTGGTCTAAATCAGATAAAACAGTTCAAATTAACCTTAGGCTTTGATCTTTTGTTCACACAAAAAAAAAGTAGATTTACTCCAAAACTGACTGTTAACGCTTCACCAGGTTTAATTAAAATCAGACAAAATCTGACATTTTGTTAACAAAGCACACCCATGTTGAACTTTGACCTTACCCTGTGACCTTGACTTTTGATTGTTTTCATAGTTAGAGTCATCACGATTTCTAGTTCGTGGTCTAGCCCGCCAGGTGTCCATAGTGTCGTTCTCAGAAAATGGGGACAAGGGCTGGGAAAGAGTAATCAGTTGCGGATTTTTATTTTTCATGTTCCTTAGCTTAAATTATACTTGAAAGTAATTTTCATTATTCATCATATATATAAAGATGCAGTATCAAATATAAATAAAAGCACGTCATCCTTATGTGAATACTGCAAAATTTGTATGGATATTTAACAAATACCAATTTAGGGCCTATTCACACATTCCAGAACAGCTAGTGGTTACTAAAGTGACGTATTATGTACCCAGAAACTATGGTAAGATTGTAAATGGTAATATAAACACATGTCACTGTCTTTGAATATTGGTATATATTGGTCAAGATATGAAATGAGAAATCTTTGGCATCTTTATGCAGATGCCCGTCACGCTGCCAGGTGCACTATTATCATTGTAGGGCTAAGTCACGGATGTAATGTAAACAGTAGGATGGAAGGCCACGGGATTCCATGCAATATGCTCAAGACATTTTACTGACTGGATAGGAAATGGGTTATCATCCCAGTTTGTTAATAATTAAGGATCTGGGAATACCGATAATTTTCCATTAACACAAACAGGCCGTCTTGATTCATCTGCAGTACATTCTTGCCATCAGTTGGCTCAACTTGATCCAGTATATCGGGATGTTCAAGAGTTTCTTACTAATTGTATTAGTTTTCCTTTACTATATCACGATTGAGGCACTGATCTGTGTCTTAAGTGTTGCTTAAGCTGTGCAACAGTCCATTTTTCAAACGAATTTGGCTCAATACTGCACAGGATGAATCATGCAGCCAGTGTCTTATGCACAGAGTAACATGCTGGAATTTACCATTCCCTTCTCTTTAGCCAAAATTAATCTAACCTAACCAAACCTAAACTAACCTTATCTTAGATCAACCTAACCTAAATTAACATAAACCTTAATTCACGAAATGACCGGTTTACAATCTGCCTTTAACATACTGTACATATATCTATCCATCTATCTATTTATCTATCTAAATATATACATACTGTACATATATATATATATATATATATATCCATCCATCCATCCATCCATCCATCCATTATCCAATCCTACATTGCCCCAAGAGGAGCATAGGAGCCTGGGGCTAGGCAGTTGGTCTCGACATTTAAGCTGAGAGTGACCAATGTCACTCATCCCTGAGTGGCATTACATGAGCAATAAACCCCAACCATCCCTTGGATATAAACCTTCACCGGTTCAATCCAACTGGAGCGCAATAATGACCCACTAAACCACCAGGTGCCAAAATTTGGTTATATGGTTACCACCCAGCATAGTACTGTACATGGTTTCCTGGTGTACAGGAAACCATTTGGCTTGTCACTCAGTGTACAGTCACCCACAGGCAGAAGGAAAAGGAAAGAATGAAGGAAAGAAAGACAGAAGGGGGAGTGTAAAGTCACCAGTAGGCAGAAGGACAAGGAAAGAATGAAGGATAGAAAGACAAAAGTGGATGGAAGGAAAGAAGGATGGAAGAGAGGAAAGGGCAGACACCCGAGAGCAGCAGTACATCGAGTGAGTGGATGGTGAGCGCTCCCACCTAACAACATATATGTATACTGTATATATATATATATATATATATATATATATATATATATATGTCGACTTATAATTATCTATAGGTCAGAAAGACATCCAACCTTCTTCCTGAGACATGTATTTCATAAAATGTTTGATAAATGGCACAATACTTGAGATAGCATGCAGATACTGTCAGCATAGCAGACGACACCTGGGGTCGGTCAGCTGGGCTGGCTTTGTTTTTGTTCAAGCCGGGAAACATATTTCGGTATAAGTGTGAGATGCTACATATGGTGTTATTAAGATTAGGAGATGAATGCCATGTAATGGAACGTACTGCAATGAAATACTTGGACAAATTCATTGAATGCTGCTGCTGCTGGATTTAAAGAAAAATGAATGAAGTATGTATGGTACTGATTTTGTGTGTGTGTGTGTGAGGAAGAAGGAACCAAAGGCCATGAGCCTGCAATACCTGTTCCCTCCAAGAGAAAAACAAAATATGAGAGCTAAATTCAAGATTTGATCATTTCGAGATACCTGGACACACTGCAATTGAAAGACTGGAGATCATAGGAAGCAGGAAATACAGACAGAGGGAGACAGTTCCAGAGTTCACCTGTTGCATAAATGAAGGACTGGGAGTAAAGGTTAACTCTTGCATTAGAGAGTTGGACAGAAAAGGGATGAGAGTTTACTGCTAGACGGATGCTACACACCCGTCATAGAGGTAGAGGGATGCAAGCAGACAGTTCAGAGGAGCAATGACCATTGAAGTAGCTATAGAAAAGAGATAAAGATGCAACAGTGCGGCGAAGAGACAGAGGTTGAAGGGAGCCAGTAAGAGGAGGAGAGTCAATGAGACGAAAAGCATTTGATTCCACCCAATTGAGACGAGCTGTATGTGGGGAACCTCTCCATACATGAGAGTTGTACTCCTCACAGGGATGGATAAAACCCGTGTATAGAGTCAACAATTGTGCAGGGGTAAAGAAGGAACAGAGTTGGCTAGACGGATGCTACACACCCGTCGTAGAGGTAGAGGGATGCAAGCAGACAGTTCAGAGGAGCAATGACCATTGAAGTAGCTATAGAAAAGAGATAAAGATGCAACAGTGCGGCGAAGAGACAGAGGTTGAAGGGAGCCAGTAAGAGGAGGAGAGTCAATGAGACGAAAAGCATTTGATTCCACCCAATTGAGACGAGCTGTATGTGGGGAACCTCTCCACACATGAGAGTTGTACTCCTCACGGGGATGGATAAAACCCGTGTATAGAGTCAACAATTGTGCAGGGGTAAAGAAGGAACAGAGTTGGCTTAGCACACCTAATCTCTTTGAAGCATATTTTACAAGAGATGTAGTATGATCTTTCCAAGATAAGTCCTGTGTGAATGAAACCCCAAGCATATTCAAGGATGATGTGGAATTAAGCTGAATATTATTAAACATTAGTGGGTACACCTGTGGAAGATTTTGTCGGGTTGACAGATGTAAGAACTGAGTCTTTGATGCATTAAAAACAACAAGATTATTTTTACCCCAGTCAGAGATACGAGCCAAGTCAGACATTAGGTGTGCCATAGCCTCATCCCTTGTTTGTTGAAGTAACTGCTGGGATGGGCGTTGCGGGAACCGAATGGAAAGGTGAAGGGTGGAGTCATCAGCGTATGAGTGGATAGGGGTAGATGTACAGCTTAGGTCACTGATGAATAAAAGGATGAGTTGGTGATAGGACAGAGCCCTGAGGAACACCACTGTTGATTGATCTAGGAGAAGAACGATGGCCGTCTACAACAGCGGCTATAGAACGACCAGAAAGGAAGATAGAGATGAAGGCACAGATAGAAGGATAGAAAACGTAAGAGGGCAGTTTGGATATTAAAGATTTATGCCAGATTCGATCGATAGCCTTTGAGATGTCAAGTGCAATAGCAAAGCTTAAGCCAGAGTCCTGAAAGGAGGATGACCAGAAGTCTGAAAGGTAGGTGAGATGATCGCCAGTGGAGCGTCCTTGACGGAACCCATACTGACGATCAGAAAGAAGGTTGTGATAGGAAAGATGCTTTAAAATTTTTCTTTTAAGAACTGACTCAAAAACTTTTGAGGTACAGGATGTTAAAGGAGTTGGACAATAGTTAGAGAGTTAGGAATGGTCACCCTTCTTTGAGACTGGCTGAATGAGAACAAACTTCCAGCAAGAAGGAAAGGTACAGGTTGATAGACAAAGGCGAAAGCGTTTACCTATACAGGGTGTAGGCGCAGAAGCACAGTTCTTAAGAACAACAGGAGGAACTCCATCAGGCCCATATGCCTTGTTAGTATTGAGGCCTGTGATGGCAGAAAATACATCAGCTGAAGAAATTTTAATGTCAGCCATGAGGAAGTCAGAGGGGGGAGTGATGGAGGAACAGCACCGGAATCATCTAAGGTGGAATTGGAGGAGAAAGTCTGTGGGAAGAGATCTGCTTTATCAGTAGAAGAAATAGCTACAGAGTCATCAGAGTAGAAAAGAGGAGGGAAGGATGATAAGGTAAAGTTGTTAGAAAGGTTTTTGGCAAGGCGCCAAAAGGAGCAAGAAGAATTCGAGTTGAAGAGTTGAGAGCATGTAGTACGGATGAAATTATTTTTAGCAGAGCAAAGAACAGACTTGGCATGAGTTTGAGCAGAAACGTGTAAAAGGTGTGATTCAGGGTGCCCTCTCCTTGTTGTGGTCAGCATTAGAACAAGCATGATTAAACCAAGGCTTTCTTGCAGTAGTCAAAGGATATAAGAAATGAATGCATGCTTTCAAGCCCGAGAGAATAACCTCCGTAATGCGCAAGGTACACTCAGATGGCCCCCGGCCATGGAAGCGATAATCATTCCATGGAAAATCAAAGAAGTACTGCCTGAGGGCCTCCCAATCCGCAGCTCCAAAGTGCCACAGACGACGTTTCTTTGAAGGGTCCACAGGCCGTACCGGGGCGATAGGACAGGTTAAGGTGATGAGGTTGTGATCAGAGGAGCCCAACGGAGAGAAAAGATTAACAGCATAAGCAGAAGGATTAGTCGTAAGGACGAGATCAAGTATGTTGGAGCTCTCTCCAAGGCAATCTGAGATATGGGTAGGGTGCTGTACAAGTTGCTCAAGGTCATTAAGGATAGAAAAGGTGTAGGCATGTTCACCAGGTGGATCAGTGAAAGGAGAGGAGAGCCAAAGGTGGTGGTGAACATTGAAATCTCCTAGTATGGGGATTTCAGAGAAAGGAGAAATGGATAGAATGTGTTCCATCGTAGAAGTAAGATAGTCGACTAATTTTTTATAATAGAATTAGGGGATAAGTAAACAGTGCAAATATATTAAGTCAGAAAATGACAGGAAAACCGAAGCCAGAGTGTAGAGAATTTAGAAGAATCAAGTTCAGGAACACGAGAGCAAGATAAGTCATTGCCTATATATACTGTACACAACAGCTACCTTTGGCTTTTAAATGAGTATAGAATAGGAGGATACAGAAAAGGGTTTGCTGTCAGTTGCCTCAGACAGCTGAGTCTTAGTTAGGGAAAGAAGGTGAGGCTTAGAGGAGGAGAGGTGGCACTCAACATAGCAAAAGTTAGAGGAAAGGCCGTGAATGTTGCAGAAATGAAGAAGAAGTGAGTCAGATAGTGGTTCCAGGCATCTCTCTGAGTCGTCACTGGGAGAGGGGCTGATATCCCAAGACGAACGCGCTCAACAACGACCATAAAGACAAAGAAGCACTTGCAGATATCACAACGACCACAAGGACAAAGAAGCACTTGCAGATATCGCACAATACTGCATATGTATTACATGTTAAACAGAAAATAAATGAGAAAAATATGTTTGTCAGAAATATGTAAAATATATACATATATATGGATAGTTCAGGTTGTCCATATTTTCAATTTTCTGGCCGGAAGCTACACTATAGACACCTGGCGGGCTAGGCCATGAACTAGAATTCGTGATGACTCCAATTAAACACTATCCTCTTGCCATCCTCGAGCCTCGCCCGGGACTGCTGTGCCTGGAGTGGTAGCGTGTTCATGTAACCTAGCAGGGCTATATGATCCAATACAGGATCTAGCTCAGGGGAACGCTATTTCTCCCCTTGCCATACCTGCAGTCTTTTTCCCTAGCTTTAATCAAAATTAGCAGAAGATTGTGTATGTTGATTTTACAAAGCCAGACTTTGATGTAGGGTTGTGACCTTGACCTTCCAGATATTGTTAAAAAAAACAGTAAATTTACTCATTGGCTGTCCCTCAACCATTCCACCAAAACACACACACACACACACACACACACACACACACACACACACACAGTCAGAACATAGTACTATACTGACTTTGGCTGTGTGAGTATAGGTGGAAAAGAAGAAGTGGGTGGGAAGATGACAGAATGAAGTTTTGCTGTTTATAAATAGAAAAACATTTTGGATTTGACTTTATATCATTAGATTTGATCATATTTATTGCCAGTCTGATCTCTTCAGCAATAAATTGAGATTTTAAAATAATACCCTTAGAACAAGAGATTGTGATTTAAAATAACCTCCACAGGAAGACAGCAAGATTTTAACATTCAATTTGTGTACGATTGCCCAAACAAGTGATGTCTCACTTTCTTTAAGTTTGACAGACAGACTCCCTGGGTCTGGCAACGTTCACTTGATCGGGGGTTACGAGACGGAAACAGTCTTTGCCTGCTGTGCAAACATTAGTCGTGGTGTAAAAAAAAAAAAAACTAATCTTGTGAAAATATTAGTTAAGTTTAGTGTTTATGTTTTTTTTAGGTCAATAACAATAATTAGATATAAAGCGAAAGCTGACAGGTTTTCACTCGTCATCATGACCACTGAGCTTTATAGTATGGAGAGGCTTTCTCATGGGTAGCACCGCGTAGTTTGTGTAACCGCTGCCAGGGGCCCAGGGTGGTGCTGATGTTGTTTATGCACTACACCACACCTATGCCTTTTGCAATCAGCCCATGAATTTGGAAAATATAGTGCCATGGCCAACTGTTTAGCTTATGTAAGCAACAGCGAAACAGAAACAGCAGCCTAAGAACAGTGATCCAATTGCATTTCCATGGTGGAGGCAACGAGTGCAGGTGTTTCAATGTGGCGGCCAAAGTTACACGCTCGCTGTGAGATAGCCTCTCCATATTACAGAGCTCAGTGGTCACAACTCATGCCAGCAGGGTTACTAATGTAGCAATTTTCCCACTAAATTTAGAGGTTTTAAAAGCAATGTAGCTGGTAAAAATTTAAATATTATCTGTATATATGGCATTCTTTTAAAGCCCTGTCTGGCATTTTTTTCCTTAACCTCTTCTTTACTGATTCCTCCCCCGAATGTAAACACTACGTTTACCCCCCATACCGACCTGATAGCTCCCCCTCCCGTATTGTGAGAGTTAGTGTATATTCTTTTGCACGTCGAAACTATTCACTCTTTGTGATTTGTTTGTATACTGATGATCACATAAACCCCGCATGATGTTGGTAATAAAAAAAGATTATAAAATAAATCATTACGGTACATAAGTTTACATATCTTATGCTGAAGTAGTTACCCAGGTAACTACTGTACAAACTGGCTTGAAAATAATGTCCTGCATAGATGGATGGCTTATTTATTTACCTTGTAAGCTGAGCATGAAGTGTGTGAACACACGTGATGGTGATGGCTACCTTGACCCACTTGTTGCTGAGAGTGCAGCGTCACTAAGCTCGCTACTCATTTCCTCCTCCTCCTCACTCACATCAACCTCGCTATCATTTTCAGGATCACAGTCATCTACTGACACATCAGACACTGCTGCATCATCATCTGATACATCTAAATAAGTATCCTCACGAGGAAAAAACTCATCACTATCGGAATCTGCCAGAGACGCATGAGAGAAAAATATCCTGTACACCCTCTCTCGTGGTTAAGTGCGTGGTAACTGATTGTCTCTCAAGCAGGCCAAGGGGTGTAAATTTTGCCGTATGTCAGCAGAAAATGTAGTACAATATCTGTAGTAGAAATTATAAATAAAATAATGATTGGTCTAAAAGAGGTTACATCACAGATGAGTGAGCAAGCCATTGGTGCTACTGCAACTCAGTCATGACGTATCTTATGATGTCAGAATTCGTCAGAACTTCGTCACAGTCTTTGTTGTCAAAACACAGAGCTGTTGCTAACATGAGGTCCTCAGAAACAGCCTTACCGGGCTACCCTGAGGCCTATAAGCTGCCATTCACTAGAGGGTGTACCAGCATACCACGGTAGCGGTTCCGGTGTCTCACGGGTGTTTATAGGCGATGTACGGGAGTACAGTACATCAAAACACATTTTCGGTAAAGAAGGGGTTAATATACCACAGTCTGGCAGATTTTCACCTTTTTTTTTTTTAGACCAACCTAGCAGATTTCTATGATTTTTTCCTTTGGCAACACTGCATGCCAGGCTTTATGTAAGTCAGTCATTATCATGGTGTGGACATGGGTGGATGTGTTCATCTTTGTCACCTGTGGTGCAGCCAGGGTGGGGGCCACTGGGGCCCAGGGCCCACTCGAAATTTCCACGTGTGTTGGAGAATAGACTTGTTTAGTCCAGAGTGTAATACTCGGTATGTCACATATTTGGAGAACAGAAAAAGTATTAAATTCTGAGTGAAAAGTCTTGTACACACATATACTTTTTAAGACTTACTTTACTTGGGGGAGGCGGTGGCTGAATCGGTAGAGAGGCGGCCTGCAGTCCTGATGGACCCAGGTTCGAATCCCGGCTGGGGCAGGGAACAGTTTAAGGATTTTAATTTCATTAAAAGCAGACTTTCCTGATCTACCAGATGACCCGCCGACATGTCGTAAAAATACCCCCGCTAATACCAATACACCAGTCCTGTATGAGACAGCCCTAGCATGTATTCAATATGGACGGTCGGTGTTAGCGCCGAAGTGGTGATATGTGGAGGTGTAGGAGGACTACTGGGCCTTGGGATAGGCTACTGCCCCCGAGATATAGGCCCTGAAGCCTTTGCCCAGAGTCGGACACATAAAAAAAAAAAAAAGGTGCACGACAGATATTCGAATCTGTGCACGGGGAGCTGTTGGTGCATGGTTGGGTCAGGAGAGGAGGCAGGAAAGGAAGCAAGAAACATGTGCTACTCTGCGAAATTTTCCTTTTTTTTTTTAACGTACCTTATGACACATTATCTTCAAAACAGGAAACTCCACTACTAATAGGTTTATGTAATTAACTAGTTAGGAGTACCTGTGGGCATGTAGGCCTACATGTGGCAGAACTGGCAAGAAAAATAAACTATCGTGGCAACATTTACCAGCCATCAGCTGAGTGTCACTCGCTCATCACCCGCGTGCACCATCTGTCATCAGTCAACTCTCATCAGATTGTGTTGCACCAGTAACCAGTCCATACAACTTGCTAATTACGCTACTTGCACGCTGTACTTTGACGAGAAGTGAAAAGACGTTTTCTGTGGGTTTCCCTGGATCACTTTATTATGAATCGGAAGCAACCGCAGCAGTCAAGTACAGGTCTCCCTCATTTTACGAATGGTATGCGTTCCTAGAAAGGCAATCGTAAACCAAAATATCGTAAAGCAAAATTAAGGTTTAATGGGAAAAATAGGCATGCATTCCTGGACTCATGTATAAGAAACCCAAGACCCATACAAGTGATCTAATATGCAATAATAATGATGATGTTTTATGTATTGTAGTGCATCTGAATCACATATGTATGTACATTTGCAAAAATAAAGACATGAAATAGCAAAAACAACATGAAATACAGCTGTACTGTACTGTAATGTACTGTTATGTACCCTCCTACTGTACTGTAGCTCCGTCCAACCTTAGTCGGTCCCCCCCGAGGCTGGAGGACGTAATGCTTTAATGTCTCCTCTGATGCTAGGAGACATCCTGGGCCAAAGCCCATCACTCGTCAACACAAGAGGTGGAGAGGGAGGAAGCAGGGGTGGTGGAGGTTTGGGTGGCAGGGGTGGATGAATCAGGAGAATGAGAGGTGGTGGAGGTGGAGGTGGAGGTTTGGGCAGGTATGCCATGCAACTCTCAGCTGATCTGCCTGTGAGCACGGGATTTCCATATGTCCAATCGTAAATGCGAGGGAGCTCAATTGTAAAATGAACACTTGGTACTATAGAATAAGGATCATAAATGCGAAATATCGTAAAACGATACAGCGTAAAACGAGGGAGACCTGTATATTGGACTTCGTAGGTTCAAGTTTTAAAAGGTTAGTTTATGTTTAGCAAATGCATTACATTGTCGAGGATATTATTACTGCCCGTAATAATGACAATTGATAATGTCATACCATGAGCTCTACATAAGTGTAGGTACACACACAAACTGGAAGCCAATGATTGCTTAAGATTTTCCTTGTGATATATTTCAGGCTTTAGCTGCCTGTGCCCTGTGTGGCAACCGTCACTGAAGTAAACTAATCATCACTGAACTAAGTGAAGTATTTAACAGACGATGGATTTTCATAGACATTAGTGCTAAGTGTGATGAGTTGGGATAGTGTGAGACATGGGGTGAGTTGGAACAGTTGACACTGTAATGCCAAATGCCAAGACATTTCCAATTTATGGTGCCCATTCAATAGCCCTGCCCCAACTTTACAAATGTTGTTAATACTAGTTCTCTATAGAACCGCGAATAATGCATGAAAAATGTGCAAATATGAAAGGGTAGCATTTTAACCTTTGTAGAATTAAATTTTTGAAAATAAACATATTTTGCCAATTTTCCTCTCCCACAGTCAGCTTCAGAGTTAAATGTCTATTTTTGGTGGGTGAAATCTTCAGTTGTTATAAGTTTTTGTGATTTATCTAGAAAATGCATTTTTACAGCAGAGCAGTGCTAAAGGATTAATAGACAATTGTCCTGACTCGCCCACCTTTTTTTTTTTTTTTTTTTTTTTTTTTTTTTTTTTTAAGGGTGAGTTGGGACAACAATTTCTTTTGTGATTTTTGCAAGGAAAAGTCTACTTCTCATGCATTATATAATACTATATTATATACTACTATATTCTCCCTACGTGTCAAGTGGGGTTGGTGGAGGATTAGTGCCCCTCCCTGTAAAACAATTAACTCTAAGCCCTTGGTCACCCTGTTTGGGATACACGGTGTCTGGCAATGAATGAATGATGAATATTTTATAGTCTACTATATTTATGGTTGGTTTTGGGTATCAACAAGTAGATTTCTCATTTTCAGGTTGCATGCATGCCCTAAAGAGAGAAAATACTGTGATGTGGATTATGGCAAAAAAGCATATATTGGCATAGTGTTAAAAGTAGGGAAAAAAGTTGTACAATGAAATTTTTGGAAAAGAGAGGAACTGAGAAATACAACTGGGCAGTTTGTGATGATATACTGTATACCGATGATTTTCAGCAGTATATCATTGGTGGACCTGTCTTATTAGCGCAGGAACTGTACCTTTTACGATGCAAGAGGTGGACAAAGCCTTTCATGATTATAAAAAACATATTTCTCAGTGAAATTTTTCAGCATGAATAGCTACAGGCAACTTAGTGGAACTCTTAACTACGGAATATGTATAGTGCAGTGCGTCCTTATGTGCGAGGTGTGGGGTGGGTGGGCTAGGTTTATGATGGAAGAGTTGTGAGGTAGGATGGGATTGGAGCGCATTGGTGCTGTGATGAGGAGGAGTAGATTGAGATGGTTTGGGCATGTGGAGAGGATGGGGATGATAATGGTGCAGAAATGATAATTGCTAATGTTAGGGGTAGGTTTGCAAGAGTTTGACCAAAAAGGACCTGGAACAAGGTCACTGAGTGTGACCTCAGGGATAAGGGACTGAATAGGGAAGCTGCCAGAGATCAAGCAGCATGGAGAGCCACTGACGGATCAAGCATGTTGGACCCTTTAAAAACTAAACAAAAACTAAACGAACTTCAGATTGATTAATTGGATAAATGTAAGTTTCTTTTTATGTTTTTTGAGCAGTAATGCTCATTTAATTTTGATATTGCATTTTATATAAGGTAATAGAAATAAATACTGTATAACTTTTGTGCTACATTATATATCAGCTAATATATTGAAATTAGTGTCTCTTTACTCTAAATGAAATACAGTATTAAGTTAAAAAGTGGTATGTCCCAGCTCAGCCAAGTATGTCCCAAAACTGTCCCAACTCACCCCATCATGGCAATCATCCCCCCCCCCCCCCCCCAATTATATTTCTGGCTTCACCCCCCTTTTTATATAATCCTTTTCGTCTTTAGTTCTCGCCATTTTCACACACTTGCTTTTGACTCATCCTCTCCCTCTTTAGTTCTTTCATGAAACTGCCCTACATATTTTATTACATGTTGAATTTTCATCATGTAAATAAAATGACCAACTTTTCCCCAATAACTGCACTGATTTCACAAACTTACCTGAATATCGGCAGATTGATTTGTTTCTTGATGGCAGCACTGGTGGTTAAGGGTTGTCCTTGGGTACCTGCAATAATTTGTCTCTCTTGGTCTTTTGTTGTGCCACGAGGGTCTTCATTTGGCAAATTTTCTGTGTTGTACCTCTCTTGGTATTGCTGATCTGTCCGTTAACTGTCCTCTACTTGATGCTAAGCTGCCGGGATATCGATATTTGCCAAATAAAGAGCAATAATCTGTTTGCACTGATAGGCTGTAGTATCATGTTGATCCATCTTGTGTACAGTGCTCACGGGTTTTCCTGTGTAAATATCATTCCACATAGAGTGGTAAATGTGGAATATAATATTATCTTTAGATGTTTATTTTTTTTTTTTTTATTTGATGGCACTCGTGATTTTGCCATTACTACTATCTGTGGATTTTATTTAATGGGACATTTTTCCTTCAGTATTGTTGAGTTAGGATGTAAAATAAGTAGTACGTGTTGCCCCACATTTTAACCCTGAAACTGTTGAGTGATAGGCCGTGCATTTCACATTCTTTCATATGGATAAGCCTCAAATTTAGTATACTGTGGTTTCATCTCACGTAATGCGAGATATAAGCAGTAAAAACACTTATATAGTGCTCTTTGGAGGTAACCTAATTACTGCTCTTTCTGGTGTGGAATATAGGAAATACAACTAGGCCTTGGCAGTTGCCAGATACAGTACCACTTTCTGAGCAAAAGGTACTGGGAATTGGGTCATCACTTCTTTGGGCTTTTGTACATTGAATACATGTAATTATAATAGCTGTCAGAGTATTAGATAAAATGATAGTGTACTTGGGAGTAGTATAGTTGAAATATGTGTAATGTATGCAGTACAGTTTTATTTTTTATTTTTTTATTTTTTTATTTTTGTAACTAAATCATGGACAGCAAAACCCTCTTTAGTGTCTCAGGCTTATGATGCTTATGTCTAACAGTATTTTTTTTTTTTTTTTTTTTAATACTGGTATATCAATGTTTGTGCTGATTATAGTGCTGGGAATTTATAATTAGCATTTTCATACTGTTTTGACAACACTTGCAGTTGATCACAGCTGTTCTTGAGCCAGGCTTTTACAGTGATCCCTTGGTTATAGCAGTCTTTGTTATCATGTGAGATGAAAATCTACACTCCTGCCATTATGGTGCATTTTTCAGCTCAGCCATCAATATTGCATACCCGGGCTGATTTCTGGAAAATGTTGCTGCAGTATCTGTGGTTTCTGATGGCATAAGGGATTCAGTGTTGAGTCTGTACTGGAGGAGTTAGTCCCAGATGCTGGAGATCACTAACTCTCTACCTTCCAAGCCTCAGAACTCCTTACCTCAAGCCCATCCCAGGTCTCTCTGTGGTACATGTTTCTTGTTGTGGCCTTATTATTAACTTCTGTTTACCAGACCCTGCCTATGTGTGTTTCGGAAACTTAACAGTATGTATGTTTGCAGTGGATCTAGATTGTGCTAAAATGGAAAATTTGGACTTGCACCTAGGGTGCCTGGTACCAGTTAGGATAAATCCCATAGTTTCTGTGGTTTTGTTATCTCAACAATTACATTATCATGCATCATGTTCAGTACCAGTTCTGTGCGATAACTAAGGGATCAATGTACTGTCATCATTCAGCCATCACACCACCATATGACATTGCATGGTACTATAATAGTATCAGCCAAGTCATCATTGTCGCCTGACAAAACTGATTATATGTAGTGTATGGAATAGTGGTCTGAGGATTCATTACACTTATGTTTCAGTGAGGAAAAAGGTGAATTTAAATTACTGTTACATTTTTGTTACATGTTTATAAAATTTTAACAAATTAATGATCTGTGTTTTCCACCCCCAGATTCCATTTTTAGCATATTTCAAGCTTCGTCCTGCAGAGCACACTGGTCTGGCTCCCTACACTTCTCCACGAAAGAAAACTCCTACAAGCCCTCCCAGGCGGCTGTCAGGACCCCTGTACCCACGCTATGAGTCTGTGCCCCTCTCATCACCCCTTGGAAAGTGAGTGTGATTGTGAAGGTCACAACATTGCTGGATCAAAGATAAAGTGTTGTTACTGTAGTGACATTAGAGAGTGGTCATATACTTCAGTATATTGATGTTAGCTAAAGGTGAAGTATCTCAGAAAGTGATAGTAAAACAAGAGGTGCAGGAACAGCTGTTGATACTGTATAAATCATGTGTCTTTGGATCCAGATAGTCATTACAATATTGCACAAATGTGTGTGTGTGAAATGTATTGTTTCACACATACTAATTTTAATCAGTAACGCTCACCTCTCGACATTTTGTGTGATCGTTGAGGTAATATTGTCTGTTACATGTGTGAGATATGCAGTGCTTTAAGTTAGTGAAACTTGGACAGTTAAGTAGGAGGATGCTTCAGTCTGCAAACATGAGGATAGTCAGATAGGTGTGCAGTGTTTCCTTGTGTAACATGTGTGGCAATTGACAGAATTTTAGATGAGCATCTGAGAGCTCAGCTTAGAACTGAATGCATTGGGTATACAATGGATAAAGGAGATGGTTCAAACTTGTGGGGAAAATGAAAGATGAAGTTGGGTGAAGAGGTCTTAAAATTGTGAATGCGAAGGGAAGAGCACCAAAAGGTAGACCTAAGAAGACTTGGGATGTGGTCCCACAAATTGACTTCTGAGTAAGTACAGAATCCACAAAAGATACTGACCACACAAGGCATAATGTAAATAGAAGTCACACTTCAGGGAATATGTTAATGATACAGACAAAACAATGTAGCACAACTGCATCCTAATACTTGGTTATGTTGGCCTTGGCCTCAGTTATAATTGGGAGGCATTTGGGCATGCTAGCTTCTAAAGTATGGAATTACAAGTATTCTGCATTCATCTGTTTAACTCATATCCGTTTTCGTTTTCGTTTTTAAAGGCTCCAATGTGCTTGCATGTGTCAGCCTTGGTTGACACATGCAAGCATGGTTGGCGGCTCTCTATGCTGCACGATCCATTGCAGCCTCCCTGTTCAGTCCCTTAACCCTGAGGTCACACTTAATGACCTCGTCCCATGTCTTTCTCGGTCTACCACTCATAACCCCACCCCCAATATTAACACTTCTCACCTTCTTCACCCAATTATCATCCCCCATCCTCTCCACATGTCCAAACCATCTGAATCTACCTCTCCTCATCACAACACCAATACACTCCAGTCCCATCCTACCTCTCAACTCTTCCATCGTAAACCCAGCCCCTCCAGGCCTTGGACGCAGGGATGCACTGCACATCCACCCAATCATTGTCATTTCTGTACGTCTGAGCCGGCGAATATCTTTCTCCTTCACTGGCCAGGTCTCACCACCATACAGCATTACACTCCTAACACATGCTGCATACAAAGACCCCTTAGCACGTAGGGAGAGTCCTCTCAATGTCAGGAGAGGCAAGAGCTCCCTGAACTTCTTCCAACCACTTCTCACCCTAGCCACAGAGCTAGCTCCAGCCCCACCTCCAGCACACAACATGTCTCCCAAATAACAAAACTCTTCCACACACTCAAGAGATTCACCAGCAAGTTCAATCCTTTCACGTCTGACAATCTCCACCTGCTCACCCTGACACGCCATATGCATAAAATCAGCATTATCTCACAGTCTACCTCTGATACCACTACATCTCTTATGCACCCATTTATCACACACACCGCACAAGATGGAATTACTTCCCACGCCCCTGTGGCAAACTGCACATGGCCACTCTCCCTCGTCTTTGACAGTACCGCCACCAACCCTAGATATCATCACTTTAGTTTTATCTGCATTTACCCTTAAACCCTCTTGCCTCATACCATCTCTCCACTTCCTAAACCTTTCCTCCGCCTCCCTTTCGTTCTCTGCAATCAACACCAAATCATCAGCATACAACAACTCCCACGGGAGTCTGTTTCTAAAGTCACGTGAAAGGGCTTCAAGTACCATGATAAACAACATGGGACTCAAGACTGACCCCTGATGCACACCAACATTCACGGAAAACTCATCACTCAAATCTCCATTCACTCTTACCTGGGTGTGAGCACCCACATACATAGCCATAACCACCCTAACCAGCCACTCCTCCAAGCCAAGGTTTCTCATTGCCCACTTCACCACCTCTCTAGGGATTCTGTCAAAGGCCTTTTCCAAATCAACAAAAACAAAAAGAAGATCCCTTCTCCTACCAATATATTTTTCCTGAAGCTGTCGAACAATGAATATAGCATCAGTGGTCCCCCTACCTGGCATAAACCCAAACTGCATCTCATCAATATTCACTCTTTCTCTAATCATGCCTTCAAAAACTCTCTCCATTACCTTCATTATCTGATCTAGAAGCTTTATACATAACTCTATAATTTCCTCTTTCCAGGGCATCACCCTTCCCTTTATACACATTTACAATTACACTCTTCAGCCAATCATCTGGGACAACACACACATAAATAATCCTATTTATCAGGTCAGTGACTAAACTCACCCCTATATCGCCTGAGGCCTTCAGCATTTTGGCAGTCAACCCAGACACACCTGCTGCCTTCCCCACCCTCATCCTGCCTATTGCCTCACTCACAGTAGCAGTATCAATCAAAGGCCAAGGGCCAGACACTGGATCTGCTGGCTCCAAACCTTCCCTGTCCCAGCCTGGGAAAAGGAAATGAGTTTGCAAGTTACACTGAGGAAAGCTGACGACAGCGGCCAGTAAGGAGATGATGCAGTTAATTGTCAGCAAACCACCCGGGAACAAAGCCCTGGTGACCACACACACATATACACACATACTCACACACAGGCTTCTTAAACTTTCCATCCACGAGGAACACACGTGATACGTCTCCTGTTTCACCAGAATTTAGGAAAGAGAGCTGAGAAGGAGACAGGCCTTAGAAGAGACAGGTCACAGGGAGAAGGGCTTGGCAACTTGAGAGAGAGAGAGACAGAGAGATAGCTAGTGGGACGGGACTATATACTTACGCTCTGTGTGAGAGACTTGTTAATATTTCCAAGACAAATAAAAATAGTCCCATACTATTCTTTACCTCTCCTGTCACTACATGACAAATGGGAAGCTACTCCAAGATATAAAAACCGCTCGTCCACAAGTCTAAAATATATATATATAACTCAGTCACAAAGGAACCACACAGTCTTTTATGACATTTAGTCTTTATGACAAAACTCCTCATTCAACAACTGGTAATAATGCTCTCTCCATGCATCTTTAATATCCTCACTGTTCACCACTACCCTTCCTTCATCATTCTTCACACACTGCTCACCTATAATATCCTGATTATCCCTCTTCACTTGACCTGCCACCCTAAATATCATATTTTTCCTTTCCCCATGATTTAGGTTATCAAGTAATAGTCTCTGTGACTCAGACTTTGCCCTGTATACCTCTCTTCTAGCCCTACGCTCAGCCAAATATTCCTCTTTGCTACCTCCCTTCTTCCATTCCCGGAAAAGCCTTGTTTTCTCCTTAACTGCAGCTTCTACACCCTCATCCCACCACCAAGTAACTTTATGTCCTAGGGTCCTCTTGTCCAACCGCATGTTACATCAGTAACTCTCAAAAAATTGTTTTTGAGGGCTCTGTACTGTCCATTAACGCCTCTGTCTACAGCTCCCTGTTCAGCCACCACTCTCCTCAACTCGTTATAGAAGGCATCCCTTACTACTTGGTTTTTCAGCTTCCATATTTTGCTCCTAGGTACATAAGACCTCTTTTTCATCACTTGTTCTTTAAGCACCATATCACAAATCAATAGTTTGTGCTGCTGCACACACTCCTCACTTCCTATAACTTTAACATCCCTCACTAACCTCCTATCAGCCCTCCTAACCAGAAAATAATCTATCTGACTGCTATTTCCCCCAGACTCATACATAATTAACCTACTGTCTCTTTTCCTAAAATATTTGTTGCACACAATCATGTCTGTTGCCTCCCCAAACTCGGGTATTCTTTCCCCTTCACATTCATAATGACAGGCACTGACGAGGTCTTGCATGTTGTAAGCCTGTCCTTCATATAATTCCATGTTTTTTCAATGGAATTCAAAAACGAGAGTTACCTGGCCAATTCAGTCTTCAGTGTCATGATCTGAGAGGAATTTCATAACCTTTTTTGCCTTCTGACATGGAGCAGAGCCCTGCATAAAATGTGTACAACCATGAATGTTGTAAAATTGCAGGAGATGGTTGTCTTGCATCATTGTGTTTTTAGAAAGGAAGTAGAGGCTTCCCCTGCCCACTTCCCTTCTAAAACAACCCCACACCATTACACTATGACTGTGCATGACTGACGTTGTGAGGCTTCCTTACCCACCCAATACGAGGACAAAAGCACATTAAGTTGCTCTCATCAGAGAACATAACCTTTCTCCAGTCTTGTGAGATCCAGTCTTTGTATTTTCATGCAAAATCAAGGCATTTCTGGCACATTTATTTGGTCAGAAGTGGTTTCTTGGCTGGCAAGCATCGTGGCAGGTTCAAGTGATTTTTCCCCTGGTGTTGGATGGTGTGGATAGAGACACCTAGTTGAAGCTTGGGATGATTAACTTAGATATGCAGCCATAATGTCAGGAGTTCTAGGGATCTCAAGCCTTAGGAGACTGTCTGTAGCCTGTTGCCTTGCTTTATCATCCTTGACAAGGTTTCCATGGTGGGACAACATTTGGTGAGAGGCCAAGGGCACTCTCCACACCAACCATTCTGACCATCTGGTTCATTGTGCTATTTCTTTGGTAGGTATGTTCTCCTGCATCCGGGCGAGTATATGGGTCTTTTCCTCAGTAATTAGATTGGTAGCTCCCATATCTAAGCACTAGAATGCATACAATAACATCCAGTATAACAGGAAGCAGTATCCAAGGGTTCTGGCTGGGACTGATATCAGCAGTACTACTCGATAGCTCATTTAGTGGGTGACTGAGTTAGGTTTAAACACAGCATTCACTTGAAGCAAGCCTAGAGGAAAGCCAGATGTCACCAGAGAGAAATCAAGCAGATAGTGTGGCATGCATTGCAAATGAAACGAGCCCCTCCTGGCCATTGTATTTTAAGGCAGAGCTGCTAGTTTCTTTTGCATAGCTTGTATAACTAGATCTTGTACAGGGCTGAGTCAGGTAGGCCTACTCCTCCCTTTTGCATTCAGGTGCCACACTGTAATTGTCTTTGCATTGCTGCACTACATACCAGATTTAAAATGAGTTGAGCATGGAGATTGCATGATTAAATATTTAGCTAGTAGCATCAAAATTCCCTGACAAGAATAACGATGAATGGTTTGCCCCACTGAGTAGTTAAGCTGTCAGGACACTAGTTCTCTTATGTTCACTCCTGTAATTAGTATGTGAGGCAGACTTACAATACCTGGTGAATATTTCCATTCTTTTTTATTTCATCCCTCGCGATTTACTTTATTGGCAGACACAGTACAGTAAAAGTCCTTTCATTCGGGATCTTCGTGACAAAGCAGGTGCTGAAAAAGCAGAAACTGCCAGATAACCTGGAAAACCTGCCAGAAAGTTTCAGGCAATCATTGTCAGTCACCCCAGTACGATCACAGATTCTAGCAAGTATTATTGGTCAACCCTAAGCACTAAATATTTAATAAACAACTTGTATTTAATGATACAGTACACATGAACTTACCTTTACTTAGGAGTATTTGCATATTTACACCGTAAGATAGCACAACAAAGTTTCCAGTCTTTTGAAGCTCAGAAAGCCAAACACTCACGAATCATGATGGCTGACGGCTCATGCAGTGTTGGAAAGCAGAAATCTTCAAAAGTGCTAAGCTCAACTCTAAAATGTGCTAAGCTACAGGTGAACTGTTCAAATTTTCATGGTTAATTGGACTTCAGAATGTGCTGGATATAGAAAAAAATCTAATATTTGTTGGCTAAATTATTATGAAAAGCGCTAGATCGAGCACCAACAGTGCCAAATTGGCAACTATGGGTGCACGGGTACCAACGATGAGCTGACGTCTCTGTCACGGGTGCCGATCGCTCAGCACATGTGCCGGAATAGCAGATAACTATTGTAATATGACTATTTATAAAAACCACCAAAAGACCAGAAATACCTTATGACCAGGTTCCAAATGAGAGGAATTTTACTGTACATGACTAGCGACTTAAATGTTTGCTTTGTTGTTAGAATCTAGAGACAAATTGAAAGGCTAGAGACTATGACTGACTACCTTACATTACTGAATTTTCAGTTTTGTAGATCAGAACTTTGCTCATGGTCAGTACTATCCTGGGAACTTATATAGAAGCAGAATATATTGACCATACCAAAAATTGGTTTCAAATTATTGATACACAACAAAATTATCAGAAAACAAAAACGAAAATTATACATAATGCCAAAGCATGACAACTGAGACTTTTTCTATAATAATAATAATTACTGGGGTGGCTGATTGTTTACCAGTAATTTTGCATAGTGTCTGTCCCACTGCTGCACTTTGGAATTTGACATAAACTACATGAATGCCCTACTCTAGAACAATTTAAATGAATTTATTGTAACATCCAGCTCATCAGAGAATGAACCTTGAAAATAATGTAATTATTTGCCATGACCTCCTTGTAGGACTTCCTGGAAGGGTCAGTAAGTCAAAAGGGTTCTTATTTTTTTGTTTAACCCCTCAGTGGCCGTGAGGTAATACTGGACATTTGTGTGCACCACAGTCTGGCCCTGTGATAATTTTTCTTCAAATTTCAAAGATCAGTTTTTTTCTTACAGATGTGAAGAGCATTTTCTGGCACACTTGGTAATGAGTTTTTTAGCTTCCTAAACACATCTTGTGATTCACTATGAGTTACGGAAAAATTTGTCAGATGACTACATACTCGCCAATAACATGTGAACCAATGACCGATAACATGTAAGATGAACTGACTGCCTGAGTGCTTGGGATGGTAGGGGACATTTGTGTAAATATGCCACTGACCTTGTTCCCTTCCCATAATTGTTCCCAGTTTTTTATAGATTGCACCATTTCAGAGTCTACTGCACTCACACTGTATGACTTGTGTAACACCAGGGGCCATTAACCCCTTGACACTGGGCCATCTATATCATGGTCGTCCTCTCAGTGTGGGCAATTTTCCTAAAATTGCATGTATCCAAACATTAATATCTCGGAAAGTTTAGCAGTTAGGGAAACAGACAGACCATGTTACTCACCAACTCTTCTTCGTGCGAATGAATGTTTGCAGGTGGGTGTGTCAATGAATAAGAATGTGAAGAAGGTGATAACTTATGGTGATTGAAGCAGGATGTCTCCATGCGTGTGAATGCGTCCCCGACTTTGGCTTTACTCTCAGTGAGATCACTTCTCCACTACTACGTAAACTAGACACAATGGCATCCAAGGCACGCTCTATGGCACTATCACTGAGCCCTTTCCTAGTATCTTTCGGCTGAGGCTTGGCGGGGGTGGATGAGGCAAGGGGTCTGCATGTCGGAACAGAATCAGATGAGGAGGAACCTGAAGACATCGTTCTACACCTGGCAAAGTCATGAGACAGACTGAAGCACACTAGTGTGAACTGGTGGGAGACTGTCCCTACCCTTGGTGGCAGGATCAAACATGAGCCAGTTCAAACAATGGCGGGAAGGAACTTGTGGCATATGCTGTCACCCAGCTGCCTCTGTCAACCTAAATTGCAACTGGATATCGTATTCCCTGGCAGTTGGGGGTTAAGGGATTGATACCAACATCTCAATCTTGCCACTTTAAAATCTCACAAGAAATTGTTCATATATTAATGTTCCTGTCGCGTGATCTAAAAATGGTAGTGATATATATAAAAATGTCACTTTGGTGTAGCTCTTTTGAGGAAGTGTCAGGTCCTGCACTTACTGTGCATAATCTTTGCCATTGTATGTTATTTGTGTATCTTGTGGTCTTGATGCTAACAGTGTCTGTGGAGTTTCCATAAGATTGTATACATAAATTATACTGAAGAGAAGGAAAAAAGAATGAAAAATGGGAAAAAAATGGAATAACAACATTTGGAAAGAAAAGATTGACTTAACCTAACAGTCAGTATCATTTGGCATTGTTCTCAGTACAAACGTGAGCCCCTGGACCAAATGTAGTTAAGGGATTGAATGGACATGCTGCCATAGATTGAACAGCATGGACACCCATCATCAGATGATGAATAGACTGACAAATCCAAGCATATACAAATACTGTACATACATACAATCATCTTCTAATCCTGTGTTGCCCCATGAGGAGCATAGGAGCCAGGGGCAAGGCAAGTTGGTCCTGACATTTAAAAATGAGAGTGAGCAGCCTCACTCATCCTTGAGTGGAATTACATGAGCAGTAAACCCCAACCACTCCTTGGGAATAAACCTACATGGGCTCAATCTGGCTGGAGCGCCTCAATTACCCACTAAACCATGAGGCTTCATAGTTTGGTTATGTGGTTACCACTCAGCTTAGGAAATAGTTTCCTGGTGTACAGGAATCCATTTGGCCTGTCATACAGTGTAGAGTCTCCTGTAGATAGAAGGAAAAGAAAGAAGGAAAGAAAAACCGAAGAGGAAGGCAGGAAAGAAGAGAGGAGAAGGTAGTCACCCAAGATCAGCACTACATTGAGTGAGTGGATGGTGAATGCTCCCACCTACCAATACAAATCCTTTCATATATTTACATTTACATTTAAAGACCATTAACCTTATGAGTATGTTTAGGTCCTTTCACCCAATGGCACCTCTCCATCTCTCCATGTGTAATCATTTTAAGCCTTTCTCAGCGTGGTCTTATAGCCCAGAGGTCTCCTCACTTGGCCTCGCCGCTTTTTTTTCCTATCCTTGCCTTTGGATGCTCTTTCCTTCGCATTCATATCCAAAACATTCCTCAGCCTGTCATCCTCCTCCCTCTGCTCAACATGTCCAGACAATCTTAGCCTTCAGGTTTGTCTTATCCCTGATATTTCCTGTGCCAAAACTCACTAGAAACACACACTTCTCTGTTCTGGTACTGTTAGGTCATGTTCATCCATCTCATCATTTCTGTGTGTTTTAGTCAATGTGTACCCTTTTCTCTTGCACACAAAGTCTCACAGCCATACACTATAACACATTTTACACATGTATTTTAAGGAAAGTACCCCTGACATGAAAGAAGAGTACTTTTATAGTCAAAAGAGGCAGCAGTTCCCTAAATTTCTTCCATCCTCTTCTTTGGGCTGAATCGGTAGAGAGGTGATGTGAAATCCTAATGGACCCAGAATCGAATGCTGGCAGGGGCAGGAGTTAGTTTAAGGATTTGAATTTCATAAAAGCAAACCACTGATCCACCAGAAGTCCTGCCGACGTGTAAAAATACCTCCGCCAGTACCGGTACACTAGTCCTGTATGAGACAGCTCTAGCATGTATTCAGTATGGATAGTGGGTGTTAGCGCCAAAGTGGTGACATGTGGAGATGTGTAGGAGGACTACTAGGGATTGGGATAGGTCCTTTAGCCTGTGCCCAGAGTCACACACACACACACACACACACACACACACACACACACACACACACACACACACACACACACACACATGCCTGCTCTCTCTCTCTCTCTCAGCATGTACATTTGTGTGTCTCACTGATTTTCAACATCAGTTCCTGTCTAATACTGGCTTTAGCTATTGCTTTCTCTCTCACAGTCTCTGTCTCTGTCTGTTTGTCTGTTGTCACACACACACACACACACACACACACACACACACACACACACACACACACATATTCATACATTTACACAAAGATGCACATTTACATATATGTGCACACACACACACACACACACACACACACACACACACACACACACACACACACACATATTCATACATTTACACAAAGATGCACATTTACATATATGTGCACACACACACACACACACACACACACACACACACACACACACACACACACACACACACACACACACACACACACACACACACACACACACACACACACACACTCTTAGTAGTGGAACTGGCATTTGCCCCACGTGCAGTCTGTCAGCATGCCCATTAGAAAACAAAACTTGCCATCCATCATCCAATCCTACGTTGCCCCATGAGGAGCGTAGGAGCCTGGGGCTAGGCAGTTGGTCCTGACATTTAAGATGAGAGTGAGCAACCTCACTCATCCCTGAGTGGCATTATGTGAGCAATAAACCCCAACCACCCCTTGGATATAAACCTTCACCGGCTCAATCCAATTGGAGCACAATAATTACCCACTAAACCACCAGGCGCCAAAATTTGGTTGTATGGTTACCACCCAGCGTAGTAAATGGTTTCCTGGTGTACAGGAAACCATTTGGCTTGTCACTCAGTGTAGAGTCACCCATAGGCAGAAGGAAGAGGAAAGAATGAAGGAATGAAAGACAGAAGAGGGAGTGTAAAGTCACCCGTAGGCAGAAGGATGAGGAAAGAATGAAGGAAAGAAAGATAGAAGAAGATGGAAGGAAAGAAGGATGGAGGAGAGGACAGGGCAGACACCCGAGAGCAGCACTACATTGAGTGAGTGGATGGTGAGCGACCCCACCTACAAAACTTGCACATACAGGTATTCCAGGAGCTGTCTCCTCAATTGACACTTCCATTCTGTTGTCCACATCTCAGATGCCCATACATAATGTACCTGAAAATTTCTCACACTGTTCATTTAACACCACTGCATCTTGTGTGAACCCATATATAAGAAGGTGCCCTCAGGTTAGAATCCTTTCACTTCCATTTTACACTGCACAGGGTCATGTGTTCCATGACATTACCTCCTTTACATTGACAGACCATGACCATTGTTATACAGTACCAGTGTTAACTTTTAGTCTCTTTGCTCACAATGTTAACTTTTAGTCTCTTTGCTTCCATCTCATCCCTCCACCTTTTTTACTGTTCTTTGGCCTCCTCAGTGCTTTGATAATGCTTCTAGTGCAAAACTAAGCAGCATCGGACTTGGCATTGAACCCACATACATGTCAGTACTAGTACAAACAAAAAGTCCAATGTGAAAGCCATTCTCATTATTAGTACACTACTAGTTTATGAGTACAGTATAGTACTAATTTATTAGAAAATGTTGAAAGAGGTCAAGATACCACTCAGTGCATTTGAGTGTCATATATAATAAATGATGTTAATTGTGTCTTTAATATTTGTTAATAGTGTCATGCTCCACAGGTTTCTTTTTGCCAACTCCAAGTTCCGCAATAAGTACCAAGTGTCTCAGCTCTCAGTTATGAGGTATGAACGACACCTCCCAGCCACACCAAACACTGAGGTCAACTTCAAAGAGAGGTTAGTATGTGTTGCAGAGAGAAGCCTGATTTGGACTACTGTGCCCACCCCCCCACCCCCTCACTTTTTGTTTAATTATCAACTTTCAGTGTTATATTTCAGCTAAATAAAAAATTTAATGTCTGGAATCAGCCATAATAAAAATACCAAAGTGTGTCCTTAACAGTGACAGTATTTAAAGTATTTCTGCAGTTGGATATTCGAATGATACAAAATTTCAAGTACATATATGTAGCACTGTATGCCAGTATTATCTGTTTATCTGTCTATCTATCTGTCTGTCTATAGCCCGACGCCCTAATATTATGATGAAACATTATATGGTAAACTCTCATTTATCCATTGTAATTCAGCCAAGCCCTACGGCGGTTAAAGGAAAATGCCGCATATTGCATAGTACCCCCGCCCACCCATTGGCTCAACATTCAGCATTGAGCCAGGTACTGTTTTGCTGTCCTTCTCAACCCTCAATTCTAAAAACTTTCCTATGGTATTACCCATGAGTTAAAGATTGAAATCAAACATAAAATGCAATACAGTACACTCACAGACACTAATTTCTGCTCAGAGAAGAGGGGAGCGGAATGGATGAAATGAGCTCCACCCACCTGTACCCCAGCTGCCAACCCTCCTGCATATCCCTACCCCTCCACATACCCCTACCCCCCACCAGTTGTTCTTAACTGGCAGTTTCATCTCAGGCTGACTTTATACTTAAAACTCTTGGTCACACTACTATTACACAAACATAAAACACTAGGACATGTAAAAATATGTAACTGTCAACACTCTGCAGCAAGAAATTATTGCATCATAACCTTGAGACTAAGACAGTATCTCAAACAATGGCCGCCCCAGGCCTCACGCATTGAGCTTGCTGTTTATTTTGTTCACACACACACACACACACACACACACACACACACACACACACACACACACACACACACACACACACACACACACACACACACACACACACACACACAAAACATGTGAGGGAAACCACCAGAAAAAGAGGACTTGATGTACCTTCAGTGCTAGATCTAATATTTACAAGGTAAGAAAATGATATCGACAGTTTAATATATCACCCTCCACTCGGCAAAAGCGATCATTCAGTACTAAATTATAACTTCAGGATAGCATATGACATAGTAAACAGCAATGATAGTTACAAAAAGAGCCTAAACTATAAAAAGGGAAATTATCAAGACCTAAAGAAGTATTTCTTAGAAGTTCATTGGGAAAATGAGCTTAGAGGACAAGATTTAAATGCTGTATATAAAAAATTTTGTGAATTTTATGAAATAGGAGTCCAGAAGTACATCCCACAGCACAAAGAAGCAGATAAGAAAATACAGAAATGGTTCAATACAGAATGTAAAAAATCAAAAGAAAGAAGAGATTTGTTGTGGAATAGATACAGAAGACACAATAGTGAAAGGGCGTATAATAATTACAAACAGGCAAGAAACGACTATACAAGAATAAGGAGGGAAACCCAAAAACAGTTTGAGGAGGATATAATAAATAAAAGTAGTGATCAACCAAAGCTGTTTTACAGCTATATCAGAAGCAAAACTAAAGTAAAAGATATAATACAATCCATTACGGACGAGGGAATCACTTATACACAAGAGAAAGATATTTGTGAAGCACTAAATAAGAATTTCCAATTAGTTTTTACAGAAGAAAAAAATTTTGAGAGGGACTATGTGGAACACGCATGTCCACACATACTACCAGATATACAAATAGCAGAAAAAGTAATACAGGAGGAGTTAAGTAGATTAGACAGAGGAAAAGCAAGTGGTCCTGATGAAATTTCATGTTGGGTATTACGAGAATGTGCAAAGGAGTTAAGTAAACCATTATTTTTAATTTTCAAGAAATCCTTGAGTCAAGGTAAACTACCTGATATTTGGAAAAAAGCAAATATTGCCCCATTATTCAAGAAAGGAAATAGACAAAATCCACTCAACTACCGACCAGTATCACTGACCAGTGTTGTAAGCAAGGTATTAGAAAAACTTATAAGAAAAGCTTGGGTAAATCATGTAGAAGAACACAGTATGATAACAGAAAGACAGTTTGGTTTCAGAAAAGGAAAATCATATGTTACTAATCTGTTGAGCTACTATGACAGAGTAACAAACACAATACAGGAAAGGGAAGGATGGGTGGACAGCATCTATTTAGATTTCAAGAAAGCTTTTGACACAGTACCACACCAAAGACTTTTATGGAAACTCTACCATCAAGGAGGAATTCGAGGCAAACTGTTTTGTTGGATGCAAGTCTTTCTCATAAAAAGAGAAATGAGGACAGTACTAAGAGGAAACTACTCATCATGGAAAGAAGTGACTAGTGGAGTACCACAGGGTTCAGTGCTGGCACCAATCATGTTTTTAGTGTATATAAATGATAAAAACAGTAACACTGGAAATGAGAGCTATCTGAATATGTTTGCAGATGATGCAAAAATACAAAGGAGAATTACTAACGCAGACTCTTGTAAAGAGCTACAAGAAGAATTAAATAAACTTCATGAATGGAGTAGTACATGGCAAATGGAATTCAGTGTGGACAAGTGTCATGTAATCAAGTTTGGTAAAAGTGGAAAAAGACCTGATTGGGATTATAAGTTAGGAAATAAAACCCTATACACATCAGAAAGAGAGAAAGACCTAGGTGTGATTATCAATAACAGACTATCTCTGGCTGACCACATCAGCGAGAAGGTACGGAACATGTATACACTGCTTGCAAATATGAGAATAGCATTCACATACATAAATGAAGACATGCTAAGAAGGATAATAACATCATTCATTAGACCAACCCTGGAATATGCATCAGTAGTCTGGAGTCCTCATCTTGAAAAGCACATAGACAAGATTGAAAAAGTTCAAAGGGCCGCTACAAGATGGATACCAAGCTTAAGGGACCTAAGCTACGAAGAAGGACTAAATAAACTGAATCTACCAACACTACAGGAGAGAAGGAAAAGAGGTGACATGATAATGCTATATAAATGCATATCAGGAAAGGAGAAAATAGACATAAATTATTACTTAACATATGGAGAAGCATCAGCAAGAGGACACTGCAAAAAATTGCATAAGAAGAGAGGTGATAAAGACGTAAGGAAATTCAGTTTCCCAAACAGAGCAATTGATCAATGGAATGCACTACCGAATGAAATAGTGTGTGCCAAAACAATTCACAAATTTAAGGATATGTACGATAAATATGGTTTAAGACACGGGACAGTACGAGCTTGACCTATTCTTGTAAAGATACAATTAGGTAAGGTAAGAACACACACACACACACACACACACACACACACACACACACACACACACACAATAAAGAACAGCAAAAAAAGTTGGAAAGTGGCATATACTAATGTTGATGGTTTAATATTGGCAAGGTTAGAAATCAACGATTACTTGAAGGTACATGAACCAGATATTATGTGCTTTATAGAGGCCACGTTAAGAGAGGATATTGACATCCATATGGGAGATGGCAAATACAAACTGTGGAGAAGAGACAGAAAAGAAAAAATGGAAGGAGGAGTGATGATAGCAGCGAAGAATAACATCAGTGTGGAAAATGTGGAACTGGGAGAGGGCAAGGCTGAAGCGATAAATATGAAACTAGATATCGGAGAGAATAGCAAGAGAGACATTGCAGTGGTATATGTTCCCCCTAAGACAAGGGCATGGAAGGACGATGAATATCAGGAGATGTTATCAGACATGGGTAGCTATCTCATGAAAGTGATTAAGAAAAGCAATAACATAATCATGATGGGAGATTTTAACTGTAGAGAGGTGAACTGGGAGGAATGGAATTCGGGAAGCAATGAAGATTCCTGGGGCACTACATTGTTAAATATTGGAATGAATAATGTTATGATCCATTGGGTCAAAGAGGAGACTAGATTCAGAGGAGACGACTTGCCAGCAAGATTAGATTTACTACTAACTAAAGAACCTGATGTAATTTAAAATATTAGTGTCCTGTAGGAAAAAGTGATCATGTGGTCATTGAGTTCCAGATGATAAAAGGGAACGTGGTCCCAAGAGATGAGCCTTATAGGCAGGGAAGATACAACTATGGGAAAGCAAACTGTACAAGATTGAGGAAATTTTTTGAAAATGTGGATTGAAAAAAATAAAGAGAAACAAGAGAGACGCATAGGAAGTGGGATATCTTTCTAGACCTCTATAATTCGGGAGTGGAGAAACATGTTCCAAAAGTAAGTAGGAAAGAAAACAGGAAGAAGTATTGGTTTAAGAGAAGGTGCATGATAGCAAAAAAGAGAGGGACATGGCATGGAACAAATGGGGAATGAGGGGTAATAATAAATCAAAGGAAGAATATACAGGAATCCCTGTACTATCTGGACGCCCACTATCTAGACTCCTCACTTACTGGACATTGTGGGCCTGGACCTTTGGAGCCCAAAAATGGCCAAGAAAGAAAAAAATCCCCCCCAAATCCAAACTTTTTCCGACCCGCAATTTAAAATTGCCACTCGGCGCCGAACAGGCCAGCTGTATTCACACACGACCCCTTCACAGAAACTTCACAAGTGGCGTCCCCCAAGGATCTGTTTTGTCACCTACTCTCTTTAACCTATACATGCACGACATACCCACACCCCACACACCACAGATACACATAGCTTCCTATGCAGATGCTACAATACTTACATGTATGCACCAAAACACAAACAGCTGCACACATTTTCCAACCTTACCTCAACACACTACATGAATGGTTCACCACAAACAGGCTCAAAATAGCCCCAGCCAAATCTACAGTGACCCTTCTCACAAACAGGACAGCAGAACACAGTCACATCCCACACCTCACCATAAACAACACTCCCCTACCACACACACACACACACACACACACACACACACAAAATCCTTGGTGTAACACACAATACATCAATATCATTTAAACAACACCCCACAAACATTAGAAATAAAATAACACCAAGACTCAATGCCTTGAGGTCACTTGCCCATACAACATTCGGACACAACAAAGAAACCACCACCACAGTATACAAATAATATATACGTTCATTGATGAATTATACAAGCCCCGTCTGGCTCTTAACCTCACCAAAACACACTACAACACTCTACAGACCATATAGAACAAGGCCCTAAAAATAGTCACAGGCTGCACAGCTACTACACCCACAGACCACCTACATCAAGAAACCAAAGTCCTTAAAGTCAAGGATCACCTTGCTGCAGCCTCTACAAACCCACAACATCCACTACATTACATGGCAGCACATCCACCCACACCAAGGAACATCAAAACAACACCCAGCACACGATATCATACACAAATACTGTCATCTCTCCCCCCTCGCACACCTCGGATCAGCTTCCAGAAACATATCCACACTCAAATCACTCGCCGCTCCATTCAGTCACTTAACCCTTTAACCGCCGGCATTGTTTTGCCCCGACTGGCCTCTCCCGCGGGGGTTCCAGCCAAAATGTAAACAAACTTTAAACCTTTATAACTCTGCACAGAATAAATCTAGAGCGAAAAATAAGGTACCATTAGAAAGTACTAACCTTCGGCTTTGCAATGATGTAGGTTTCATGATTTCGTTGACTATCACTGGATGGGCAGTGCCTTTAGAAGTGAGCGATCTAAAATCACTATTTTTCGCTCACACACCATTACCTTCGCTCACACACCATTACCAAATGCCAACCTCATTCTGATAATAATGCTATAAACATATATGAACACTGCACATACGATAAACACCCACTCTGTGTTCACTGAGGCAGGTAAAAGGCAGTCATTGCCCGCACTTCACTGCCACATCAGCGGTGTTGTAATCACTATATTTCGCTCACACACCATTACCAAATGCCAACCTCATTCTGATAATAATACTATAAACATATATGAACACTGCACATACGATAAACACCCACTCTGTGTTCACTGAGTTAGGTAAAAGGCACTGTCATTGCCCGCACTTCACTGCCACATCAGCGGTGTTGTAATCACTATTTTTCGCTCACACACCATAACCAAATGCCAACCTCATTCTGATAATAATACTGTAAACATATATGAACACTGCACATACGATAAACACCCACTCTGTGTTCACTGAGGCAGGTAAAAGGCACTGTAATTGCCCGCACTTCACTGCCACATCAGCGGTGTTGTAATCACTATTTTTCGCTCACACACCATTACCAAAGGCCAACCTCATTCTGATAATAATACTATAAACATATATGAACACTGCACATATGATAAACACCCACTCTGTGTTCACTGAGGCAGGTAAAAGGCACTGTAATTGCCCACACTTCACTGCCACATCAGCGATGTTGTCACTCTCACAGCTGGACAGATACTGATGCATGTTGGTCAGGGGTGGGGTGGGGGGCCCGGGGGGTGGGAGGTGGGGGCCCGGGGGGTGAGAGGAGGGAGGTGGAGGTCGGCTGGAGTGAAAGAACTTAATAGCTACTCTCCCTTGAAACAATTGGCGCACGGGAAAAACGCGGGGTATTCAAAATATTCACAAACATTTGAGAATGACACCCGCGGTTTGGTCCAGTTTTTGCAATGTCATTCTGGGATGACACCCGCGGTTAAAGGGTTAAAGACAACACACTGTTGCATGCACTGCCTCCTGACATCCACTCTTCTGAATCCTATCTCCCTCGTGAGGACAGGGTCCACCTGGCCAGGCTGAGATGTGGACACCATCCAGCCTTCTTAAGCTACCAGAAAAGGCTGGATGACTCTGCCGTTGATGCCTTTCCAGGATGTAACACAGTACCCCATACTATTAAGCACATTATGGAAGACTGCATTGCACACAATCATCTGCGCCAACAACACAACATACACTCTTTGAGAGCTCTGTGGGAAAGCCCGGTCTCGGCCATGGCCTTCCTAACTCGGGGCTGTTCGACCAGACTGCCTAGGGAACAGCTACTACTACTACTACAAGATGATTAAGTTGATGTACTCAGATGTTGATGTAATGGTGTCTAACTTATTAGAGATGAAAGGCTATATCAAAGAAAAGAAACCACATATTATTTGCCTAACAGAAACAAAATTAACCACAGATATTAAATGATACCCTAAACTTAGAGGAATACAATATATGGAGAAGAGACAGAAATTGAAGAAAAGGAGGAGGCAGTATATTATTAACAGGTCAAAGAAATAGAACTAGATATATCCTCACAAGTAGAACTGATTGCAGTAGAGATTAACACATCTGAAGGGAAAGTAGTTGTGGCAAATTTATACATGCCACCCAATACAAACACTTGGGAAAGAGATGAATTTGAAGACCTGGCAGAAAGTACAGCTCAGAGTTTAAGAGCATTACTACATAGAATGGAAGAGGAATCTAAGAGAATTATATTAACTGGAGATTTCGATACAGATATAAATTGGAATACTCTAGATGTAAGAAGCCTTGAAAGGTGTTGGGATTAAACGCTCCTGGATTTTGTGCAGGAGTTTTTCCTAACAACATGTAAAGGAAAACACCAGAAAAAGAGGACTTGATCCACCAGTACTAGATCTTATATTTACTAGGCAAGAAAACGATATTGACAATATAATGTATCACCCTCCATTCAGCGAAAGCAACCATACAGTATTAAATTGCATCTTCAGGACTTCATATGACATAATTAACAGTAATGAGAGCTGCAAAAAGAGCCTAAACTACAAAAATGGGCAACTACTGTACCATGACCTAAAGAAGTACTTCTTAGAAGTAGATGGGGAAAGGAGCTTAGAGGACAAGATTTAAATGTTATGTAGAGGTGTATGGTATGTAGGAGGACTGCTGGGCCTTGATAGCAGGCTGTGAAGCCTATGCCCAGAGTCGGACACATAAAAAATATATATATATATATATATATATATATATATATATATATAGAAAATTCTGTGAATTTTATGAAATGGTTTAATGCAAAATTTAAAAAAACAAAAGAAAAAAGAGATTTGCTGTGGAATAAATACAGAAGACACAATAGTGAGAGGGCATATAACAACTGTATACAGGCAAGAAATGATTATACAAGGACAAGGAGAAAACTGAAAATTTGAGGAAGACGTTATAAATAAAAGTATTGAACAACCTAAGCTATTTTACAGCTGCATCCGGTGCAAAACTAAAGTTAAAGATAAAATACAGTCCATTATGGATGAAGGGATCATCTATACACAAGAGAAAGATATTTGTGAAGCAATAAATAAAAATTTCCAATCAGTTTTTACAGAAGAAAATAATTTTGAAAGAGATGGTATGGATGATACTATATGTGCACGCCAACACACATTACCGCATATACTGTACAAGTATCAGAAAAAGACGTACAAGAAGAGTTAAGTAAATTAGACAAAGGAAAAGTATGTGGTCCTGACGAAATTTCACATTGGGTGCTACGTAAATGTGCAGAAGAATTAAGCAGACCATTATTTAATCCTCACAGCTCAGAGTGAGTAGCGTCGCGTTGCAAGCCACAGCTAAGGCTGTGCTAGCTGTGCATCACTGCTAACTACTCCACCCCTATGCAAACTTTCGCATGGCGCTACGGGAAGACGGAGAGAGGGAGATTTTGTTCTTTTCAGCAGATGATGCCCTGGATGTTTATTTTCAAGTTCATAATAAACAAGCTTTCCCCCCCCCCCCACGTAAACTTACACATGGCACTATGCTAAGACGGGAAGAGAGAGATTATTTTTTCTCCGCCAGATGATGCCCTGGATGTTTATCTTCAAGTTTATAATATCATCATCATCATCATCATCATCTGGACCTCCTTTCCCACCCAAGGGCAGGGTGAGGAGTAGCATTGTTCAGCCAGCACAAACTTGCCCAATCCAAATAGGCCACGCTTCCACTCACTCACCATTCAAACCCCCGGAATCCTGGCTTTACTGGATACGCCAAAAACATTCACCACATTCTGTAGCTTCAGACAAACATATCCGATTGAGTCATTTCAGACGCTGCCATGCTCACAAGGGGTGCCAAAATCCCTGATCATGCACTTCTCCTCACAACATTCATCCAGCCAGCTCGATCTCTTGTCAGTTCCCTAGCCTCACCGACTTCAAACCTCTCTTCCACAAACACTCATCTACCATATCCCTCCACCTTCTCCCTGGCCTACCTCGCCTCCTCCCTCCTTCAGATTCGCTCTGGTATACCTTTTTCACCACTCTATTGTTATCCATTCTTTCCACATGACCATACCATCTCAGGACACTCTCTTCGATTCTGGTTTCCACCAACTTCCTCACTCCACACCTTTCATGAATCACATTATTTCGTATCCTATCCATCCTCTGTACTCTACGTACATTCCTCAGCAGTCTCATCTCCACTGCTCTTACTCTTGACTTTTCATATTCATGCCACACCATAGTCTCACACCCATATGTTAAAGTTGGCACTAACACTCCCTCATGTAAGCCTCGTGCAGCTGCAACACTCAAGCCTCTGTTCCTTATCAAGGCCTTCATTGCACCAGCTACTTTTGCTCCTTGTGTCACTCTACTTTCAACTTCTTTTGCACATTTTCCTCTCTTTTCTATCACTGTACCCAAGTATTTGAACTCTCACCAATTCCAGTCTCTCTCCATTCACTGTTACATTGCACTGGGAGTCACCTTCTCTCTCAATAACCATTACATTACTCTTCTCTACATTTACTCTCAAGGCACAACGCTTACAGACATCAGCAAAACTCTGCACTAGCCTACCAAGTTCTTGTCCGGTACTTGCAAACAGTACTGCATCATCATCATACAACAAATTTGAGATATTCCATCCATCACCATTCATTACAAACACCATCCCTCTCTCCATTACTCTATGTTTTTACTTCTCTCATCACCCCATCCATAAATATATTGAACAGCCATGGGGACATCACACAACCTTGTCGCAAGCCCACACCAATCTTGAACCATTCACTTAGATGCCCATTGACCCTTACACATGCTTCGCTACCATCATAAAAACTCATGACAGCACCTAGCAGCTTACCATCTACACCATACATGCACAAAACTTTCCACAATCCCTCTCTGTCTACATTGTCGTATGCTTTTTCCAAATCCATGAATGCCATAGACACCTTATGGTCCTTCTCACAAGCCTTCTTTGCTGTGTGTCTCACTGCAAATACTTGATCCACACATCCTCTGCCACTCCTAAAGCCACCCTGTTGATCACTCACTAGAACTTCTGATATCTCCCTTACTTTCTTTATAATAATTCTTCCATATACCTTTGTTTATAGTAAACAAAACAAAAAAAAACTTCATTTCTTGCACACCACGGGGTGGGATGAGAAAAGGTAATTGCGCAATCCACAGGTTAATATTTAAGGAATACTTAGGTCAAGGTAAACTACCTGATATTTGGAAGAAAGCAAACATTGTTCTCCTATTCAAGAAAGGGAATACACAGAATCCACTCAACTACTGACCAGTGTTGTAAGTAAGATACTAGAAAAGCTGAAAAGAAATGTGTGGGTAAACCATTTAGAAGAACATAGTGTGATAACAGAAAGGCAGTTCGGTTTTAGAAAGGGAAAATCATGTGTTACTATTCTGTTAAATTACTGTGATGTGATAGAGTTACAGAAACATTACAGAAAAGAGAAGGATGGTGGACAGTATCTGTATAGCTTTCAAGAAAGCATTTGACAGAGTACCACACCAAACTTTTATGGAAACTGTACCATCAAGGAGGTATCCAAGGCAGCCTATATTGTTGGATGCAGGATTTTCTCAGAAAAGGAAATGAGAACAGTACCAAGGGGAAATTACTTATCATGGAGGGAAGTGACTAGCGGAGTTCCACAGGGCTCAGTGTTGGCACCAATTATGTTTTTAGTATATATAAATGACTTAACATTGGAAATGGATGTTATCTAAATATGCTTGTGGATGATGCAAAAATACTAAGGAAAATTACTAACAGATTCTTACATAGAGCTACAAGAAGAATTAAATAAACTTCATGAAAGAGCAATAAGTGGCAAATGAAATTTAATGTGGACAAATGTCATATAATTAAGATTGGTAAAAAGTGAAAAGAGACCAGACTGGGATTATAAGTTAGGAAATTCAACTACACATATCAGAAAGGGAGAAGGACCTAGGAGTGGTTTCAGTGACTAACTATCTAGCTAACCATATCAGTGAGAAGGTATATAATATATAATGTATACATGATATTATCATGTATACACTTTTGTGTGTGTGTGTGTGTGTGTCTGACTCTGGGCATAGGCTTCACAGCCTGCTACCAAGGCCCAGTAGTCCTCTTACATGCCATACACCTCTACATGTCACCACTTCAGCGCTAACATCCACCATCCATATTGAATACTGTACATGCCAGGGCTGTCTCATACAGGACTGGTGTATTGGTATTAGCGGGGGTATTTTTACAACATGTCAGCGGGTCTTCTGGTAGATCGGTAAAGTCTGATTTAATGAAATTCAAATCCTTAAACTGTTCCCTGCCCCAGTGGGGATTTGAGCGTGGGTCCAGTAGGACTGCAGGCCACCTCTCTACCGACTGAGCCACTTCCTCATATGAGAAGAGCATTCACATATAGAAATGAAGACATGCTGTGAAAGATAATAACATCATTCATCAGACCAACCCTGGAGTATGCATCAGTAGTCTGGAGTCCTCATCTCAAAAAACACATAGACAAGATTGAAAAAGTACAAAGGGCCACCACAAGATGGGTACCAAGCTTAAGGAATCGAAGATAGGGAAAAAAGACTAAGAGAAGTTGAATCTACCAACACTACAGGAGAGAAGGGAAGAGGAGACATGATTATGTTATATAAATGCATCTTAGGGAAAGAGAAAATAGACAAATGAATATGTAACCAATGGGGAAGCATCAGGAACAGGAAAAAAGAGAGGCAATAAAGACGTTAGGATATTCAATTTCCCAAATAGGGCAATTGATCAGTGGAATGTGCTACCGATTGAAATAGTGTGTGCCAAAATCTTTCATAAATTTATGGATATGTATGATAAAAATGGTTTAACCTGCCCCATCCCGACCACTTTTCCACCACTGACTCCCCCCAATCCCGACCATTTTTGGATTTTTTTTTTTTTTTTTTTTTTTTTTTGCTCAAACCTCCGCTTTTGGTGAGAAACATCGAAAATTCATAGAGAAATCGCTCACCTGAGGTTTAAAATACTCGATACAGGTAGAGTACCTCCCTACCTTACTGGGTTTTCTAACAGGCTGGCACCAAAGAAAACGAGTTCTATGGGAGGATAACTATTTCACACCACTCATAAACTGTATTTATTTATTTACTTGGTACAAATTTATATGTAGTACGAGAGTATATTGGTTTTCAAGCAGTAATATAGGCATTATAAGCATTGTTTCACTCACTAACTCATCACCATACCTGACCTTTTTTTGCCACATTACCTGATCATCATTTCTGACTGTTTCTTCCTCTAATGCTATGTAAAGTTTGTCCTCCACCTTGTCATTGATTGGGGAATCACTTTGGCCCTGAATTTCGTACCGTGGCATGACATGGCTTTACTGGCCAGGTCACTGATAACAGCTGAATTGCTGAGACAATGGCGTGCAGGGGGTGGGGGAGGTCATGCTGGGTAAGGTATTTTCCCTGCCTGGCGTCTTTTAGAGAAAGGTGTCACATGTATACGTACCAAAAATCACTCGCGAAAATTGAAAATTGTGCAAATTAGGGACCTTGCAATTGATTCGCGTTTATGTACGTCGATGGGATTGGCAGTGACAAAACGTGTGGACGTTAAAGAACGTCGACGGGACTCCGCGGGTTAATACATGGGACAATACGATCTTGACTCATTCCTGTAAAGATATGAATAGGTAAGAACAGTTAGATAAGAACACACACACACACACACACACACACTAATGTTCCTGATTTACGTAAATGATACGGTAGATGGAGTGAACAGTTATGCAAGTCTGTTTGTTGGTGATGTAAAGATCTTGAGGAAGATAGAGGTTGAGGAGGATTGTAAAATACAGCAGGAGGATCTGGATAGAATACATGCTTGGAGATGGGCGTGGGAAATGAAATTTAATGTCTATCTATCTATCTATCTATTGCCAGACGCCATAATCCCATAAAGAAATGTAAAATATTGGAAATGGGTAAAAGTATTAGGAGGCCATCACTGAATTACTTGTTGGGTAATGAATTAATCACAAAAATGAGAGAAGAGAAAGATTTGGGAGTGCTGGTCCAAGATAGTTTGTCACCTGAAAAACACATTAACAAGATAGAGAGATGTATAAACTCTTGACTAACATAAGAGTAGCATTTCATTACATGGATGAGATAATGAAAAAATTGATAGTGGCCATGATCTGCCTCAGGTTAAAACATGCAGCGGTAGTGTGGTCCCCACACAAAAAGAAAGATATAAACAAGATTGAGAGAATATAAAGAACAGCAACCAAGATGGTCCCCAGTCTGGCAGATCTGTCATACAGAGAGAGGCTGGAAAAGCTGGATTTGCCTTCCTTAGAGGAAAGGAGAAAGAGGGGAGACATGATTGCAGTGTTCAGGACCATGGTGGGAGTAGATAAAATTGACAAAGAAGATCCGTTTTTATGGGATAAGACAGCAACAAGAGGACACGGAATGAAATTGAAAAAGTCAAGCTGCTTGAAGGATATCAAGAAATATAGCTTTCCTTACAGAAGTATAGACTTATGGAATAGCCTGGACAAAGAGATCGTCCAGTCTAAAATCTTAATGAGTTTAAAGTTAAATTTGACTTAATGAGAAACAGCGACGGGAACCCACGAGCATAGCATATTTCGTGTATATCACAATTAGGTATATTAGGTAAATACATAAATATTTGGAACGACTTAGACAAAAAGGTGGTGCAGGAGAAAAACATTCATGTGTGTAAAAGTAGACTAGATAAATGTGGATATGGAGACAGGCCAACACGAGCATTGCTCAATTCCTGTATACTACAAATAGGTAAATACACATTGCATCACATTTTAAGATTTGGGTATTCCTACAAGATTGCAGTAATGCAGAGTAGGCAAGTGTGCATTATCATAAATAAATGGCAAACTAAGCATTCAGTCAGTTAGATGTACACACACATGGAAAATGGAGTTATTACAACACAACAAATGCATCAAAAGTTGTAAACAACAATCAGCTGATCTCTTACAAGAAAGATCGAGGCAACAGTGAATGATTTGTAGATATTTGTAGATATTCCTGTTTTCCATTGTGAAATAAATAACTGAATGTACAATTATTTTCCCTAACACCTTATTGGTGGATGATAAATATGAGTACATCAACTATATTGCTTAAGAACAGAGTGGGCATACAGAGCATGAGGAAAGGGGTAAGATAAACACTTTGTGGTTAATAGCAAGTATGTATTATTCTGACAGTTATTAGCGTCAGTCATAAAATTACATACAATACAATATGCTGTCTAACCTCTTACAATGTTTTGGGACAATGCAAGGTGTGATATGCAGTCATAAAGGTTTATCTCAACTGCAGGAGAACATTAGGGAGCATGATCAGTATTCACTGAAATTTGGTATTCACGGGAATCTTTAAGGCATAACCCCACGAAAAGGGAGGGAGTACTGTAATAATAATAAAAAAAGACATCCTCATATGGAATGCATTAATAGAGACTGCTGTACGTCTTTTATTTCTTTGTGTGGAACCTCTGCTCCTTGGCACATTAAGCATATTTGGCTGTAGCAAGAAGAAAGTACTGTAGTTATGTGTTGGCACTGAAGGGGTTAAATAAGATTGATGCAGTGTACTGTACTTTATTTAGTGATGGGTTTCAGGTGTCACAACCGGTGGTTGGTGGTGTGGCGAGGAAGGAAAGATCAACCTCCATGGGTCCATCTCTACTGCTTCAATCGAGCACAACGTCGTGAACGCCTCATGACTATCAACACAGGTTTTAGTATCACGAGTTTTATATACCCAACCCACAATATATCTTTCTAAACTTATCTGTTGGCCTTTCTATTCATAACCAGACATTAATCCTGGAGGCAGTGCCACAAACAAATCACCTCCACTTTCCCCTTTGTCAACTGTCAGACAGCCCTCCCTCCATCTGGCTCTGTTCTCAGTCCTATACCTCTCCACCCTATCCCTCCATCTACCTCTGCTCTCACCCCAATACCTCTCCACCCTGTCCCTCCATCTACAGTAGCTCTGATCCCACTACTATACCTCTCCACCCAGTCCCTCCATCTAGCCCTGCTCCCACTCCTATACCTCTCCACCCTATCCCTTCACATCACCTTCTGGCTCTCTCCACCTCACTCATATACACTTAGTCAATCTCGCATTCTTCATTTCCTCCACATGATCAGACCATTTCAAGGTACTGCTCCCAGTATTTTCCAGCACATCACTTTGTTAAATTATGCCACATTAAATGTGTGGTTGGCTACCACCTACCCTGGGAGTTAGTCATAAGAATGAAATATGGTTACAGGCTTGAAAAGTAGCCACACAATTGTCAGTGTCAGGCAAGAAACTCAGCCACGTATACAGTAGGTAGAACTCACACTTCAGACTTACTTCCTTTTAATTGCAAATCCATGCACATGTTTCATTTGCAATGACACCAGCATGCTTGCATGCATAGGCCTTGGTCACCTAATGGTGGCTATCCATTGCGTGATCTCTAGTAGCCCTTTAATTCAGGCCCTTTTCCCTTAGGTTGCAGTGTATAACCTCAGCCCAAGGCTTTTTCAATCTCTCTCTTGCAAATCTACCCTTAATGTTTACTTATCTTACTCTCCACACCCAGTTCCAGTTGTCATTCTCTATCCCCTCCTTATGTCCTAACTCGCAGTTTACCCCTTGTCATCACGCCACTGATACATTCAAATTCCATCCTTCCTCTTAACCCTTCTGGAGACCCTTATTAGTCAACTTTCACCCCCTTTACTACTCCATGGTGACCTTAATGGCTGCCATCCTTTATGGGGTGACTAACTTTCAAATCCTGGGGTGATCTTCTTGCCTCTTTGGTTGGGAATTTAGATTTGGTTGTCCTAAATGATGGGAGGCTGACCCATTCTCATGTTCAGACTGGCACATATTCTGTCATTGACCTCACCATCTCCTCTGACTGTGCCCTTGATTTTTCTTCGGAGGTTTTGGATGATCTGCATGGTAGTGACCATTATCCTGTGTTGGTCCAGTCTACTCGCTCTGTTCCTGCAGCCCGTCTGCCACACTGGTGTCTGGATAGAGCTGATTGGTCTCTCTTAGAGGAACTATGTGTATTTGCCTACAAGGTTACTGATTTTTCAACTATCGATGATGCTGAACGTTATTTTACTAAGACTCTTTTCCCAGCAGGGGTTCATTCCATCCCTCTGGCTTCTGGTGTTTTTTCCTGGAGACCTGTGTCATGGTGGAATGATGACTGCTTTATAGCAAAAGGAGCTTACAAAGTGGCTGCCTGTCAATCGTGATGTTTTTCTAAAAATCCAGTTTCGCAAAGCATGTGCTCACTATAGGTGGGTCATGAAGAATGCTCACCGTAACTCGTGGAGATCGAAAGTTTCTACAGTTATGTCCTCTACTCCAATGCCTATGGTGTGGAAAAAGGTGCACAAGATTTCTAGTAGGTTCTCGCCCTCCTCCCCACTGATGTTGTGACCACGGAAATCTTGTGTCTGCACCAGATGCAGTAGCCTCTGCTCTTGCAAATCAGTTTTGTGCTGTCTCTAAAAAGGATCCTTCTGAGCCGTGTGCTAGCTTTCATAGGAATCATGAGAGGCTGGGCCTTGACTTTTGCTCTCGTGGCAGAGAGCCATTTAATTTAGACTTCAGCCTCCGTGAGCCGCGTGCTGCCTTTTTGGGGCGACACTGCTCCTGGGCCTGAGGACATTCCATATGCTCTGCTCCATCATCTGCCAACTCACTCAATACAGCTTTTATTGGACCATTTTAACAGGGTTTGGAGTGAGGACTCTATTCCTAAGAGTTGGAAGCTGGGTATTGTCCTCCCCATTTCCAAGCCTGTTAAGGACCATTCCCATGTATCCAGCTATCGCCCTGTTAGTTTAACATTGTGCATGTGCAAGCCATTTGAAAAGATGGTCAGTGTCAGGCGTATGTGGTTTTTTCTTAAGGGTTGCTTTCTCTCTCCTTCGCAGAGTGGCTTCCTTAATTTACGGTGTACTTCGGACAGCCTTATCAGGCACGAGATGTCGATCTGTGAAGCTTTTGCCTCCAAGCAACATCTTGTGGCTGTGTTCTTTGACCTTGAGAAGGCTTATGACACTGCCTGGCACCATGGCATCCTCCAACATCTTCATGCCTTTGGTTTACGTGGTTGCCTTTACGGGTCTATGTGGTTTCTACCCTCTCTCCGCCACTGTACCAGGAGGAAGGTGTCCAACAGGGGAGTGTCTTAAGTGTTTCCCTGTTTGCAGTGGCCATTAATGGTATTCTCAACACTGTGCCTTCTGGGGTATCGTCATCCCTTTATGTGGATGACTTGGCTATGTGATTTTCTAGCTCCCGCATGTCTGCTATTGAGCAGCGTATGCACCATGCCTTGGACAAGATTTCTGCCTGGGCCACTTCCAAGGGTTTTTGGTTTCCTCTTCTAAGACTGTGGCTATGCATTTTTGTAGGATGAGAGGGGCACACCCAGACCCTGATCTCCAGCTTTGTGGCAGGAGACTCTGTTGTGTGGCAGAGATGCAATTCTTGGGCCTGATGTTTGACTGCCATTTGACGTGGATTTCACACTTGGCAAATCTTAAAGCATCAAGTATGAAGGCATTCAGTCTATTGAGGGTTCTGTCCCATACCTCTTGGGGTTCTGATCGGAGGACACTCTTGCATTTGTTTCAGGTTTTTGTAACCTCCAAGCTGTCATATGGCTGTGAGGTCTACTCCTCTGCCACAGAGTCCAGACTAAAAACTCTAGATGCTGTCTATCATGCTGGTCTTCGCCTTGCTACTGGGACCTTTCGGTCATCTCCGATTCCCAGCTTGTTGGTGGAAGCTGGTGTGCCTCCCTTAGATCTACTGCGTCAATCTGTTGCAGCATGGTGCTGGCTCTGGATTCATCGCCTTCCAGACTCACTTGTCTGTGAGTGTGTGATGCAACAGTCTTGTTTCTTATATTATAGTAGACACCCTCTCATGCCTTGTCCGTTTGGCTATAGGGTTCAGGATATCATGGAGGAGTTTGGGTTTGTTGGCAGTACCTGTCAGTCCTGTTCAGATCTCGGGAGTTGCACCATGGATGTAGCCCAAGGTAACTTTCAGCAGGTTTTTTACAGGCTCAAAGGATTCTGTTGCTCGTCAGTCTCTTTTACAGTCATTTTTAGAACATTCTAGTCATGGTGGTTCTGTACCTGTGTATACTGATGGCTCTAAATCCACCACTGATGTTGGTTTTGGAATGGTGTTTCCTAATATTAGCAGTGGAGGTAGTTTTCTTTTGGCTGCCTCAGTTTTTACTGCAAAGTTGTCAGCTATCATTTTAGCTCTGAAGTTGGTGTTTGTTCACCGTGGCAATTATTTTACTATTTTTAGCGACACTCAAGGGGCGCTTTTGGCCTTGGACTCTTTTAACTCTTCCCATCCTATAGTTTTAGCTATTTTGGAGTGGCTGTTCCTCTTTCATCATCGGGGGAAGAGAGCGGATTTCTTCTGGGTTCCCGCACATGTTGGTATGGTGAGCAGTGAGATGGCAGATACATTAGCTAAAGCTGTGGCTTCTCAACAGCCCCCAACCAACTATCTGCTTCCTGCTTCTGATGTAGCACCTTACTTGCGGTATAGAATTTGTACGTGTTGGCAGAGACACTGGGATGGTGTTGCTCATAATAAATGAAAAGAAATCTTTCAGAGAGTGGTTGTGCCAAAGGTTGTCCCCTGCATGTCTTGGCAATTGAAGGTGGCTCTTGCTGGGCTTCTCATTGGGCACTCTCAGCTTACACGTGGTTCCTGGTGAGTGGCAAGACTCTACCGTACTGTGATGGTTGCCTTGTTACCCTTACTGTCCGTCACTTGCTGGTCAAGTGTCTGAGTTTACGGGACCTACACCAGAGATTCCTCAGGCATAGAGGGGCAGATGGTGCCTACTGTCTCTCCTTGATGTTTGGTGGAGTCTTAGTGATTTTACTGATGTTTTTAGTTTTCTTGGGGGCGCAGTGGCTCAGAGGTAGATCGCCGAGCTCATGACCGGGAGGTCGTGAGTTTGAGCCTCACCCAGGGCTGCCGTGCTAGGAGTGGTAGTGCGCTCCAGTAACCTAGTGGGACTATTTGGCCATAGTTTCCTAGCTCTGGGATTAATTCCCTTTTAGTTTTCTTCAGGAGCTAGGCCTCCTTCCACTTTTATAGGTAATTGATATTTTATTAATTAATCTTTTATAAGTTTCATTGGATTATTTCTACTAACAGATTTTAACATTATTTTGAATATGCAGTTTTTATTTGCTGTGTCTTTTAGCTTGTTGTCCGTCAGCATATGACCCTGGCAGTTGCACCGTCAGATTTTAATAGAATCAGTCAATCCTCTTTACCCTTCATTTGCAAAAAGTCTGTCATTCAAGGATACACTACATACTCATGTGATCATCCTCATCTGTCTGCATGAGCTTACAAATGGCTCCTCCTTTAATGCCCCGATTTTGTTACTGTACAGCATTACACCTTTAACACTTGCTGCATGCAAGAACCCTTACCATGGAGGAAAAGCCCTGTCAATGACAGGAGAGGCAACAGTCCCCTAAACTTCTTCTAGTCGCTCCTTACCCTTTGCCACCAACCTAGCTCCAGCACTACCTCCAGCACATGTGTCCCACAAATAACAATACTACCCCACATACACTGAAGACTCTCGAGGAAGATTAATCCTCTCCTTTCTCTCTCCTGTATGCTCTCTTTTTATGTGTTGCACACTCAGAATCAACATTATTTTTCAGCCTGCCTCACAACATATCTTATGTGCCCACCTGTCACAATCACTACAGAAAGTTGAATTATTTCCTGCACCGTTGTGGTAAGCTGTGCATGGATATACTGTACTCCTCCTACGACAGTACCTCCACCTGCCTTAGTTATCGTCACTTTTGTTTGGGTATCTTTCCCAGCAGTTTGCTGTTACTGTTGGAAAGTAATTACCAGATTTTGATTCCTGGTTAAGCTTTGTTTCTATAGAAAACCTCAGGTACATGATGGCTAATGCAAATTTATTTCTCTATTTATAGCCAAATGCCATAATTTTGTGTGAGGTGGCAAGTTGTCTGAGTTAGTTGTTTTATAGAGAGGTAAGGGTTATTAACTTGAAGCATGGCTTTTGCTTTTTATTTTTTTCCCGTTCCAGTGAATGTAGATTATTTGAACAGTCTCTTCTCTGACATAACTAATTACAGTAGATACAATACCCTATACATTTACCGTGTATCTGTTTTACGAGCGATTTTTTTCAGAGATTAAAGTGAGAGGATGGTGGGTGCTTCCGCTTCACAGGATCCACAACTAACATACAAATATTATTTGCTCTCTATCAGGTTCCTTTTTCTTGCTCTCTGGACCCTAGCTCACCCCATATGTAGGTGAAATTAATAGTTCAAATGATGCTGTATATATATATATATATATATATATACAGCAAGCTCGCCCCCAATGCGTGGGTTTCATTCCTAACGTGGCGCGTTCGGTGCGAAACCGCGTAAGTTTCAACTACTCCTTATTTTGCTCCCTAGATCTCCTAAACGTGGTCTTTTGATGTTATCTGCCATTGGTAATCAATATGATTACATTAAGTGATTAGAAGGTTTATTTAATGTTATAGCTTACAAATACAGTACTACACAGCAATACTTCAACATTCTATCTATCTCTATCTATCTATTGGCAGACGCCATAATCCCGTAAGGGGTGGCCGTTTGACTCTGAGTTATTTGTTTTACAGGGAGGGGCACTAACCCTCCACCAAACCACTACTTGACACGTAGGGAGCAAGTGTGGTTTGGTTATATGGTTACCACCCAGCGTTGTAAATGGTATCTTGGCTTACAGGAACCATTTGGCTTGTCACTCAATGTAAAGCCACCTGTAAAGGAAAGAAAAATATTAAGAAGTGACAGGAAAGATGGGAGAAATAGGAAGAGAGGAGGGCAGGCACAGAAAAAGAATGATAAAGGCTAAGGAAGAAGTAGGCAGCACTACATCAAGTGAGTGGATGATGGTCGCCACTACTTACCACTAATGAACACCCTCGCTTGGAAAAAAAAGAAAAAAAAAAATCATACACTTTTTTGTTTTCACTCTCGTACCCCTCCATCCCACCTTCCCTGTTAAAATGTTTGAATAATAATGATAATAATAATAATCAGTTTGAGGTAATTCTTTATCAAACGGGTGCGGTGATTCCAACTATATTTTATTATTTTTACAAACTCAAGATGTCAAGGAAAAATTTTAGCACACTATGCAACACAGTTAAGTGTTGAATTTTGACAGTAAAAAGTGATTATGATAATGATTATTATTAATGATGCTACCTGGTTCCTTTCACTCAGCACTGTGTTAATATACCGGTATAGTGGTTCTGGTAGACTGTACCAAGTGGATGCATTGATTACCGCCGATCTCGCCGACGGGACGCATCAGTCCTTCAAAGCTAGGGCAAACCTAACGATCCAGCCTAACCTCACCTAGCCTTTCATCCTTCAAACCCCCCTGATTCTAACCACCTAGGATTGTCACTATACTTAACCTAGACAGCCTCTGAATACCTAGCAGGCCAAATCTCAATCTGAGTCCTAACTGAAACTAATCTAATCTATCAACCTAACCTATTTTAGCCTAACCTATCCCATCCTAACCCAACCAGTCCTATCCTAACTTTACTGATGCTGAAAAATATTTCCTGTACAAAAATCTCAGGGTCTGCAAAAGTCAATTACGTAAACACAAGGCAACATTCCGATGCCGAAACCAGTCGGCGTCAGAATGTTGTCTTCTGTTTACGTATTTGTATGTCGAAGTTTTGCTGTGCAGTACTGTATTTGTAAGTTATAACATTAAATAAACCATCTAACCACTTAAAGTGCTTCATATTGATTACCAATGGCAGATAACAGCAAAATACCACGTTTAGGGAGTCTAGGGAACAAAATGGTTTCGGGACTATTCGCTGTCAAGCCAGTTCGCTGTCACAACAATAACAAGACAACATTGACTTTGATGGATCCCCCTGAAATATAGTTATTAAAGTATTGATTAATTAATAATAAGTGAATGTAGGGAAGAGTAAAGTGATGGTCTTTGAGAGAGGTGAAGTCAGTGAATGTACAGCGAGGTTCGATGGTGAGGAATTGGAAAATGTGAGTACATTTATGTACTTGGGTAGTGTGATGAGTAAGGATGGAGGTTTGGGGGGTGAAGTGCATGAAAGGGTACAGCAGGGAAGAAAGGTTGCTAGTTCTTTGAAAGCAGTGATAAGAAAAAGTGAAGTGAGCATGGAAGTGAAGAAGTTACTACATGACAGTATTGTGATACCAACTCTAACGTACGGAAGTGAAGCTTGGACGTTGTTGGAAGGACACAAGTCGAGAGTGAGAGCAGTGGAAATGAGTTATTTAAGAGGAGCCTGTGGAGTCACATGGAGAGACAGGCTGACGAATGAGGATATAAAGGAGCGTTGTGGTCTTGATGTGGATGTGATAGGAAGCGTTATGAGGAACACACTGAGGTGGTTTGGCCATGTGGAGAGGATGGAGGGTGAAAGACTGACGAAGAGAGTGTATGTAAGTGAGGTGGAGGGGGGAAGAGGGAGGGGGAGGCCGAGGATGAGATGGAGGGATGGGGTGGAGAGGTATATGAGAGAGGAGGGTGTGAGTTGGGAGCAGGGCAGTGAAATGGTGGGGGACAGGGCGACTTGGAGGCGATTTGTTTGTGGCCACCCCGAACGGGATTGAGGCGTCTGGCAATAGATAGATAGATAGATATTTATAAAAGTACTGATTATTTAATATAAGTGTATTTATAGAATGACGGGGAATCATCCAGGGTGTGAATTGTCCTGACAGTGATCAGTAGGGCGGAAGTAGTGGAAGCGATGAAGAATATTAAGTTGGGAAAGGCCCCAGGAATTGATGGAGTGTGTGGTGAAATGCTTAGGTATGGGGGTGAGATTGTTGTGGAGTAGATATGGAAGTTTTGTAGATTGGCTTGGGAAGAGGGAAGGGTTCCAGAGGACTGGAAATCAGGTATAATTGTTCCTTTATACAAAGGAAAAGGAGAGAGAGAAGTATGTGGTAACCATAGGGGTATTTGCCTACTTAATGTGACTGGTAAAATATATGGTAGAATACTCATTGATAGGGTTAGGCATATGACAGAGGAGCTAGTTGGAGAAGAACAAGGGGGATTTAGGAAGGGAAAAGGGTGTGTAGATCAGATATTTGTTCTAAGATGTTTAGTGGAGAAGTATCTAGAGAAGGGAAGGAAAGTGTATGCTGCCTTCATGGACTTGGAGAAAGCTTATGACAAAATAAATAGGCAAGGTATGTGGAAGGTATTAAGAATATATGAAGTGGATGGAAAATTGTTGAGTGCTGTGAAGAGTATGTACGAGGGAGCTAGGGTTACGGTGCGAGTGGATGGTGAGCTGAGTGAGTTCTTTGATCTTAATGTGGGACTGAAACAGGGTTGTGTGATGTCTCCATGGCTGTTTAATATATACATGGATGGGGTTGTAAAGGAGGTGCAGGGTAGGGCAGTGGATGTGGGGGTGACTCTAATGAATGAGGGTGAGATTTGGAAGCTTCTGGTGTTGCTGTTTGCTGATGATACAGTACTGTTGAGTGAAGATGAATGGGAGCTGCAAGGTTTGGTGAATGAATTTGGGACATTGTGTTGGAGGAGGAATCTGAAAGTTAATGTAAACAAAAGTATAGTTATGGTGTTTGAGAGGAATGAAGTCACAGAGTGTGCAGTGAGGTTGGATGATGAGGATATGGAGAATGTGAGTGCATTCAAGTACTTGGGTAGTGTGATGAGTAAGGATGGAACTTTGGGGGATGAAGTGTGTGAAAGGGTACAGCAGGGAAGGAAGGTTGTTGGTACACTGAATGCAGTGATGAGAAATAGGGAGGTGAGTATGGAAGTTAAGAAGTCACTGCATGATAGTATTGTAATCCCTACCCTGACGTATGGAAGCGAGGCATGGACCTGGCAAGAGGGGAACAAGTCAAGAGTGAGAGCAGTGGAAATGAGTTACTTGAGAGGAGCATGTGGAGTGACGTGGAGGGACAGGTTGACGAATGAAGAAGTGAAGGAATGCTGTGGGGTAGATGTGGATGTGGTTGAGAAGATTAGGAGAAATACACTGAGGTGGTTTGGACATGTGAAGAGAATGGAGAATGAAAGACTGACTAAGAGGGTGTATATAGGTGAGGTGGAAGGAGGGAGAGGGAGAGGTAGACCGAGGATGAGGTGGAGGGATGGAGTTGAGAGGTATATGAGGGAGGGGGGGGGTGAGTTGGGGGGAGGGTAGTCAAATGGTGGGTGACAGAGCGACTTGGAGGCGTTTTGTCTGCGGCCACCCTTTGCGGGATTAGGGCGTCGGGCTGTAGTAGTAGTAGAACTTTCTTTAAGTGCTTTAACTTACAAGTTCATACCAGAATAGTAAATATTTAACTTACAAATACAGTACTGTGGAAAAGCGGTACACCAAATATTTAACAAACAAATAAAAAAGGTAATATTCAGATGCCTATCAGAAAACTGGTTATAAGACTTTATTTCTTGTTTGAATGTTATTTAATAATACTTTAACTTGCACAGAAACTTACCAGAACAGTACTGTAAATATTTAACTTACAAATACAGCACTGAGGAAAAGCAGTACAGCGAATCACATCACAAGATCAAAACAAACCGTGCGTGCTGAGCTGATGTTCGAGGATTTGGCCTTTCAAAGGCCTCTCGCGTAAATTTATAGTTTTCGTAATGGTTCTTTAATCTTACATTGTCTTATACGTATCCAAGCACTAACCGTGTATAATTGCGAGCGCATTCGGAGAGAACGTGTTCGGGGTGAGTTTACTGTATATACATATACATATACAGTAATCCCTCCAATATCCGACGTAATAGAGCCATAGACAGGTCCAGATAGTGGTCCTGTCCGTATATTGGGCCCCAGCCTCCTGGACTTGTACTTATGGACCCTAACTCAGAAAAACACCTATACAACTCCCTCTGGACATGCATTGCATTTATTTAAGACCCAAATCACACCAATAAGGGACATAAAAGACTGAAATAAATGCAAAAGAACCATAAAATGAGGTTTTAGAGGTGAATTTATACAATACTAAACATTCTGGGTACTTACAAGTCCCTTGCCCATGGACTGGTTTGAACTGCCAGTTTGCAGTCCACAGTTAATCCTCTGCACTGTAAATTCTAATTTCTTAACACTGCACAACACTGTAAATTCCTTTGTGTTCTAGTGGCGAGGTATTGCAGTTTATTCACCGTTTATTCACAAAAAACAAGCACCAGTGGCTTGCACTGCTATGAGCATCTGCTCTCGATCGGAGTTAGACTGTGACTGTTGATGATGGCGGGGTAACAAGATTTGCCAGATCGCAATGGCCACATTACCAATCTCCTCAACTTTCATTACCAAATTTAACTTTTCATTACCAAATTCATAAAGCTATCATTTATTCTTGACTAATTATACAGTATATACAAGTGGAATTACATGTAATCACTCTCCTTATAATTAACACCATGTTTATTATTTTCACACTATGTTGGGTAGCAGATTAATCAGAGAGAGCAAACAATCCACCATCTCCATCCTGTGTATCCTCATACATGTGAAAAATCCATTTGGTAATGCATTATTCTGATTCATTACCAAACGAATTTTTCATTACCAAATTGGCCCACACTTGGTAATGAAAAATACCAAATGGCAACCCTGACAGGGGAGGGGGGAGAGGGAGGAAGGAAAGGGTGAAGGGGACGATGGTGTAACAGCTGTTCGGCGCCAGGTGGGCATTTCAAATTACGGGAGGGAAAAAAGTCAGATTTTTTTCTAATTTTTTGCGGGTTTTGGCCCATTTTGGGAATATTGGATCCCAGGACGATTATGTCCGGTTAATGGGGATGTTCAGATATTGGGTGTTCGGATATTAGAGGGATTACTGTATATATATATATATATATGTATATGTATACAGTATATGTGCGAGGAGTGATAAAAAAGTTCGGTGAATGTTAGAATAACAGTAGCTATTTTATTGAACATTAGGTGCATACATTCGACGCTCCCTTCAAAGCACTCACCTCCTGCACACACACACACTTGTTCCACGATTCCTTCCTCTGCCTGAAACATTGCTTGAAGTCTTCCTTCTTGATCTCCTTCTGAAGGCTTGTCATCTTGGATTGTTTGTCTTTAATCATTCTTAATGGCACCCTTTCAGCGTATGCTTCAGTTTAGGGAACAACCAGAAGTTACAAGGTGCCAAGTCAGGTGAACAAGGTGAATGCAGCACGAGCGGAATGTTTTTCCCTGCCAGAAATGTCTGGATACTGATCGCTGTGTGACAGGGTGCATTGTCGTGGTGGAGCAGTCACTTGCTGCTCCACTTCTCAAGACATCTGCATCTGACTGCCTCACACAGACGTTTCAAAACATCCAGATGGAATGCTGCATTAACGGTAGCACCTGTGGGGAGAAATTCTGTGTGCACCAATCTTTCCATGTCAAAAATAGCAAACAGCATGACTTTCACTTATTACCTCGATTGACGTGCTTCCAATTTAACGGACTAATTCAGCCAACCTCCATCCGTCATCTTGAATTTTCTGCTAAAGCGAGTTCTGTAACCAAGGCCCAATGTGAGGGAAACTCTTCTGGCATTTTGAGGTATGTTTTGCTTAATTCCTGAAGGCAACAGTTGAGCCAAGTTCCTGACAATGCACACCCAAACATAGCAAACTATGCTAACTCTCAAAGCTACACGCTGGAGCCTGAACCCATAATTAATACCCCCACTTAAATGCATTATTGTGTACTTGTTGACAGTGGTACATACAGTAATGACAGTAATTAACCCCCACCTGCCGTGGGTTTTCCAACATCGCCCACTCCTCCCTACGGGGGATTTCTGTGATTCTGGAAAAAATATCCTTACTTCAAACCCTAATATCTGCCAAACTATAATAGCTGGAGAAAAAATTAAAGATACATAAGACTCACCAATTCTTCCTCTTTCAAATGAAAGTATCCCCACATCTCCAGGTGGTCCTATTGATGAGTAAGGATAAGTTAAAGATGACTGGCTTTCCATGTTTTGGTGGGCTTATCCGGGTGCGTGCCACTGCCGGTGACCTTGGACTCGCTGGCTAGTGCTGGCAGCACTGACTGGTGTGGTGATTGTAACATTGCCAGGCCTCTCGGAATTTTCCACTCATTTTTCAACTTTTCCTCATTCTTCGTCATAAGGATGAATCATCACCCTGTTCATATGGCTCCCCATGGGGTTTCTGCCCGTTTCATAGCACCACTATGCCCTGTAGGTGTGTGGGAAAAGAATAGCTTTTTGATTTTCTGTACTCACTTCTTGCATCAATTATAATAATTTCCCTCTACTATGGCACTTATATTTGCACTTGACATCACCACTATGGGTAATTGCACTTTGAGAAGTAAATGCATTGGCTGTTTCATGCAGTATGGTTGAGCATGAGGTAATTACTTGAACAGAAATTGTGACTAATTTGTACTAATCAAGGACATCGTGAAAATATTACTAATATTATACACAACTTACATTTTTTTGTACTTCACATCACAGATACACTTATGCTCACATATTCACCATCATTTTCTGAGCAACAAGGGAAAAATTAGTTACAGCCAACCAGGTCAAAATCTTTCTCTCCCATGCACTCGTGGTTTTCTTCCATTGTACCAGATAGGATTACTCAGGGTATTTCCAATCTTTTTTTTTTTTCACAAATAACCATAAACAGTAACACTTATTGCAGTGCACTTGTAAGACTTATTATGAAACACTTATAACACTTACTAGATATAACTTATAAATCTCTTACATTTCACTTATGTATAAAAAAAGCACACTTGTTCATATCTGTTTACTATTTACAATTTCCCACACACCTGCTCAGTCACTTAGCCCAGTCTCTGGCGATAAGGGCAGAGCTTTCAGGGGGGTCGATGATGCTATTGGCTTCACGCGTGGGGGAGCGGAATTGGGTGAGGAGGACATGACTCTACACTACCAGTGCCGTGTACAGACTGAGCTATGCGTCTTTGGGGTTCCTTGGGTGCCTACCTACTCTGTGGTTGCCACAGAATATGGTTGTGGGTTCAAACGGTGGCGGGAAGACACTTGCCGCTATACAAGTCAACCGGCATTGCTCCGTGCCTCAAATCGTGGTGGTATAACACATCAACCGGCACGTAGGGGTTAAATGTGCACACATAAAGAATAAGGTGAGGATAGTAGTGAATCAGATTTTTTTATTTTATTTATTTTTTTTTTTTACAGAACGGAGGAAGGAAAAACAATTGAATAAAAAATCCATACTCCAGATTACTGGTGTCCTCTGTTCATAAAATATCTGTAACAGTTAGACTTGAACAGCTGTGGGTTGAAATTTGGAGGGAAACAACTCTGGGAAAGCGAGTTCCAGAGAGATGCAGTTCAGGGAATGAAAGAATTCTGATAGGCAGAAGTTCTGCAATATGGCTGAGTGACATTCCAGTCATGAATGCTACCAGGTGCCCGTGTAGCACGAGGGAAGGCATGGAGAGGTGGCACCATGGACGCAACTTCGTCTGAGCATTTGCCAAAAAAAAAAATAATAATGCAAAGGAGGCAACATTCCTTCTTACTTGCAGGGGAGGTAGTTTATTTGTAATGGCAGGGATGTTAATAATTCTGACAGCTTTGTTCTGAATTTTGTCTAGTTGTTTTAATCCAACCTTTCCATAGTATAGTAAATAGGGATAGTAAACTACCGGTACAGTAAGGCTTACCCCCAAAAGTAGGGGTTCTGCACTTGTTGCAGAATTATACCTGACAACATAGGTAGCAATACCGGCCCCCCCAAACCTGTGTCAGGCCCGTTTGTGGTTTAGTCACTGTCAGAGTCACCCTTGGTCAGCACTCTAGGTGGTACAGGGGTGACAGAGGGGCTGGTGAGCATCAGGGATGGTGCTCCATCTTCTCAGTTACTTACAATTTCTGAGCAAGAGAAAGTCTCATCCTCTCCTCCTTTTCCTGAAACTTAATCATGGTTCATAAAAGCATTGGCTCACTTTAAAAAAATAATAATGATAAGTCTGCAATACCAAGGCAAAGCTGCACATGTGCAGAGCAGTTGTTTACAGTTGGGGGATCACGTGAAGACTGCACGGGCTGAGTGGCGTCGCCTAGTCCCCGTCGCTACTCAGGCAGCTTGGCAGGGACGTGTGGCAGTGCTGCACACCACCAGTTGTGGAGTGTTTCCGGTATGGGCTCGATGACGCGCTCGATTCACAGGACCTTTTCCAGTAATTCGTTGCTTTTTGGATCGGAACTTCCGTAATGGAATTATACTCATTTAACAGAAATTTCCCTTTAAACTGGACAAAGACCGGAAAAAAATTATTCCGTTATCTCAGGCTTCGCTACATCAATGTTCGTTAAATTGAGCTTCTACTGTGTGTGTGTGTGTGTGTGTGTGTATACTGTATATATATATATATATATATATATATATATATATATATATATATATATATATATACAGTGGAAGCTCGATTATCCAGGCTCGGATTATCCAGCTTTCGGTATATCCGGGCCGTGACCCAATGGTTCAGTGGTACAGTAATTCATAGAATTATCCGTACGATAGCTCTGGTTTAAACAGGAAGCATCCAGTTTCTAGGGAGAGAGGCATGGATAAACTAGAGAGAGTCTTGCTCACCCTGCCCCCACCCACACCTGCTCACAACTCGATCACAAGGGTGGTAGGGAGTTTGGTGAGGCAACTGATACTCCTGACGTAGCCTAACCTTGCTTAACTACTTAATAATTTAACCTAACCAGGGCTCCAGTTGGGAAATTGGGAAACTAAATCCACTTTTGTGTACGATGAGTTTCATCCACTATGCCCGAAGCAATCGTACGTACGGCTTAAAGAACGTGATAAAAGAGAAAATCTTTCAGCAAGAGAAGGTAATTTACTACCCTCAAAATAGAAAAACACAGAAAACAAACTGGAGGAATATGAAGTGAATTGGTGAGGTCTTTAGGCTGTATGCTTAGACGAAAAGTAATGGGTTTCCTAGTTTTAGGGAACGAAATGAAACAAGAATGTCTGCTAATCAGAAAAAAAAAAAAAATACTCATGTGTTCTCATAAGTTAGCATTGAGTTCTGCATTTTTCGTTAGGTATCGCGCCTCCCAACACATTTCGGACCAACAGAGCATTGTTATTTCTTCCTCTTACATTTACTGTTTGCTCTTTTGTTCGTTCTTAAGTGTACTGTATATGTGAAAGAGAGAATTAATACAAACAATAATGCATTCCATTAACCCCATCATAGCTGTCAGCCTCGAACAATGCTTTACTGTACCGGTGTCAGGGATGTTGGGTTAGGGAGAGCTATAAAAAACTGCGAACAATTACGGGAAGGGAACGAAGGTCACTGGTATGTTTTCATGACCCTCCTCTACCATCTCAAACAGTCAGGCGGCCTGCCACTTCATCTCAGATGTTTTCGCCGATATGTTTAAATGCTAATGTAACATGCACCCTAATTATGAGTAAGTTTCTTCCAATATGCCGGAAACAAATGTAGGTAAGGCTTAAGGAACGTTATGATAATAAGAAAACAAACTAGAAAAATACAAAAACAAACTAGAGAATATGAATTGAATTGGTAAGGTTATTAGGCTGTATGCTTGGACGAAAATTTACGAGTTTCACAATTATAGGGGACGAAATGGAACAATTATGTTTACTAATAAGAAAAAATACTTTCATCTCAAGTGTTCTCGTAAGGTGGCATTCAGTTCCACATTCATTAATGAAGTTCGATGTCGCTTCCCAACACATTTCGGACCGACAGAGCATACAGTTATTTCTGCTCCTTACAGTTAAGTGTACATTTATTGCACATTCTTTTGTTCGTTCGTGTATGTGTGAAAGAGAGTATTGATAGAAACAGTAATGTATTCCATTAACCCCTTATGGCTGCTAGCCTTGAACAATGCTTTACTGTACCGGTGTCAGTAACGTTAAGTTAGGGAGAGCCATAAAAACTGCGAACAATTATGGGAAGGGAACCAAGGTCACTGGTATGTTTATACGACCCTACTCTACCATCCCAAACAGCTCGGCGGTCCTTTCATCCCAGATGTTTTCGCCGATATGTTTAAATGCTAAAGTAACATGCACCCTAACTTTATGTTTAAATTCTAATGTAACATGCCCCCTAATTTTCTTTCACGAATCATAACAAATCACAAGATGGGTTTAGGGAGGATGGGAAAAAGCCAGGTTTACCAGACGAGTCTTTTCACATCTGTAAGAAAAAGAAACTGACTTTATAACTTTGAAAAAATGGTTTCAAGGTCTGTCACGGGAGTACACAAATTTCTGAACTCACGAACATTGAGTATTTGAGGGGGGTAAACATACGCTTTGCTGTAAGCATTAAAAGCACCTTACCAAATCAGTTCATCTTGATAGTCTGTTATATTTTTCTGATTATTTCTGGGTTGGTAAATAAACATTTCTTGTTAAATCTTTCCCCGCTGTTTTTATCTGTTCTGGTGTGACGACTCTTTGATTAGTTAACGTAATGGCAGAAGACACTGTTCTAATCTAAGTGTTTAAACCTGGCCTAACCTAGCTTAACTGCACCTAATAATGTAACCTAACCTAATCTTCAGTTGGGAAGTTGGGAAACGAAGTTCACATTTGAGTACGATGAGTTTCGTCCATTGTGCTGGAAACAATCGTAGGTACAGCTTTAGAACGTGACGATACTAACAGGGAGGAAATCTTTCAGTAAGAAAACGTGATTTACCGAACTGAATATAGTCTGAAAAATACTGAAACAAGCTGGAGGAATATACATTGAACTGGAAAGGTCTTTCTGGTACTTAAGTGTACATTTACCGGTAAATAAATCAGTCTAACAGTACAGTACTTGTGTTTCCGCCAGATTAATCGTGCTTTCGGATTAATCAGGCACCCCTTAACACCATATAGCCCGGATAATCGGGCTATCTCTGTATACAGTAATCCCTCCAATATCCGACGTAATAGAGCCATAGGCAGGTCTGGATAGTGTTCCTGTCTGGATATTGGGCCCCAGCTTATGGACTTGTACTTATGGATCCTAACTCAGAGAAACAACTATACAACTCCCTCTGGACATGCATAGCACCTATTTAAGACCCAAATCACACCAATAAGGCACATAAAAGACTGAAATAAATGCAAAAGAAGCATAAAATGAGGGTTTTGAGGTAGGTTCATACAATATTCAACATTCTGGCTACTTACAAGTGCCTGGCTCCTGGACTGGTACTTATGGACCCTAACCTAGCCTAACTCAGAAAAACACCTTCCTACTGCACATGCATAGCTCCTAACACCCTACCCTATTCACACCAATAAAGGACATTAAAGAGTGAAATGAGGTGTTTGAGGTAAGTATAGTATGGAAAAAAGTACGGTATGAAACATTCTGCCTACTTACAGCAAGTCCATGGCCATCTCGATGAATAACTGCCTCCTCTCAGACTCTGATAGTAAGAAGGATTTCCTGAAGCACTTGCAGTACACTGTTCATGAAGTCTTGCACTGAACTTGGTCAACCGCACTCAGAAGTCCGTTCTCTTCACAGTGGACACTCGTCTAGCTTATGCTCCATTGTAACTTACTGAGTGTTGCACTCTGCACTTTAACTTTTCCCACTCTTCTAACCATTTTCTAAAGCAAAAACAAACAAGTCTGTTTACTTTAAATGTTGTTCCAAAATTGTATTCTCACTCACAACTGTAAATCCTTAACACAACACACTGTTTTTTTCACTGCACAACACTGTAAATTCCCGTGTGGTCTAGTGGAGAAGTTCTTGCTGTTTAATCACTGTCAGAGTCCGAGAGTATCACTGGCAGGTGACCTAGGGGTGCGTCGCTGGGTCGTGGTGTTGGCGTACCCACTGCAAACGACTCTGAAGACAGACGCAAACTCACGTCGAGCGGTGACTCCACTGTGGCTGATGTGCTGGGCTGTGGCTCGGAGCATGAGGACCTGTCTTGGGGAAGCATTGGAGTGGAGCCAGGGCTGGGCACAGCGGGGGTCACGGGGCTGAAAAAACTGTCAATCGTTGATTGACGCAAGGACCGACGATTCTGACGATTGATGATGCGCTGCCTGAAAGTATGCACTTCCTCCACAAGTCCCAAGGGCCTCATCTCCCTGTCGCAGTCCGGGTGTTCCAGGTAGTCGAGAACGAACTCTAGGTGTTCCCAGAGTGTGCTCAGCTTGGGGATGGCTGGAGTAGTGTCATGCTAAGAGGAGTCCGCATCATCGTCACCGTCCTCATCGGAATCTTCAAGCTGGGTACTGACACCTGCAACTGAAGATGCGATCTCGATATCAGACAATGTCTGATACCCAGGATCGCCCTCGTCATCATCCAACCACTCACGCACATCGTCCACATCAACATCGTCGCCTTGCGTACGTAGCCATGCATGGAAGTCATCCACGTCAAAACCTAGAAAATCGTACTCCACATCTGTTCCGAGAAGCAGACGAGACCAACCATTTTCTAGAGTCTTGACAGGGACTTCCTTCCATGCACTGGCCCAGTTGTAGATTGCAGACTTGATGTTGTAGCGGCGAAGGTTTTCCAAAGGCCGCTTGCCTCGCGTGTCCCGTCCCTCCCTGCTCTTGTCCTCGTCCTCAAGAACAACCATCACCTCGCCCAGGAACTTCCTTCGGTTTAGGCGCTTTGTTGCCACGATCACTCCTTGGTCCATTGGTTGGATGAGAGCAGTCGTGTTAGGTGGCAGAAACATGCATCTAATCCGGCCATTCTCAGCCACCAAGTCCTTGTCGCACGGGTGGGCAGGTGCATTGTCGAGGAGAAGGAGAGCCTTTACCTGGTCGTGCGGATTCCCAGTGTCTTCGTCAGGTAATGTATGACCTCCTTGACGAAATGGCGGTGGAAGCAGTCTTTGAAGATCTGGGCTGTAAACCATGCCTTCAAAGAATGGTACCAGACGACAGGAAGGACATCCATCATCCCATGAAGACACCGAGGCTGCTTTGCACGCCCAACAATAACGGGCTTAAGCCGGTGCATGCCGTTAGCATTGGCACAAAACAAAGCAGATATCCGTTGCTTGGAGAGCTTGCGGCCAGGTACATGCTTCTCCGTCTCCTCGGCTAGAGTGTTCGTTGGCAAAGAGCGATAGAATAAACCAGTTTCGTCAGCATTGTAGACTTGACCGAGAGTGAAGCCCTCCCTGTCGATCAAGCCCTTCACCTTGTGCCGAAACTCGTCAACTTCATCCTCGTTAGCGTCCAAAGCTTCGCCATGAGCTTTACGTTTGGTAAGGCCATGCCGTAACTTGAACGCAAAGAGCCAACCCTCGGATGCCTTGAAGTCTAGGGCGTCGTGAAGCCTGGCGAACTTCTCAACAGCAGCCTTCAGCTCCGTTTCATGTACCATCACACCAGCAGCACGTTGCTGTCGATACCAAATCAACGTGGAGCGGTCGATTTCAGCAAACTTGGGAGTAAACATCACCTTCCTCTCCACATTGCGTTTGCTTCTCGACGAGAAGTCAGCCGTGTACTGCATGAGTTTGTCTTGGGATCTCTCGATATCGAACAAAATAGATCGGGCCAGGTTGAACTCGCGGAGGATGCGGGAAGAAGACCACCCCGCATCTACTTTCTCCAATATCTCCCGTTTCTTCTCCAGAGTCAACACCACTCTCTTCCTCTTCTCAGGCGGCGGGGCCATCATCACACACACTAATAAGAGGCCCGAGAGCAGCAGGAGTGCCTGCAGCAGGTAAGGAACCACCACAAAAGCGAGCACTTGGGCAGCCATGACGACGAGCATGCACTCACGACGAGAGACAGGCGGAAAGTGGGGAGGATGCAGCGGCGCTCTATCGGACGTCGGAGGAATGATGAGCCACAACAAAGCTGTCCCACGCCGCATGCACCAAGTTCAAATTACGGGCGGGATCCCCCCCCCCCCATACTATTTTGGGAATATTGGATCCCAGGACGATTATGTCTGGTTAGTGGGGGGGATGTTCGGATATTAGAGGGATTACTATATATATATATATATATATATATATATATATATATATATGTATGTATACAGTATATAATATATACAGTATATATATATATGTATGTATACTTCCATAAATATATATACAGTATATATACTTAAATAAATATATATATGTACATCTATCTATCTATCTATCTATTTCCAGACGCGATAATCCTGTAAGGGGTGGCCATTTGACTTTGAGTTATTTGTTTTATGGGGAGGGGCACTAACCCTCCACCAACCCACTTGTTGACACATAGGGAGCACGTATGGTTTGGTTATATGGTTACCACCCAATGTTGTAAATGGTTTCATGGCTTACAGGAAACCATTTGGCTTGTCACTCAATGTAAAGCCACCTGTAAAGGAAAGAAAAGCAATAAGAAGTGACAGGAAAGATGGGAGAAATAGGAAGAGAGGAGGGCAGGCACAGAAAAATAATGATAAAGGCTAAGGGAGAAGTAGGCAGCATTACATGAAGTGAGTGGATGATGGTCGCCACCACCTACCACCATACTTAAATAAATATATATATGTATATATGAAGCCTCTATGGTACAGTGGTAAAGTGTGCGTTTTCATTCACTGGAGAGCAAGGGTTCGCGCCCCGCCAGGGTACTAAACTTTGGAAGCATTCTCCCGGCCATGTACTGCATTGGTGGACACCAGGGGTGCTGTGGTTGAACCAGTGTCGCATACTGTAAAGTATGTTTGCACCCAGTCGGCTTGCACGGGCCAATTACACTCGGTTCACAGACTACACACACATCCAAAGCCACTACAAAACTACAATCACACTTATAAGCACTTCTCACCCTACATACAATCTCTACTAGATACCCTAAGCCACTTGGTAGAGATACAATGGCTGTATTGTCCCTACTTCGGTCAGGATAGGCCGGTCCTGCATTGGATACTCAAACGGCACATATATATATATATATATATATATATATATGAGGCCGTGCGTGTGAGTTTGTACCAAGCAACATTTTTTTAAAAAGCCAGAAATCACATTTAAAGTTTACAGATATTGAAACGATCATAATTCCATTGTTTTTAAAGCTAGAGACTTCATTCAAAGACCAAAATGAAGGGTAAAGTATGCTGAATATGCCCATGTTGTTAGTCACTGAAAATAATATACGCAAATATACGATATTATAGTTTTTTTTCGAAATGCCGAAAATTGGCAATTTTTAGTATACAACTTCAACGAAGGATAACTCCGTTACTAGTAATGCTAGAGACTCCATTAAAATTCATAGTAAAGAGGAAAGGATGCAGATTATGAATATATAAACAGATTTCAGATAAACCTATTAGTGCAAGAGAAATCACCTGTTTTCCAAATGCGACAGAATTTTCAGTCAAAAGTTCATGATCACAAAACCATTCAGAACATAGTTGTCAATGGACATAACGACATTAGATATGCACTAGGGGATGGTGATAATGCACTAGGCCACCACGTGCATTATCACCACCCCCATTGCCCTCACGTAGTGCCACACATTCACCATTATTACCAGTGTCATCACTACTATCACCGTCACTACCAACCCCATCACTTTCACCACCACAAACTATGGCACCAGGAGCGGTATCACCATCACCAACACCCTCCCATAACGCCACACTAGCTGCACCATTATCACCATCATCACTATGACTATCACCACTCTCCAAAGCAGCCACACTGACACCACGTGCTCTATGCCTATGACCAGGGCGAGCTTTGGGGGTGTAAAAAACAGCCACTTTAAAAGACTTAGAGCCTTCAGCATGGCTGCACTCTTGCAACCCTGAAGGCCCAGCGGTAGGGCCATCAACATACTATCAGAAGACATTAAGAGCACAATGAGCACATAAAAAAAAAGCAGGGAAAATTGTAGCTTTTCTCTGCAGAGAATAACACGCAAGGCAAAACTGGGCTTTCGCAATACCACCAACAGCATGCGCTGGAAATGCTGAAAATAGCAGGTAGCCATATCATTAGCATAAGAGTTTATGAGTTAATGAGACATTATTGACCTTATTTAACAAGTCAGAGCATTAGCAAAATTTACTTAACAATCCGGTACATAAAGTAAAATTATGTTCTTAACGTTTGTTAGATGCAAACAATAGCTAACAATGTATAGCAAGTGGATTGGCGGTGACTCATTGCGTGGGTGTTGCTTGATACAAACTCACCCACGCTCACAGTCTGTCACCCACCCTCACCTCACAAATCGATTTCAGTGTTGTATTTTGGAGGACTTTCAACCTTATGTCTAGTTCGAAATTGTACCAAGCGACATGCCTGGGAAAGAAGGGTCAAAATAGTGATATAACATGAAAACGCATGATTGGCATGGGTGGCACTTGGTACAAACTTGCATGCGTGGCCTCATATATGTACATACATATATATATATATATATATATATATATATATATATATACAGTAACCCCTCCAATATCCGGATCAATAGAGCCATCGGTAGGTTCGGATATTGGTTTCGTCCGGATATTGGGCCCCAGCTTATGGACTTGTACTTACGGACCCTAACACAGAGAAACACCTATACAACTCCCTCCGGACATGCATAGCACCTATTTAACACCCAAATCACACCAATAAGGCACATAAATGACTGAAATAAATGCAATAGAAACATAAAATGTGGGTTTAGAAGTATGTTCATACATTAATAAACATTCTGGTACTTATGGACTCTAACCGAACCTAACCTAACCGAACTCTGAAAAACACATTCCTACTGCACATGCATGAGGTAAGTTTAGTATGGAAAGAAGTACAGTATGACACTTTCTGGTAAGTATAGTATGGGAAAAAATACAATATGAAACATTCTGGTAAATATAGTATGGAAAATAGTACAACATGAAACATTCTGGCTACTTACAGCAAGTCCCTGGCCACCTCGATGAATAACCACCTCCTCTCGGACTCTGACAGTAAGAACGATTTCCTGAAGCACTTGCACTACACTCTTCCTGAAGTCTTGCACTGAACTTAGTCACTAACACACAGAAGTCCGTTCTTTTCACAGTGTTCACTTTAGTCCAAATAATGTTCCATTAAATTTAAGTGTTGCACATTAACTTTTCCCAAGTTTTTTTAAGTTTCCAAAGCCAAAACAAAGAAGGTTAGTTACGTTAAATTTCTTTTCTACTTAGTCTTTTCTCCCAACTTGAAAACCTTAACACAACACACCGTTTTTTTCACTGCACAACACTCAAAATTCCCGTGTGGTCTAGTGGAGAAGTTCTTGCTGTTTATTCATTGTCAGAGCCCGAGAGTATCACTGGCAGGCGTCCAAGGGGTGCATTGGTGGGTAGTGGTGATGGCGTACCGACTACAGAAGACTCTGAAGACAGCCGCAAACTCACGTCGAGCGGTGACTCCACTGTAGCTGATGTGCTGGGCTGTGGCTCGGAGCATGAGGGCCTGTCTTGGGGAGGCAACGGAGTGGAACCAGGGCTTGGCACAGCGGGGGTCACGGGCCTGAAAAAACTGTCAATCGTTGACTGACGCAAGGACCGACGATTCTGGCGATTGATGATGCGCTGCCGGAAAGCATGCACTTCCTCCACGAGTCCCAAGGGCCCCATCTCCCTGTCGCAGTCCGGGTGTTCCAGGTAGTCTAGGACGAACTCTAGATGTTCCCGGAGTGCGCTCAGCTTGGGGATGGCTGGAGTAGTGTCCTGCTGGGCGGAGTCTGCATCATCATCGCCTTCGTCGTCGGAATCTTCAAGTTCGGGACTGACACCAGCAACCGAAGACGCGATCTCGATATCAGACAGGGTCTGATACCCAGGATCGCCCTCGTCGTCGTCCAACCACTCACGAACATCATCCACATCAACATCGTCGCCGTGCGTACGTAGCCGTGCATGGAAGTCATCCACGTCAAACCCTAGGAAATCGTACTCCACATCTGTTCCGAGAAACAGACGAGACCAACCATTTTCAAGAGTTTTCACAGGGACTTCCTTCCATGCACTAGCCCAGTTGTACAGCGCAGACTTGATGTTGTAGCGGCGAAGGTTTTCCAAAGTCCGCTTGTCTCGAGTGTCACGTCCTTCCCTGCGCTCGTCCTCGTCCTCGAGAACCACCATCACCTCGTCCAGGAACTTCCGACGGTACAGGCGCTTTGTTGCCACGATCACTCCTTGGTCCATTGGTTGAATGAGAGCAGTCGTATTAGGTGGCAGAAACATGTACCTAATACGGCCATTCTCAGCAACCAAGTCCTTGTCGCACGGGTGGGCAGGTGCATTGTCGAGGAGAAGGAGAGCCTTTACCTGGTCGCGAGGAATTCCCAGTGTCTTCGTCTGGTAATGTATGACCTCCTTGACGAAGTGATGGTGAAACCAGTCTTTGAAAATCACAGCTGTGAACCATGCTTTCAAAGAATGGTACCATATGACAGGAAGGACATCCATCACCCCACGAAGGCACCGAGGCTGCTTTGCACGGCCAACAATAACGGGCTTAAGCCGGTGCATGCCGTTAGCATTGGCACAACACAAAGCAGATATCCGTTCCTTAGAAAGCTTTCGGCCAGGTACACGCTTCTCCGTCTCATCGGCGAGAGTGTTCGTTGGCACCGAGCGATAGGCCAGTTTCGTCAGTGTTGTAGACTTGACCGAGAGTGAGGCCCTCCCTGTCGATCAAGCCTTTCACCTTGTGCCGAAACTCGTCCACTCCATTCTCGTTAGCGTCCAATGCTTCGCCATGTGCTTTACGGTTAGTAAGGCCATGTCGTAACTTGAACGCGAAGAGCCAACCCTCGGATGCCTTGAAGTCAAGGGCGTCGTGAAGCCTTGCAAACTTCTCAGCAGCAGCCTTCAGCTCCGTTCCACGTACCATCACACCAGCTGCACGTTGCTGTCGATACCAAATCAACGTGGAGCGGTCGATCTCTGCATACTTGGGGGTAAACATAACCTTCCTCTCCACGTTGCGTTTGCTTCTCGACGAGAAGTCAGCCGTGTACTGCATGAGCTTGTCTCGGGAACGCTTGATATCGAACAAAGTCGACCGGGCCAGGTTGAACTCACGGAGAATGCGAGAGGAAGACCAACCCGCATCAACCTTCTCCAATATCTCCCATTTCTTCTCCAGAGTCAACACCACTCTCTTCCTTTTCTCAGGAGGCGGGGCCATCATCACACACACTAAGAGTATGGCAGAGAGCAGCAGGAGGCCTTGCAGCAAGTACGGCACCACCACAAAAGCGAGCACGTGGGCAGCCATGGCGAACAGCGCAGGTCTTGTCGTGGTGAGAGACAGGCAGGAAGTGGGGAGGATGCAGCGGCGCTCTATCGGACGTCGGAGGAATGACGAACCAAAACAATGCTCTCATGCGGCGCGCGCGGCAAGTTCAAATTACGGACGGCAAAAAATCGATTTTTTTTCCAATTTTTTTGGATTTTCGGACCATTTTGGGAATCTTTGATCCCAGGACGATAAGGTTCGGTTAGTGGGGATGTTCTGTTATTGGGCGTCCGGATATTAGAGTGATTACTGTATATATATATATATATTTATATATCTATCTATCTATCTATAGCCCAACGCCCTAATCCCGCAAAGGGTGGACGCAGACAAAACGCCTCCAAGTCGCTCTGTCACCCACCATTTGACTACCCTCCCCCCAACTCACCCCCCACCTCCCTCATATACCTCTCAACTCTATCCCTCCACCTCATCCTCGGTCTACCTCTCCCTCTCCCTCCCTCCACCTCACCTACATACACCCTTTTAGTCAGTCTTTCATTCTCCATTCTCTTCACATGTCCAAACCACCTCAGTGTATTTCTCCTAATCTTCTCAACCACATCCACATCCACCCCACAGTGTTCCTTCACTTCTTCATTCGTCAACCTGTCTTTCCACGTCACTCCACTTGCTCCTCTCAAGTAACTCATTTCCACTGCTCTCACTCTTGACTTGTTCCCCTCTTGCAAGGTCCATGCCTCGCTTCCATACGTCAGGGTAGGGATCACAATACTATCATGCAGTGACTTCTTAACTTCCATACTCACCTCCCTATTTCTCATCACTACTTTCAGTGTACCAACATCCTTCCTTCCCTGCTGTACCCTTTCACGCACTTCATCCCTCAAAGTTCCATCCTTACTCATCACACTACCCAAGTACTTGAATGCACTTACATTCTCCATATCCTCACCATCCAACCTCACTGCACACTCTGTGACTTCATTCCTCTCAAACACCATAACTTTACTTTTGTTTACATTAACTTTCAGATTCCTCCTCCAACACACTGTCCCAAATTCATTCACCAAACCTTGCAACTCCCATTCATCTTCACTCAACAGCACTGTATCATCAGCAAACAGCAACACCGGAAGCTTCCAAATCTCACCCTCATTCATTAGAGCCACCCCCACATCCACTGCCCTACCCTGCACCTCCTTTACAACCCCATCCATGTATATATTAAACAGCCATGGAAACATCACACAACCCTGTTTCAGTCCCACATTGAGATCAAAGAACTCACTCAGGTCATCATCCACTCGCACCGTAGCCCTAGCTCCCTTGTACATACTCTTCACAGCACTCGATAATTTCCCCTCCACTCCATATATTCTTAATACCTTCCACATACCTTGCCTATCTATTCTGTCATAAGCTTTCTCCAAGTCCATGAAGGCAGCATACACTTTCCTTCCCTTCTCTAGATACTTCTCCACTAAACATCTTAGAACAAATATCTGATCTACACACCCTTTTCCCTTCCTAAATCCCCCTTGTTCTTCTCCAACTAACTCCTCTGTCATATGCCTAACCCTATCAATGAGTATTCTACCATATATTTTACCATATATATATATATATATATATATATATACAGTGGAAGCTTGAATATCCAGGCTCGGATTATCCAGCTTTCGGTATATCCGGGCCATGACCGATTGGTTCATTGGTACAGTAATACTTAGAATTATCCGCACGATAGCTCTGGTTTAAAAAGGAAGCATCCAGTTGCTAGGGAGCGAGGCATGGGTAAACCAGAGAGAGTCTGTTCACCATGCCCCCACCCACACCTGCTTACAACTCGATCACAAGGGTGGTAGGGTGGAGTTTGGTGAGGCAACTGATACTCCTGACCTAGCCTAACTTTGCTTAACTACTTAATAATTTAATCTAACTTAACCTAACCTGAGCAGACATGGGCTCCAGTTGGGAAATTGGGAAACTAAATCCACTTTTGTGTACGATGAGTTTCTTCCATTATGCCCGAAACAATCGTAGGTACAGCTTAAAGAACATGATTATAAAAGAGAAAATCTTTCAGCAAGAAAAGGTAGTTTACTACCCTCAAAATAGAAAAACACAGAAAACAAACTGGAGGAATATGAAGTGAATAGGTGAAGGCTTTAGGCTGTATGCTTAGAGGAAAAGTAATGAGTTTCCCAATTTTAAGGAATGAAATGGAACAAGAATGTCTGCTAATCAGAAAAAAAAAAAATTACTCATCTCATGTGTTCTCATAAGTTAGCATTGAGTTCTGCATTCTAACACATTTCGGACCGACAGCATAGTTATTTCTTCGTCTTACATTTACTATTCATTCTTTTGTTCGTGCTTAAGTGTACTTTGTGTGTGAAAGGGAGTATTAATACAAACAATAATGCATTCCATTAACCCCATCATAGCTGCCAGCCTCGAACAATTTACTGTACTGGTGTCAGGGATGTTGTGTTAGGGAGAGCTATGTAAAACAATGAACAATTATGGGAAGGGAACGAAGGTCACTGGTATGTTTACACGACCCTCCTCTACCATCTCAAATAGTCAGGCGGCCTGCCACTTCAGATGTTTTCGCCGATATGTTTAAATGCTAATGTAACATGCACCCTAATTATGAGTAAGTTTCTTCCATCATGCCAGAAATAATCATAGGTAAGGCTTAAGGAACGTTATGATAATCTATCTATCTATCTATTGCCAGACGCCTCAATCCCGTTTGGGGTGGCCACAAACAAATCGCCTCCAAGTCGCCCTGTCCCCCGCCATTTCACTCCCCTGCTCCCAACTCACACCCCCCTCTCTCATATACCTCTCCACCCCATCTCTCCATCTCATCCTCGGCCTCCCCCTCCCTCTTTCCCCCTCCACCTCACTCACATACACTCTCTTCGTCAGTCTTTGACCCTCCATCCTCTCCACATGGCCAAACCACCTCAGTGTGTTCCTCATAACGCTTCCTATCACATCCACATCAACACCACAATGCTCCTTTATATCCTCATTCGTCAGCCTGTCTTTCCATGTGACTCCACAGGCTCCTCTTAAATAACTCATTTCCACGGCTCTCACTCTTGACTTGTGTCCTTCCAACAACGTCCAAGCTTCACTTCCGTACGTTAGAGTTGGTATCACAATACTTTCATATAGTAACTTTTTCACTTCCATGCTCACTTCCCTGTTTCTTATCACTGCTTTCAAAGAACCAGCAACCTTTCTTCCCTGCTGTACCCTTTCAAGCACTTCACCCTCCAAACCTCCATCCTTACTCATCACACTACCCAAGTACTTAAACGTACTCACATTTTCCAATTCCTCACCATCCAACCTCACTGTACATTCACTGACTTCACCTCTCTCAATGACCATCACTTTACTCTTCCCTACATTCACCTTTAGATTCCGTTTCTTACACACTCTCTCAAACTCATCCACCAAGCCTTGCAGCTCCCCTTCGTCTTCACTCAACAACACGGTATCATCTGCAAACAACAGTACAGGGAGTTTCCAAACACTATCCTCTCTCACCAGGGCCACTCCAACATCCACTACCCTACTTTGTACCTCTTTTATTACCCCATCCATATACAGATTGAATAACCATGGAGACATGACACATCCCTGTTTCAACCCAACTTTCAAAGAGAAAAATTCACTTAGTTCACCATCCACACGCACTGCAGCCTTCGCACCATCGTACATACTCTTCACAGCATTCAACAACTTTCCATCTAGTCCATATATTCTTAACACTTTCCACAATCCTAGTCCATCCACCCTGTCATATGCTTTCTCCAAATCCATGATAATAAGAAAGGAAATCTTTCAGTGAAAGGTAATTTACCATCCACAGAATAGGCAGAAAAATACAGAAAACAAACCAGAGGAATATGAATTGAATTGATAAGGTTATTAAGCTGTATGGTTGGACGAAAAATTATGAGTTTCACAATTATAGGGGATGAAATGGAACAAAAATGTTTACTAATAAGAAAAAAAAACTTTCATCTCACGTGTTCTCGTAAGGTGGCATTCAGTTCCACAGTCTTTGTTCGATGTCGCTTCCCAGCACATTTCAGACCGACAGAGCATACAGTTATTTCTGCTCCTTACAGTTAAGTGTACATCTGTTGCACATTCTTTTGTTTGTTCGTGTATGTGTGAAAGAGAGAGTATTGATACAAACAATAATGTATTCCATTAACCCCTTCATGGCTGCCAGCCTTGAACAATGCTTTACTGTACTGGTGTCAGTGATGTTGAGTTAGGGAGAGCCATAAAAACTGTGAACAATTATGGGAAGGGAACGAAGGTCACTGGTATGTTTACACAACCCTACTTTACCATCCCAAACAGCCAGGCGGTCCTTTCATCCCAGATGTATTCGCCGATATGTTTAAATGATAAAGTAACATGCACCCTAATTTTGTTTAAATGCTAATGTAACATTCCCCCTAATTTTATTAATTCTTTCATGAATCATAGCAAATCAAAAGATGGATTTAGGGAGGAGGGGAAAAAGCCAGGTGTACCAGACAAGTCATTTCACATCTATAAGAAAAAGAAACTGACTTTATAACTTTGAAAAAATGGTTCCAAGGTCTGCCACGGGAGCACAGAGGTTTCATAACTCATGAACATTGAGAGGGGTAAACATACGCTTTGCTGTAAGCAGTAAAAGCACCTTACAAAATCAGTTCATCCTGATAGTCTGTTGTATTTTTCTGATTATTTTTGGGTTGGTAAATAAACATTTTTTGTTAAATCTGTTTCCCCGCTGTTTTTAGCTGTTCTGGTGTGATGACTCTTTGATTCGTTAACGTAATGGCAGAAGACACTGTTCTAATCTGGTTAAACCTGACCTAACCTAGCTTAACTGCACCTAATAATTTAACTTAACCTAATCTTCAGTTGGGAAATTGGGAAACGAAGTCCACATTTGAGTACGATGAGTTTCGTCCATTGTGCTGGAAACAAGCGTAGGTACAGCTTTTGAATGTGACTAATAACAGGGAGGAAATCTTTCAGTAAGAAAACGTAATGTACCAAACTGAATATAGTCTGAAATATACTGAAACAAGCTGGAGGAATAGACATTGAACTGGAAAGGTCTTTCTGATACTTAAAGTGTACATTTACCGGTAAATAAATCAGTCTAACAGTACAGTACCTTACTTGTGTTTTGTTTCTGCCAGATTAATCGTGTTTTCGGACTAATCGGGCACCCATTAACACCATATAGCCTGGATAATCGGGCTATCCCTGTATATATATACGTTAAGTGGATTCTCATATTTCGATGGGGATATGTACCAAAAAACCACATCGAAATTCAAAACAACGAAATTTAAACTGAACTTACGGGAAAAATTAGTTTGGGTCCGGGGCCTCCCAACTTCACTACGCAAAATCATGATTTTTTGCCCACACTGCCTGTAAACTTTATGAACTAGAAATGTGGTTACGTAACTGTAGTTCTGCACTGTACTGTAGTTTGGAGTAAAGCAAAATTTGTTACAGTTTGTCAGTATCTTGTCACAGTTTTTATTACAGTAGATACTCGTACAGTACAGCACACTGTACAGTACTAACCTTGGGTTATGGAATACTATCACTTGGCTGGCTGATGTTGGTGGTGTGTGGCAGGGGTGGGCTACTTAGTTGAAGTAGCCTTCTCTGTGGAGGTATGCAACCTGAATTCCTCAAAATGAAAATCATCCTCAAGTATCTGGACATCTGCAGTGTCAACATCTTCCTCCTCACCCTCTTGGATGCTTATATCTTGCAACACCCTAGTAATTGGCTTGAAGAAGGAGATGATCTTTGACTGTTTCTGCTTATGAAGCCCCGAAAAGCATCGAAATTCACGATTTTGCATCAAAAAGTGAGGTAGGCAGACCACTCCAAAATGCATTGAAATTCGAATCATCAAATTCTAAACTGTCAAAATTTGATAATCCATTGTATATATATATATATATATATATATATATATATATATATATATATGTATATTCAGTGGTAGGTGGGGGCACTCACCATCCACTCACTCAGTGTAGTGCTGCATTGGGTGTCTTCCCTTTCCTCACTTCCTTCCTTACTCTTGTGTCTTTTTTTCCTTCATGCTTTCTTCTTTCTTCTGCCTACGGGTGACTTTGCACTCCCTCTTCTGTCTTTCTTTCCTTTTGTCCTCTTCCTTCTGCCTGTGGGTGACTCTACACTAAGTGACAAGCAGAATGGTTTCCCCTACACCAGGAAACCATTTATTGCGCTGGGTGGTAACCATATCACCAAATTATGGCACCTGGCAGTTTAGTGGACAATTAAGGCTCTCTAATTGGATTGAGCATGTGTAGGTTTATATCCATTGGGTGGTTGGGGTTTATTGGTCACATAATGCCACTCAAGGATGAGTGAGGCTGATCACTCTCATCCTAAATGTCGAGAAAAACTTGCTTAGCCCAGGGCTTCTACGTTCCTCATTGGGCGACATACTGTAGGATTGGATGATGGATGGATGGTCATATATATATATATATATATATATATATATATATATATATGATTGCAACCTGTTGTGCCGCATTTAACAGACATTGTTCATTATAGCCGACGAAAGTTTTGTAGGCTTTGTAGTGTCTGTTAAATCCAGTATCTGCTGTACCAGGGTCCATGATAGTGAGGGTCTGCTGTAAAATCCACGGTCAAACAAACCAGGGCATCCCCTCCCCCTCCCCCCCACACACACGATCAACTGTTAATACTGGTGGCTGCATTTATATTCTGGTAGGGGTGTAATGCAATAAGGTTTTCACCATAATTTGAACATGAATACTGTATGGTAGTCATTTGTTTTGGGAGGTTAACATCTGTAGCAGAGCTACATGTTTAGAGGAAAACTGCCAGTAGATTTTGCTTTATTACATACAAGGTATTACCGTTTTCAGCTGAATAAATAATGTCAAGTTTTCGAGAGTTGTGTGCACCAACAGAGCCCTACAGTTGATTCTCAGATTCTGTCTATCTATCTGTCTATTGCCAGATGCCTTAATCCCATTTGGGGTGGCCACAAACAAATCGCCTCCAAGTCGCCCTGTCCCCTGCCATCTCACTGCCCTGCTCCCAACTCACACACCCCTCTCTCATATACCTCTCCATCCCATCCCTCCATCTCATCCTCGGCCTCCCCCTCCCTCTTCCCCCCTTCACCTCTCTCACATACACTCTCTTCGTCACTCTTTCACCCTCCATCCTCTCCACATGGCCAAACCACCTCAGTGTGTTCCTCATAACACTTCCTATCACATCCACATCCACACCACAATGCTTCTTTATATCCTCATTCGTCAGCCTGTCTCTCCATGTGACTCCACAGGCTCCTCTTAAATAACTTATTTCCACTGCTCTCACTCTTGACTTGTGTCCTTCCAACAACGTACAAGCTTCACTTACGTACGTTAGAGTTGGTATCACAATACTGTCATGTAGTAACTTTTTCACTTCCATGCTCACTTCCCTGTTTCTTATCACTGCTTTCAAAGAACCAGCAACCTTTCTTCCCTGCTGTACCCTTTCACGCACTTCACCCTCCAAACCTCCATCCTTACTCATCACACTACCCAAGTACTTAAACATACTCACATTTTCCAATTCCTCACCATCCAACCTCGCTGTACATTCACTGACTTCACCTCTCTCAAAGACCATCACTTTACTCTTCCCTACATTCACCTTTAGATTCCGTTTCTTACACACACTCCCAAACTCATCCACCAAGCCTTGCAGCTCCCCTTCGTCTTCACTCAACAACACAGTATCATCTGCAAACAACAGTACAGGGAGTTTCCAAACACTATCCTCTCTCACCAGGGCCACTCCAACATCCACTACCCTACTTTGTACCCCTTTTATTACCCCATCCATGTAAAGATTGAACAACCATGGAGACATGACACATCCCTATTTCAAGCCAACTTTCAAAGAGAAAAATTCACTTAGTTCATCATCCACACGCACTGCAGCCTTCGCACCATCGTACATACTCTTCACAGAATTCAACAACTTCCCATCTACTCCATATATTCTTAACACTTCTTTCCCTTCTCTAGAAACTTTTCCACTAAAGATCTAAGAATGAATATCTGATCTACACAACCTCTTCCCTTCCTAAAGCCTCCCTGTTCTTCTCCAACTAATTTCTCTGTTCTTTCTCTAACTCTGTCAATAAGTATCCTACCATACACTTTTCCTATTATACTAAGAAGACAAATGCCCCTATGATTACCACACACTTCTTTTTCCCCTTTTCCTTTGTACAAGCGAATAATTATACCTGACTTCCAATCCTCCGGGACTCTACCTTCCTCCCAGGCCAATCTGCACATCTTCCACATCCATTCTACTACTATCTATCCCCCATGCTTCAGCATTTCACCACACACTCCATGTATTCCTGGGGCTTTCCCCGATTTAACTTTCTTCATTGCTTCCACAACTTCTATCCTACTGATTTCTTCCTGTCTTCTCACCTCCCTCCTTCTCCCAGCCATTCCCCAGCCACTTATACTCGCATTACCTCCATCCTCTATGTTCAACAATTCCTTAAAGTGTTCTCTCCATCTGCTCACTTTTTCTCCCTTCTCCACTAGTAATCTACCATTTTTATCTTTCACTTCCCTGCTAACTTCACTTCCACCCTGTCTTACTCTTTTCACCTCTTTCTCAAATTCATGTTATTAAATTTGGACAGCATGATTTTTGATGGCACTTCAAGTATCTGCTGAGTTTGGTATTTGAAATGCATCTAGGGCTGCATGGTGTCCGTCTGCAAGCACAGTCTGGCTGCATAGAACTAAAAAATCACAGCCGCCAATCAGAACCGAAACACAATTGGTAGTAAACGATCTGTTTGTCAATGGCCAGACACCATTGAGTTAATTGTTTTACAGGGAGGGACACTAATTCTCTGCCAACCCACTTGTTGACACGCAGGCAACATGTATGAATTGGCTGTATGGTTACCACCCAGCAATTTATAGCCGCCAGAAACGAAAAGAAGAGTAACAAAAAGTGACAGGAATGATGGGAGAAATAGGAAGAGAGGAGGCCAGACACAGAAAAAGAATGAAAAAGGTGAAGGAAGAAGTAAGCGGTACTACATCAAGTGAGTGGATGATGGTCACTTACCACTAGTAAAAGATCTTCCGATGAAAAGCTCATGGCCATTATTTGTTCTGAACTGGCTAAATGCATTAAACCCTCGAGGTACAATGGCTCTTTCTGTGACGATTCAGATTTACAGTATAAAGGTTAGGAACTGATTCAGGTTATGCTCACATGGTATTGGTATTTACTGTACGTTCAAGTTTCGACATTCAAATAAAATAAGTAAAGACAGGAATACTGTACAGCACGAGCTGCATCATTAATGTCATGTAGTGCATCAGCTGTTCACATGGTCAAGGAAACAGTCTCATGTGGTCAAGGATGCAAGCAGTGATGTTCAAACCTCACTAAAACTTGTGAATAGCATGGTTGTATATCACACATTATACAGGCAGACCCCGAGATATGCTACCTTAGATGCGATACCCCGGCTTAGCGCTGGGGGTAGAAATACCTGTACCACCCTACCCCGCCGAGTGATGGCCAGACTCCAGTATAACAATGCGTTTTGTTTTTTTACTGATTTTGATGATATTTTAGATGTAAATTTTGTATTTTGGTTGATTTATAAACTGTTTTTAGACTTAGATTAATGTGGTTTAGTCATAGGTGGGGTGAACATTGTCATTTTGGGGTACAGTTTACTAAGTTTTTTTCCAAACTTATTTTTGATGATTTTCATATTTTATTTTTGGGTTTAGGTGAGTCATAAACTGTTTTTAGGCTTAGTTTAGCTTGTTTTAAAGCTATTTGGGGGTTTAGGTGAGCTGCAAACTTGTTTTTGGATTCATTTGGGTGGGTTTAGGACTTGGTTTGGGGGAAACCTAAGGCTCAAAAACACATCCCTGTACTTTACATGTTAAATCTACCCCAAGATACGATACCCCACCTAGCGATGGGTTTTTACTTAACCAGTTGCATCGTTAAACTGGGGTATGCCTGTATACAGTAACATTAAAAATGAGTGAAATAATGACATTGAATGAATGGCTGTGCAGGTTCCAGCTGTGTGCATTCTGTGTATCCTTTCAGGTAGAAACTAAGATGCCTCAGTCCTGATCTAAAATGAATGAAATAAGGACATTGAGTGAACAACTGTGCAGGTACCAGCTACGTGCATTTGTTCTTTCATGGCAAAGTGCACTTATGTCCCATCAGACACGAACTAGGACAAACAGTCCTTAGTGGATAATGACTGCTTTCAAGAGTGCATGAATAAAAAAATTAATTGAATCATCTGGCCCATGTTTCACTGGAAAAAATATATATATATGCTTGGCGACAAGAGCCAGAATGAAAGAAGATAATGCATGATAACAAAAAATTACAATAGGCAGAGATATGACCACACGAATTAGTGACTGAATATTGACAAAAGCAGCAAGTGAGAGGTGCCTGTATGCTCCAGCTGATGAATTCATTTCAGCTTTGATATTTCTTGTTTTTTAACATTGCCATAACATGACTTCTTGATTACATTGTCATTAAGAATCCAGTGGCAAGTAATTATTCATTTTATATTGATATAGTGTTACCTACTTCTTTCTTCACCTTTATTCTTTTTCTGTGTCTGCCCTCCTCTCTAGCTATTTCTCCCATCTTTCCTGTCTTTTTATTATTATTCTTTCCTTTTCAGGTGGCTTTACATTGTGACAAGCCAAATGGTTTCCTGTAAGCCAGAAAACCATTTACAACACTGGGGAGTATCCATATAACCAACTATACATGTTTAGTATGTGTCAGCAATTGGGTTGGTGGAGGGTTAATCCCCTCCTCCCCCATAAAACAACTAATTCAACGGCCACCTTTTGTGGGATTAAGGTGTCTGGCTATAGATAGTAATACTGGTATATTGAAAGGGAGGTAGTAACTCATAATTTTGTCTGGATTGTTTTTATGTTCAAAGGAAGGAGTAAGAAGAGAAATAGCACAGAAAAAAATATATATATGTTTTATTGGTTTGTGTTGTCACTTATCACCTCTAGCACCAACTTATTTTTCTCCATAAGAGGTCCATTTAACTCTGGACAACTTAAATTTTGCAAGTTATGTACAGTACCATATGGTGTCTAAATCTGAGAATCTGATGTTTCTCTCCGGCATGGAGAGTATGTTTTCATCCCTGTTTGTTTGTTTGTTTGTTAGTTTGTCTGTTAGCAGGATTACTCAAAAACTAAATGTGAGATTTGGATGAAATTTGGTGGGTAGATAGCCCATGTCCCAGGGAACAGTTGATTAACTTTTTGGACTTATGTTTTTTAATTTGTCTGTTAGCAGGATTACTCAAAAACTAAAAGAGAGATTTGGCCCAAACTTGTTGGGTAGATAGCTTGTTTCCCAGGGAATAATCAGTTAAGTTTTGGAACTGATCTGGACTGTATTACAGATTCTGGATCTGGAACATACATATTGCAAAACCCTAATCATTGATGAGAAAACATAACTCATTATGAAGTGTAGTTTGGAAATTACGTTGTCCTTGTTGGAGGGATGTACTCCAGTGAGTGCCCCTCTTGTATAATACAGTGAATACATACAGCATGCCCTCATTTTACAATGAGCATGTGCTTGAAAAAATCCATTTTATAACAATTTATTGTAAATCGTCAGTTATAACGTGGGCTCAATGCAGGTATGTTTTTGGCCATGGGTCATCTATGTAAGAAAGTCTGAAAACAAGTTTTCATTCAATTCAACTAAAAGGGTTGTTATTTCACTTCACTGGACTCCACTTGCTACTTACTGACAAAAATAAGTCTAAAAACAAATTTCCAGCTTATGTAAACTGTTAAATTATTTCACTTCACTTGCCACTTGAACCCCAACACCACACTTTTGTTTTATCACTAACACTAATACGGGTGTTAGGGATAAGTGCAAATATCATTGTGGAACAAACAGTTGAGTAGACTTGTGTGAGGGCAATCATATGAGCAAAAATGCAATTGTATATTGACCAGTGCGGCTTCATGTATGATCATAATCATCTTATAAGTAAATATTTTATATACTAATCAAAGGCCCTAACTCTTTCGCCATTGTGTAAGTGATTCATCGCATACCGATTCCTTGTATGAGGAGGGTCTGCTGTTATGTGGACAGTAATTTGTCTTCAAAACGAAATTTTTTGAACCATCAACTCTCCATTTCATAAGGCTTGGGAACATAACCTCTATAATACTGTAGGATACAGACTTTGTTGACCATGATCCTTGCTGAATACACAACTTGCAGGAACATATCTACCATATTGGAGGAGAGTCAATTTTTTTTTTTTTTTTTTTTTTTTAAGTAAATTCATTTTTTCATTAAAAATTCTTTTGTGCTCTTTGTTGTGTGTGATTAAGAATACTGTATATTGAAAGAAATTTTCTTAATTTATTATGTGATTTTATCAGCAAACTACTGATACCATTATAATTTTGTTAAAGCATCCTGTACCAGCATATTGGGGCACCAGGTTTGGAAACTATCATTTGGGGTCTCAGTTACAAAGGTTTGGGAAGTGGTATAGACCTTTCATAGTATCAAAACAAGAATGAATATTTGAAAAACTTTCTCTGGTAAAAAAAAAAAAAAAAAAAAAAAAAAAAAAAGTTTCCCCATGAGAACTCGGTGAGTACATAAGGTTTCATGAAGGGGGTGATAGTGAAGGAACTGTAAGTTGTAGAATTTCCTCTAAAATTATGATACCTGGCAGATCACTTCTTCAGCCACATTATGAAAACTCAACATGTTACCTGTTCACCCATCATCCAATCTTGTATTGTTCCATCAGGAATATGGGAGGCTAGGCAAATGTCTGTTTATTGCCAGACACCTTAACCCCTTAAAGCCTAATTGCATCAATTGATGCAATGAGAGTTTTATGCCAAAGTGCCTAATCGCATCAATTGAGTGGGACATGTAAAAAGCTGCAGATGCTTCCTCTGCCCTGATTATGACTGACATGGCTTCAGGCCAGTGAGAACTCACCCCTGAGGGGGGATCGGACCAACCCGAGCGGTAGGGGAGCACACCCCCTCTGGGCCACCTCCGTGCTGCCCTCTACCCCACTCCCTCACTCCCTCCTTGTTCCCCGTCACCCTCCCACCCCTCGACACACCTGCATCCCTCCTCCCACCACCACCTGTATCCCTTCCAACCCACTCATGCCCATCCTGCCACCCTGCTAGCCTTGTGTCCCCACCCAATCCCTCCCTCCTTGTCCTTCTCTACCCTCCCATCCCGTACAGACCCCCAAGAGGTATCAGGCTGCCAAGATGTTACAGAACACACTGAAGTGCTTTCTTTTCATGCGAAAAGTTGGTTATTTTTCCAACCCCTGTACCTATAGGCCTACTTCCCACAGCGTACTTTATCTCCCGACAGCCTAGTAATCTCCCCACACCCACATACACTCGTTTTCATGGTTGGTGAGACAGAACACTTTGAAATTCCCTTTTTTCAATAAGAAAAATAGGCAGTTATAAAAATTTTCATGTTTTAGAATGTTTTCGAGGGGTTGCTATTATAAACTTTTTTGAACTTTGACACGTGATTGTGCGGTAACTATTAGGCCTATGGGGATGTGGATTGCGTTGTCAGGTGTGTAAATTCTTTCTCTTTAGCCAGAACACAATCAATTTGCCTTTGGTGAAAGTCGCCAAAACACCCCAGAATTGCGGTTGTGGTGGGGACCCGCCTGAAATAATTACGGTCTTAAGGGGTTAACCCCCTAAGGGGTTGCCACAAACAGATCGCCTCCATGTCTCCCTGTCCTCCACCATTTCACTGCCCTCCTCCCACCCCACACATCCCTCTCTTTTGTACCTCTACACTCCATCACTCCATCTAATCCTTAGCCTCCCCCTCCCTCTCCCCCCGCCCCTCCACTTCACACACATACAGTCTCCTCATTAGTCTCTTGCTCTCCATCCTCTCCACATGGCCAGACCACCTCAGTGTATTTCTAATGCTTTCTATAGCATCCACACCTTTCACTGATCCACCTGGTGAACAACCCTACATCTTTTCTATCCTTAATGACCTAGAGCAGCTTGTACAGCACCCTACCCATATCCCTGACTGCCCTGGAGAGAGCTGCAACATACCTGCCCTCTTCCCTACAACTAATCCTTCTGCTTACACTGTTAATCTTTTCACTCTGTTGGGCTCCTCCAATCATGACCCTATTACCTTAGCCTGTCCTGCCACTCCGGTACGGCCTGTGGACCCTCCAAGGAAACGTCATCTGTGGCACTTTGGAGCTGCGGATTGGGAGGCCCTCAGGCAGTACTTCTTTGATTTTCCATGGAATGATTATTGCTTCCATGGCAGGGAGCCATCTGAGTGTGCCTTGCACATTACGGAGGTTATTCTGTCGGTCATGGAAGCATACATTCCTTTCTCATATCCTTTGACTAATGCAAGAAAGCCTTGGTTTAATCACGCTTGTTCTGATGCTGTCCGCAACAAGGAGAGGGCCTACAAAAGGTACCGGAGCCAACCCACCCCTGAATCACATCTTTTTTATGTTTCTGCCTGGAATCATGCAAAGTCTGTTCTTCGCTTTGCTAAAAATAATTTCATCTGTACTAAATGCTCTCAACTCTCCAACTCAAATTCTTCCTGCTCCTTCTGGCACCTTGCCAAAAACCTTTCTAACAACTTTACACATCATCCTTTCCCCCTCATTTCTACTGTGATGGCTCTGTAGCTATTTCTTCTACTGATAAAACAGATCACTTCGCTCAGACTTTCTCCTCCAATTCCACCTTAGACGATTCCAGTGCTGTTCCTCCATCACTTCCCCCCTCTGACTTCCTCATGGCTGACATTAAAATTTCTCCAGCTGATGTATATACTGACGTCACTGGCCTCAATACTAACAAGGGATGTGGGCCTGAATGAGTCCCTCCTGTTGTCCTCAAGAACTGCTTCTGTGCTTACACCCTGCCTAGGTAGACTCTTTCACCTTTGTCTTTGTACCTTTCCTCCTTGCTAGAAGTTTGCTCTCATTCAGTCAGTCCCAAAGAAGAGTAACCATTCCCAATCCTCAGACTATTGTCCAATTGCTTTAACTTCCTGTGTCTCAAATGTTTTTGAGTCTTTTCTTAACAGAAAAATTTAAAGCATCTTTCTATCACAACCTTCTTTCTGACAGTCAGTATAAGTTCCATCAGGGACGCTCCACTGGCGATCTTCTCACCTACCTTTCAGACTCCTGGTCATCCTCCTTTCGGGACTTTGGCGAATGCTCTGCCATTGCAGTTGACATCTCAAAGGCTTTCAGTCGAGTCTGGCATAAATCTTTAATTTCCGAATGCCGTCTTACAGTTTCTGCCCTTCTATATGTGCCATCATTTATAGCTTCCTTTCTGGTCGTTCTATAGCTGCTGTTGTAGACGGCCATTGTTCTTCTCGTAGATCTATCAACAGTGGTGTTCCTCAGGGCTCTGTCCTATCACCAGCTCTCTTTCTTTTATTCATCAGTGATCTAAGCTGTACATCTAATCCTATCCACTCTTACGCTGATGATTCTAACCTTCACCTGCAGGTATGGATGGGTGTGCTGTGGAATGCCTGAAGGGTGGTGGAGCGACTACTGTTGACTGGTTAGTAAGATTGTTGAAAGTGTGCTTTGTGAAAGATATGGTGCCATTTGACTGGGCAAGTGCTTGTGTGGTCCCTTTGTATAAAGGCAAGGGTGATAAATATGAATGTACTACCTTTAGAGGTATAAGTCTGTTGAGTGTTGTAGGTAAGGTATATGGTAGAGTGTTATTAAGAGAGACAGGGTACAGAGGGAGTGATTGGTGATGAGCAGTGCTGCTTCAGGAGAGGGATGGGATGCGTGCATCAGGTGTTTGCTGTGAGTCAAGTGTGTGAAAAGTATTTAACGAAAGGCAAGGATGTGTTTTGGGTGTTCATGGATTTAGAGGAAGCGTACTATAGAATTGATAGGGAGGCTAAGATGCGAATGAATGTGTTTGAATGGATAAGTAAATGGGGGGGGGGGTGTCATCCTGTCTTGGCTACTTCCCTTTCCTTGGGGGAAGCAGCCTAGGTATATAGATAGATAGACCTTTCCATTCAGTTTCTGCAACGTCCATCACAGCAGTTACATCAACAAACAAGGGATGAAGCTATGGCGCACCTAATGTCTGACTTGACTTGTTTCTCTGACTGGTGTAAAAATAAAATTGTTTTTAATGCATCAGAGACTCAGTTTTTACACCTAACAACCTGTCAAAATCTTCCAATGGGAGTACTCACTAATGTTTAATATCCAGCTCAGTCCTGCATCATCCTTGAATATGCTTGGGGTTTCATTCACTCGGGACTTATCATGGAAAGATCATATTACATCTCTTGTAAAATCTGCTTCCAAGAGATTAGGAACAATAGATAGATAGATGTAGTGAATGGCTAGCGAGTAGAGGTAGGGGAGAAGATGAGAGAGAGAAGAGGGAGGTACAGTATATGTGAGCAGGAGAAGGGAGGTGAAGAGATTGGTGAAGGAGAGTAAGAAGAAAGTGGATGAAGAGTTTGGGAGGAATCTGAGTGTGAAATGGAGGGAGAATAAGAAATTGTTTTGGAATGAGGTGAAGAAAGTAAGGCAGTGTGAAAGGGGTAATAGTAGGGGAGAGAAAGATAGGAATAATAGATTGCTGGTGGAGAGGAGAGAGAGGTTGAGGAGATGGAAGGAGCACTTTGAGGATTTGTTGAATGTGGAGAGTGAGAGCAGTGCGAGTGTAAGTGGTTGGGGAATGGCTGGGAGGAGAGATGAGGGGGGGGAGGAAGAGATCAGTGGGGCAGAAATAGTGGAAGCAATGAAGAAGATCAAGATGGGAAAGGCCTTAGGAATTGATGGAGTGTGTGGTGAAATGCTGAGGTGTGGGGGTGAGATTGTAGTGGAGTGGATATGGAAGTTATGTAGATTGGTTTGGGAAGAGGGAAGGGTTCCTGAGGACTGAAAATCAGGTATAATTGTTCCCTTATACAAAGGAAAAGGGGAGAGAGAAGTATATGGTAACCATAGGGGTATTTGCCGTCTTAGTGTGACTGGAAAAATGTATGGTAGAATACTCATTGATAGGGTCAGGCATATAACAGAGGAGCTAGTTGGAGAAGAACAAAGGAGATTTAGGAAAAGAAAGGGTGTGTAGGTCAAATATTTGTTCTAAGATGTTTAGTGGAGAAGTATGTAGAGAAGGGAAAGAAAGTGTATGCTGCCTTCATGGACTTGGAGAAAGCTTATGACAGAATAGATAGACAAGGTATGTGGAAGATACTGAGAATATATGGAGTGGAGGGGAAATTGTTGAGTGCTGTGAAGAGTATGTACGAGGGAGCTGGGGCTACGGTGCGAGTGGATGGTGAGCTGAGTGAGTTCATTGATCTCAGTGTGGGACTGAAACAAGGTTGTGTGATGTCTCCATGGCTGTTTAATAAATACTGTACATGGATGGGGTTGTAAAGGAGGTGTAAGGGAGGGCAGTGGATGTGAGGGTGGCTCTAATGAATGATGGTGAGATTTGGAAGATTCCAGTGTTGTTGTTTGCTGATGATACAGTATTGTTGAGTGAAGATGAATGAGAGTTGCAAGGTTTAGTGAATGAATTTGGGACAGTGTGTAGGAAGAGGAATCTGAAAGTTAATGTAAACAAGAGTAAAGTTATGGTGTTTGAGAGGATTGAAGTCACCGAATGCACGGTGAGGTTGGATGGCGAGGATATGGAGAATGTGAGTGTATTCAAGTACTTGGGTAGTGTGATGTGTAAGGATGGAACTTTGGGGGATGAAGTATGTGAAAGGGTACAGCGGGGAAGGAAGGTTGTTGGTTCACTGAAAGCAGTGATGAGAAATAAGGAGGTGAGTATGGAAGTTAAGAAGTCACTGCATGATAGTATTGTGATCCCTACCCTGACATATGGACGCGAGGCATGGACCTTGCAAGAGGGGAACAAGTCAAGAGTGAGAGCGGTGGAAATGAGTTACTTGAGAGGAACATGTGGAGTGACATGGAGGGACAGGTTGACGAATGAAGAAGTGAAAGAACATTGTGGGGTGGATGTGGATGTGGTTGAGAAGATTAGGAGAAATACACTGAGGTGGTTTGGACATGTGGAGAGAATGGAGAAAAACCACGAGGGTGTATGTAGGTGAGGTGGAGAGAGGGAGAGGGAGGGGAAGACTGAGGATGAGGTGGAGGGATGGAGTTGAGAGGTATATGAGAGAGGGGGGAGTGAGTTGGGGGGGGGTAGTCAAATGGTGGGTGACAGAGCGACTTGGAGGCGTTTTGTCTGCGGCCACCCTTCGCGGGATTAGTGCATCTGGCTATAGGTAGATAGAAGAGATTAGGTGTGCTAAGCTGGCTCCATTCATTCTTTACCCCTGTACAGTTGTTGGCTTTATACATGGGTTTTATTTGCCCCTGTTTGGAGTACAACTCTCTTGTGTTGGGAGGTCCCACACACACCTCTTCTCAATAGGGTGGAGTCAAAGGCTTTTCGTCTCGACTCTCCTCCTCTTACTGGCTCCCTTCAACCTCTGTCTCATTGCTGCACTGTTGCCTCTTTCTCTCTTTTCTATCGCTACTTCAATCGTCACTGCTTCTCTGAACTGTCTGCTTGCATCCCTCAACCTCTACAGCGAGTGTGTAGCACCCGTCTAGCAACAAACTCTCATCCCTTTTCTGTCCAGCTCTCTAATGCAAGAGTTAACCGTTACTCCCAGTCTTTCATTTATGCAACAAGTGAACTCTGGAACTGTCTCCCTCTGTCTGTATTTCCTACTTCCTATGATCACCAGTCTTTCAGACGCATTTGTCCAGGCATCTCGAAGTGAATGGATCTTGAATTTGGCTCTCCTTTGTATTGTTTTTGTTTTTTTTCTTGGAAGGAACTGTTTTTCAGGCTCAGCCTTTGGTTCCTTCTTCCTCGCATTAAAAAAACAACAACAACGCTCCTTCACTTGTGAGAGAGGGGGCAGCAAGCCGACTGAATTGATACAAACATATTGAAGACAAGCCTTTATTTAGGTGATGACATTTTGCTTTATACAAGCTTTTTCATGCCAATGAACATAGTGTAGAAACATCCGTGAAAGGATATAGGCAGGACTGGAGAACATACAATTTTAATAAAGCATGCATAGTTCCCCATGAAGAACACAATCACCTCAATGAACATAGTGTAGAAACAAGGGTGAAAGAACATAGGTAGGAATAGAGAACATACAGCTTTAATAATGCATGCATGGTTCACCATGAAGAACATAATCACCTCATGGACTGGAACAGTGCTGAACTAGTGCTAAAAGAATCTAACAAGACAAGAAGAAAGTGTGTAGAGGCAGCAATTATCCAAGCCTCCAACACAATAGAGCAGAATCAAGCTGTATTCCAAATTTCACCTTTACTAATCAATTTTGTCATCAAGAGGATGAAACGACTGTACTAGAAATAAACTCTCGCAACACTCCAATGGACTGTCAAAATAACCGCTCCCATGGAGATGATCCAACGTGATTCAGCACACACACACACACACACACTAGATTGTAGGTGAATGTTTGTAGTTTTTTTTTTCAGTAACAGCTGTTTTGGTATTCAACCAACATCAAACATGGCCGAAAATATAAACAATGAGGGACTGGAATTTCAAGGATTTGATGCTAATACCAATGTCATGGACCTGGTTAAAACATTAATTATGAGGATTAGTGAACTCGAAAAGAAAGTAGAGAATCTAGTGATAAAGGATGTCAGTAAATACGGAAATCACCATACAGAGTCTGATCCAGTCCAATGAAACAGCCAATGAAGAGATTAGGAATTTGAAGCGGGAAAATGTTGAACTGAGGAGGAAACTAGAAGAGAGTACTAATAAAACGGAGAAGGTGAGTAATGTATTAGAAGAACATAAGGCAAAGTGGGCACACGTAGAAGAAGAACAGAAAGAAGTGGTCAGCTTAAGAGAGATCATCCAGGAAGAAAGGGAAATGAACAAGAAAGAAATGGAAGAAAATGTAGTGAAAATACTGAAGAGAAAAGAGAAAATAGTGAGAGAAACTGTAGAAAGGAACAGATGTGTGGTAGTATTTGGAAACAGGGAAGAGGAAGAAAAGGTTAGGTTCGTGAGACTCGAGAGAGACACGAACATGGTGAGAGGAATATTAGGCAAGATTGACCCCAAAGGAGACAAGTGGGTAAAAGAAATTAGGAAGTAAGGAGGATAGGGCCTTACAAGAATGGGGAAACGAGACCAATGAGAGTCAAGTTTACATCAGAAAGTGTAATAAATCTATCTATCTATCTATCTATAGCCCGACGCCCTAATCCCGCAAAGGGTGGCCGCAGACAAAACGCCTCCAAGTCACTCTGTCACCCACCATTTGACTCCCCTCCCCCCAATTCACCCCCCCCCTCCCTCATATACCTCTCAACTCCATCCCTCCACCTCATCCTGGGTCTACCCCTCCCTCTCCCCCCCTCCACCTCAGTTACATACACCCTCTTAGTCAGTCTTTCATTCTCCATCCTCTCCACATGTCCAAACCACCTCAGTGTATTTCTCCTAATCTTTTCAACCACATCCACATCTACCCCACAACGTTCCTTCACTTCTTCATTCGTCAACCTGTCTTTCCACGTCACTCCACATGCTCCTCTCAAGTAACTCATTTCCACTGCTCTCACTCTTGACTTGTTCCCCTCTTGCAAGGTCCATGCCTCGCTTTCATACGTCAGGGTAGGGATCACAATACCATCATGCAGTGACTTCTTAACTTCCATACTCACCTCCGTATTTCTCATCACTGCTTTCAGTGTGCCAACAACCTTCCTTCCCTGCTGTACCCTTTCACGTACTTCATCCCCCAAAGTTCCATCCTTACTCATCACACTACCCAAGTACTTGAATGCACTCACATTCTCCATATCCTCACCATCCAACCTCACTGCACACTCTGTGACTTCATTCCTCTCAAACACCACAACTTTACTTTTGTTTACATTAACTTTCAGCTTCCTCCTCCTACACACTGTCCCAAATTCATTCACCAAACCTTGCAACTCCCATTCATCTTCACTCAACAATACTGTATCATCAGCAAACAGCAACACCGGAAGCTTCCAAATCTCACCCTCATTCATTAGGGCCACCCCCACATCCACTGACCTACCTTGTACCTCCTTTACGACCCCATCCATATATAAATTAAACAGCCATGGAGACATTACACACCCCTGTTTCAGTCCCACATTGAGATCAAAGAACTCACTCAGCTCACCATCCACTCGCACCGTAGCCCTAGCTCCCTCGTACATACTCTTCACAGCACTCAACAATTTCCCCTCCACTCCATATATTCTTAATACCTTCCACATACCTTTCCTATCTATTCTGTCATAAGCTTTCTCCAAGTCCATGAAGGCAGCGTACACTTTCCTTCCCTTCTCTAGATACTTCTCCACTAAACATCTTAGAACAAATATCTGATCTACACACCCTTTTCCCTTCCTAAATCCCCCTTCTTCTTCTCCAACTAGCTCCTCCGTCATATGCCTAACCCTATCAATGAGTATTCTACCATATATTTTACCAGTCACACTAAGAAGGCAAATACCCCTATGGTTACCACATACTTCTCTCTCCCCTTTTCCTTTGTACAGAGGAACAATTATACCTGATTTCCAGTCCTCTGGAACCCTTCCCTCTTCCCAAGCCAATCTACACAACTTCCATATCCACTCCACAACAATCTCACCCCCATATCTAAGCATTTCACCACACACTCCATCAATTCCTGGGGCCTTTCCCAGATTAATCTTCTTCATTGCTTCCACTACTTCCGACCTAGTGATCTCTTCCTCCCTCCTCTCATCTCTTCTTCTCCCAGCCATTCCCCAACCACTTATACTCACACTGCTCTCACTCTCTACATTCAACAAATCCTCAAAGTGCTCCTTCCATCTCCTCAATTTCTCTCTCTTCTCCACCAACAATCTATTATTCCTATCTTTCACTCCCCTACTATTTCCCCTTTCACACTGCCTTACTTTCTTTACCTCCTTCCAAAACAATTTCTTACTCTCCCTCCATTTCACACTCAAATTCCTCCCAAACTCTTCATCCACTTTCTTCTTACTCTCCTTCACCAGTCTCTTAACCTCCCTTCTCCTGCTCACATATACCTCTCTCTTCTCTCTCTCATCTTCTCCCCTACCTCTACTCGCCAACCATTCACCATATGCCTTCTTCTTTTGTTCCACAGCTCGTTTCACCTCATCATTCCACCATGCTGTCCCTTGCACACCCTTGCATCTCCTCCTCACTCCACAAACCGCCTCACACACTGCGCTTATCTCTTCCGTGAATATCTTACATACGTCTTCCACCCCTTCCATCTGCTCTAGCTCATACCTTCCCAATCTTTCTTCCACTATGCTCTTATACTCTGTCCTCTTCTCACTATCTTGCAATTTCTCCACTCTTCTCACAGGAGCTGCTTCCTCCTGTCTTCCCCTTCGCCTCCTCAACCACTTTCTTTGCAGCTCTACCTTGGCCATCACTAAGTGATGGTCCGAGACTCCATTCCCCCACCCTCTCCACACCCTTGCATCCAACACTTGTCTTCTCATTCGCTCATCCACACACACGTAGTCTATCATTGCCTTTCGTTCAACAAGTTCACCATCCATCCTCCTCATTACTCTCCATGTATACCGGTGTAATAAATGAGATACTTAAAGTGACCTGGAAATTAAGCAAAGAGGCGGGGATGGAAAATATTAAAATAAGAAAAGATCTGAATGAAGAAGAAAGAGAAGTTTTAAAATCATTAAAGGAAGAAGTAAAGGAAAAAATGATAAGAGGACAGAGGAAGAATGTAATACTTTTTTTTGGAGAGTATTGGATATGAAAGTAAGGAAATGGTATTTAAGGAAATAGAAGTGAAGGAAACTAAGGAGGATGGTTGTGAAAGATCAGAAGTTGAGGAAGTGGTACGGACAGAGAGTAGGAGAGAAGAGGGTATTAATAATGTCAAAAATAATTTGAAGGTGATATATACTAATGTTGATGGTTTCATATCGACAAGGATCGAAATTAATGATTTCTTGAGAGAACATGAACCTGATGTCATGTGCTTTGTAGAGACCAAATTAAGAGAAGATATTGATGTTCATTTGGGAGATGGTAAATACAAACTGTGGAGAAAAGACAGAAAAGAAAAAAAGGGAGGAGGAGTGATGATAGCAGTGAAGAACAACATAAATGTAGATACTGTGGAAATGGGAGAAGGCAGGGCTGAAGTGGTATATATGAAATTAGAAACTGGAGAGAATGTTAAGAGAGATATGGCGGTAGTGTATGTTCCCCCAAAGACAAGAGCATGGAAGGATGACGAATACCATGAGATGTTGTCAGATATGGCTAGCTACTTGCAAAAAATAATTGAGAAAAGCAATAATATAATTTTGGTGGGTGACTTTAATTGTAAAGAGGTGAACTGGGAGGAATGGTACTCCGGAGGCGGCGAGGATTCGTGGGGCACTATGTTATTAAATATAATAATGAATAATGTGATGACGCAATGGGTCAAAGAAGAGACACGGTTTCGAGGTGAGGACACACCAGCAAGGTTAGATTTACTGTTCACCAAAGAACCCGATGTAATAGAATCATTGGAATATCTCTGTCCTTTGGGAAAAAGTGATCACGTGGTCATTGAGTTCCAGATGTTAATAGGAAACGTCGAGCCAAGAGACGAGCTTCATAGACAGGGAAGATACAACTTTGGGAAAGCAAATTTTACAGGATTGAGAAACTTTTTTGAAAATGCGGATTGGAGAAAATTCAGAGAAACAAGGGAGATACAGAGGAAGTGGGATATCTTTCTAGACCTCTATAATTTGGGAGTGGAAAAATTTGTACCAAGAGTAAGAGGGAAAGAAAACAGGAAAAAGGAGTGGTTTAACAGAAGGTGTATGATAGCAAAAAAAGAGAGAGATAAGGCATGGAACAATTGGAGGAGGAGAGGAAACGACAGAACAAAGGAAGAATATAAAAGAACAAGAAATGAATACACAAGAATACATAGAGAAGAAGAAAGGAATTTTGAAAAAGGTATAATTGACAAATGCAAGGATGAACCCAAACTGTTTTATAGATTTGTTAATGGCAAACTGAAACAAAAGGAAAGAATCACCAAGCTGAAAGTAGAAGGAGAGGTCTTTAAGGATGCGGCAATGCAAGTAGAAATAATGAACAAACGTTTCCAGTCAGTTTTCACTAAAGAAAAGGAGCTTGTGGAAGGGGAGGGAGTGATTAGAAATGTTCCGGTGATGAAAGATATAAAAGTGGAGGTACAGGAAGTGTATAAATTACTGGAAACTGAAGATGTAAGGAAAGCCTCAGGACCTGATGGAATTTCTAATTGGGTACTGAAGGAATGCAGAGAACAACTGGCGGATAAAATTCACAGCTTAATTGTATGCTCACTGGAAGAGGGGAAAGTGCCAAAAGAATGGAAGAGGGCAAATGTGGTACCAATTTACAAGGGAGGAAACTGGGAAGAACCCCTGAATTATAGACCAGTGTCTCTAACCAGCATGGTCGCAAAATTGTGTGAGAGAATCCTGAAAGACAGATGGATAAAATATCTGGAAGAGATGAATATTTTGGCTGAATGTCAGTTTGGATTCAGAAGTGGAAGGTCATGTGTTTCTAACTTGTTGAGCTTTTACTCAAGAGCGATTGATGTGGTACAGGAGAGAGATGGTTGGGTGGATTGTGTGTACTTAGACTTAGAGAAGGCCTTTGACAAGGTACCTCATAACAGACTAATGTGGAAACTAGTATATATAGGAGGACTAAAGGGGAAACTTCTGGAATGGATGAGAGACTTTTTGAGAGACAGACAAATGAGGACAGTAATAAAGGAAAAGATGTCTGGATGGAGGGAAGTAACAAGTGGAGTCCCTCAAGGCTCAGTGTTGGCGCCAGTAATGTTCCTGATTTACGTAAATGATATGGTAGATGGAGTGAACAGTTATGCAAGTCTGTTTGCTGATGATGTAAAGATCTTGAGGAAGATAGAGGTTGAGGAGGATTGTAAAATACTGCAGGAGGATTTGGATAGGATACACAATTGGAGCCGGACGTGGGAAATGAAATTTAATGTAAAGAAATGTAAAATATTGGAAATGGGTAAAAGTACCAGGAGACCATCACTGAATTATTTTTTGGGTAATGAATTAATCACAAAAAGGAGAGAAGAGAAAGATTTGGGAGTGCTGGTCCAAGATAATTTGTCACCAGAAAAGCACATTAACAAGATAGTTGGAGAGACTTATAAACTCTTGACTAACATAAGAGTAGCATTTCATTATATGGATGAGATAATGAAAAAATTGATAGTGGCCATGATCCGCCCCAGGTTAGAATATGCAGCAGTAGTGTGGTCCCCACACAAAAAGAAAGATATAAACAAGATTGAGAGAATACAAAGAACAGCAACCAAGATGGTCCCCAGTCTGACAGACCTGTCATACAGAGAGAGGCTGGAAAAACTGGATTTGCCTTCGTTAGAGGAAAGGAGAAAGAGGGGAGACATGATTGTGGTGTTCAGGACCATGGTGGGAGTAGATAAAATTGACAAAGAAGATCTGTTTATATGGGATAAGAGAGCAACAAGAGGACATGGAATGAAATTGAAAAAGTCAAGCTGCTTGAAGGATATCAAGAAATATAGCTTTCCTTACAGAAGTATAGACTTATGGAATAGCCTGGACAAAGAGATCGTCCAGTCTAAAAACTTAAATGAGTTTAAAGTTAAATTAGACTTATTGAGAAACGGCAACGGAAACCCACGAGCATAGTACATTCCGTGTATATCACAATTAGGTATATTAGGTAAATACTTAAATATTTGGAACGACTTAGACAAAGAGGTGGTGCATGAGAAAAACATTCATGTGTGTAAAGGTAGACTTGATAAATATGGATATGGAGACAGGACAACACGAGCATTGCTCAGTTCCTGTATACTACAAATAGGTAAATACAAATAGGTAAATACATTATGTGATGTGTATTATACTTTGTCCTAATGATTAAAGAACTATGATATGAATGACATTTGTGGTCGTAATGATGTCATTAGTTATTATCCATCCATGCATCCATCATCCAATCCTGTGTTACCCCATGAGGAGCATAGGAGCTGGGGGCTGGGGGCTAGGCAAGTTGGTCCTGGCATGTAAGATGGGAGTGACCATCCTCACTCATCCCTGAGTGGCATTATGTGAGCAGTAAACCCCAACCACACCTTGAAGATAAACCTACACAGGCTAAATCTGATTGGAGCACCTTAATTACCCACTAAACCACCAGGCACCATGATTTGGTTATATGGTTACCAGTGAAGGAAAGAAAGACAGAAGAGGAAGGAAGGAAGGAAGAGAGGAAAGGGCAGACACTCAAAGCAGCACTACATCAAGTGAGTGGATGGTAAGCACCCCCACCTACTACTTCATTAGTTATTATTATTATTATTATTATTATTACTGTTATCATTATTATTGTTATTATTATTATTATTATTTTTATTTTTATTATTATTATTAGTAGTATTAATATTATCATTATTATTTTCATTATTATTATTACTATTATTATTATTATTATTGTTATCAATTAATTGTTGTTAATATTGTCAGCATTAGTATAATATGTGTGTGTTGTTGTGCTTGTTTAATATGTATGTTTGTTGACATACATGTGTATTTCTGTATGTAAACATGCATATAGATATGTATGTTTATATAGGTATATGTATTTACCTATTTGTATTTATTTATTCGTAGTATACAGGAATTGAGCTAAGCTCTTGTTGTCTTGTCTCCATATCTACATTTATCTTGTCTGGTTTTAAACACATGAATGTTTTTTTTTTTTGCCTGCACCACCTGTTCGTCTAAGTCGTTCCAGATACTTTTACTTCTGTTCGGGAAACTGAACCTTTTAAGATCAGTAAGACATCTACTTTTCCTCAGCTTGAAGTCATGACCTCTTGTTCTTCCATAATCCAGCACAAAAAGATCCTCTCTATCCCCTCTTTCCAGTTCTGTTACATTTCTAAATATTGTGATCAAGTCACCTCTTTCCCATCTCTCATGCAGTGTTGGTAACTTCAGTTTTTCTAATCTTTCCTCGTAGGTGAGTTCCCTTAAGCATGGTATCATCCTCGTTACCATCTGTTGAACCCTGTTTAGTTTATCAATATGCTTCTTCAAATGAGGTGACCATACCACAGCCGCATACTCCAGTCTTGGTCTTATCATGGTCACTATCAACTCCCTGAACATTTCCTCGTTTATATATAATTAAAAACCACTCTCATGTTGGTCAGTCATCCATAAGTTCCTCCAATGATTTTGTGTATATGCTTTTCTGGTGACAAGTCATCCTGAATAATCACTCCCAAATCTTTCTCATCTTTTCTTTTATTAATTATCTCATTGCCCATTTTATATGTCCGGTGCTTTCTTTTTTAACTTATTCCCATTTCTAATATATGACACTTCTTGGCATTAAAATCCATTTTCCAAGCCTGGCTCCAGCTGTGGAGTTTGTTCATGTCCTCTTGCAGTTTTATACAACTGTCAATACCTTTAATATGTTTCATGATTTTAGCATCATCTGTTAACATACTCATGTAACTATTCAAACCCTCTGGCAAATCATTTACATATATCAGAAACATTACTGGGACTAAGACAGACCCCTGGAGTACTCCATTAGTCACGTTTCTCCATTGTGACACGTTGTTTCTTATGACTGTTCTCATCTGCCCTCCTGTCAAATAATCATCCATCCACTTTAAAAGATTCCCACGCACCCCTCCAAAGGTCTTCAACTTGCACAGCAGTCTCCTATTGGGCACCCTGTCAAATGCTTTCTTGAGATCAAGATAGGCACAATCTGCCCATCCCTCTCTCTCTTGTATGACATTTATTACCGTACTGTAGAAACTTAATAGGTTAGTAACATGATGTTCCTTCCCTAAAACCAAATTGTATTGGTGTTATCACTTTACTTTCTTCTAATAATTTTCTCGCAGATTTTACAAACAATACTAGTAAGTGATACAAGTCTGTAATTGAGTGGATCTTCCCAATCTCCTTCCTTGAAGATTGGCACATTACTCACTCTTTTCCAATCTTTAGGTAACTGTCCATTTTCCAGTGAGGTCTTGATGATGATATAAACAGGTCACATTAACTGGTCTGTACATTCCTTCAGGATCCATCCAGCCACACCATCTGGTCCCATTGCTTTTCTCTTATCTAGATCCCTCATCAGCTGCAGCACCTCATTCATGTCAACTGTAATTTCTGCCATTCCCATCATCCTGGGTTCCATTTCAGGTTCCCTAAATTCCTCTTCCAACAGATAAACTGACTGCAGCTTGTTGTTCTTTATTTCACACAATTCTTCTTCACTTTCGTAAGTTTCATCTCCATCCCTCAATTGTATTATACTGTCCTTAACTTTCATTTTACCATTTACAAACCTAGAAAATAGTTTCAGCTTTTTTTTTTACAATTAGTTACAATATCTTTTTCGTATTTCCCTATATCTGTTGTTAATCCATTTTTTCTTCCTTTCCATAGCTGCAGAAAATTTTGGGACATATTTCTATCTATCTATCTATTGCCAGACGCCTCAATCCCGTTTGGGGTGGCCACAAACAAATCGCCTCCAAGTCGCCCTGTCCCCCGCCATTTCACTGCCCTGCTCCCAACTCACACCCCCCTCTCTCATATACCTCTCCACCCCATCCCTCCATCTCATCCTCGGCCTCCCCATCCCTCTTCCCCCTTCCACCTCACTCACATACACTCTCTTCATCAGTCTTTCACCCTCCATTCTCTCCACATGGCCAAACCACCTCAGTGTGTTCCTCATAACACATCCTATCACATCCACATCAACACCACAACGCTTCTTTATATCCTCATTCGTCAGCCTCTCTCTCCATGTGACTCCACAGGCTCCCCTTAAATAACTCATTTCCACTGCTCTCACTCTTGACTTGTGTCCTTCCAACAACGTCCAAGCTTCACTTCCGTACGTTAGAGTTGGTATCACAATACTGTCATGTAGTAACTTTTTCACTTCCATGCTCACTTCCCTGTTTCTTATCACTGCTTTCAAAGGACCAGCAACCTTTCTTCCTTGCTGTACCCTTTCAAGCACTTCACCCTCCAAACCTCCATCCTTACTCATCACACTACCCAAGTACATAAATGTACTCACATTTTCCAATTCCTCACCATCCAACCTCGCTGTACATTCACTGACTTCACCTCTCTCAAAGACCATCACTTTACTCTTCCCTACATTCACCTTTAGATTCCGTTTCTTACACCCCCAAACTCATCCACCAAGCCTTGCAGCTCCTCTTCGTCTTCACTCAACAACACTGTATCATCTGCAAACAACAGTACAGAGAGTTTCCAAACACTATCCTCTCTCTCCAGGGCCACTCCAACATCCACTACCCTACCTTGTACCTCTTTTATTACCCCATCCATGTACAGATTGAACAACCATGGAGACATGACACATCACTGTTTCAACCCAGCTTTCAAATAGAAAAATTCACTTAGTTCACCATCCACACGCACTGCAGCCTTAGCACCATCGTACATACTCTTCACAGCATTCAACAACTTCCCATCTACTCCATATATTCTTAACACTTTCCACAATCCTTGTCTATCCACCCTGTCATATGCTTTCTCCAAATCCATGAAAGCCACATACAACTTCTTTCCCTTCTCTAGAAACTAACTCCTATTTTATACACTTCTATAAAAAACTCATATTTCTCATCAACATTTGTGATTGTATTCATTTTACTCCAGTCTGCATTTTGGAAAAAGTTCCTCAGGGAAACAAAGTCAGCCTTCCCATAATTGTATCTATTTTCTCTGTGTTTTTCATCTCTTTCTCTTTCTCTTACTCTTGCCACTTCCATCTCAATAACTAGATGATCACTTTTACCAAAGGGGCATTGGTAGGTTATGTTCTTGACATCATTTGGATCCATTGTGAATTCTAAGTCGAGCCCTGATGGTTCGTCGTCACCCCTAAGTCTTGTATTTTCTTTAATTAATTAGGTTAACATGTTTTCCATCACCAGTTCCATTAATTTATTTCCCCATAATTCCTCATTGTTCCCAGCATCCATACTTTCCCAGTCAACTTCTGTACAGTTAAAATCTCCCATTATTAATATTCTATTTCTTCGTTCAATTAACATCTTTAGTTTAATAATGGATTCTCTTATTAACTGTTTGTAATCTTCTTTTGTCCATGCCCTAGTTTTAGGGGCATATAAAATACTATTACATCTATTTCTTCTCCATAAATGTCCTCTATTTCAATTCCCCAAAGTTCATCCATGGTATTTTCAGTTTCTGCATTTTTTGCTCTTAAGTCATTACGGGTTAAAATCATCATTTATTATTATTATTTTTTTTATGTGCTCGACTCTGGGCATAGGCTTCACAGCCTGCTCCCAAGGCCTAGTAGTCCTCCTACATACCATACACCTCTACATATCACCACTTCAGTGCTAACACCCACCGTCCATATTGAATACATGCTAGGGCTGTCTCATACAGGACTGGTGTATTGGTATTAGCGGGGGTATTTTTTACCTCCCCCCAAACTTGCTTTCTCTATCCTTCCTCCAAATATTATAATTGTTCCATCCAAATAATTTTTTATCAACATCTCGGGGCAATTTAGTCTCCACCAAGCAAACAATTTCAGGTTTATTTTCATTTTTATAGTCTCCAATTTCCCTTTTCTTAGATATTAAGCCATCTACATTACTATATATGATGCTTAGATTTACTGCACTGGTTTTATCTTTACTCATTCTTCTCTTTTTCATATCCATATCCATCCCCCTTGTTTCCTTTACGTCTAGTTCCTCACATACCACTTCCTTACTTTCATATCCATCACTCTCCAAAAAAATATTTTACATTCTTCCTCTGTCCCTTGTCATTTTTTTCCTTGTTCCATCAGAGATTTTAATGTTTCTCTTTTTTTTCTTCATTCAAAGCTTTTCTTACTATAATATTTTCCATCCCTGCCTCTTTACCTGGTTTCTAGGTCACTTTAACCTGCCACTTGCCAGTGCCGTTTTAAAATGGTCTGACATAATTCAGTGGCCAGTGCCAGTGCCGGTTTAAAATAAGAAACTTCACTGTGACCACATTTATCAAGATTCGCGGGTAAAAATTGGCAGGCATGTAAGGTAACTGTTCCTCTACCATCCCCCAGGCTGTCAAGGCCATACACTCACTCGCTTCCCCCCTCACGCTCGCTTTGTCTCACTCTGCCTGTGTGTCTCACCTAGTGCTGTACATAGTGAAGGTATTTTGTAAATATTTTCATGTAAGTGTAAGATGTAAATATTTTCTTGTAAGTGTAAGGACTATCTAATGAAGTCAAGTTGTAAATACCTTCTTGTAAGTGCCGGGACTGTACGTAATGAAGTCAGGTTGTACCTATCTTCAAGTAAGATAATGCATTCAACAGTGAGAAAGGCATGCAAACTGTCATAGATGCTGAAGTAATAAGTAATCAGAAAAGTGTACTGAACATTGCTATACCTTCCCAGCATAAATACCTGAGTATACCTTACATAGAAAACGGCTTTCTCTCATGTACGTGGTGAGCGTGAGAGAGCAGCTATACCTGTACACCAGCATGCAGGACTCAATAAAACTAATTTCTGAGCCTCGGTGAGCATTTTAATGGCGAAATTCGTTGTTTCCACATCAAAATCTTTCGTTCTTGCAAAAAAAAAAAAAAAAAAAAAGGGCTGGTACTAGAGTGACCCATACGGCTAATAATAGCCAGCACACGGCGGGCTAATTATATCGTTTACTACACTTTCTGATGACAACTTAACTCTCACTGGTCTTGCTTCCCCTTTCTTATATGGCCCTATCCTCCTTACTTCCTCAGTTTCGTTTTCCCACTTGTTTCCTTTGGGATCGATCTTGCCCAATATTTTTCTCACCTTATTCGTGTCTCTCTCAAGTCTCACAGATCTAACCTTTTCCTCCTCCTCCCTGTTTCCAGATATTACCACACATCTGTTCCTTTGTGCAGTTTCTCTCACTATTTTCTCTTTTTTCTTCAGTATTTGCACTGCATTTTCTTCCATTTTTTTTCTTGTTCATTTCCCTTTCTTCCTGAATAATTTCCCTTAAGCTAACCACTTCATCCTGTTCTTCTTCCATATGTGCCCACTTTGTCTTTTGTTCTTCTAACACACTACTCACCTTCTCCGTTTTGTTACTGCTGTCATCTAGTTTTCTCCTCAATTTGATATTTTCGTTTCAAATTCTCGATCTCCTGGTTTACTGTCTCATTTGCCTGGATCAGATCCTATATACTCGGTATTTTCAGGCATGTTTCTTGATAATAGATCCTTCTTTTTCTTTTCTAGTTCACTAATTCTCATAATCAGTGTTTTAACCAAATCCAACACATTTGTTTCACTGTCAGTTCCTGGAAATTCAGGTCCCTTGATGTTTACATTGTCAGCCATGTTTGTATATACTGTACTGTATATGTGTGTATATGTGTATGTTTGTGTATGTTTACATATATTCATGGGCATTTGCCATCCACTCCTCTTGATCCCAAACATTCCTCCATGGGACCTTACAGCTTATTCTAACAATCCTTCATAGTTCCTGATTTGTCCAGGTAATCCTTTAATGTCAGGAAATGCCGCCCACATCTTAAGCTACCTCCACCACCAAAAGGAGGATATATAAGGTCTCCACTTTAAATATTGTTCACTGACTTGAAGAAGCTTGTATAAAGCTAAATGCCGTCACCTTAATAAAGGCTTGTCTTCAATACGGTGCTCCTTCACTTCGTCATTTGTCAGTCTGTCTCTCCATGCAACTCGACATGCTCCTCTCAACTAATTCCTCATTTGTCAGTCTGTCTCTACATGTAACTCCGCATGCTTCTCCCAAATAACACATTTCCATTGCTCTCATTCTTGACTTGTCCTTCCAACAAGGTCCAAGCTTCACTTCCATACGTTAGAGTTGGTATCACAGTACTGTCATGTAGCGACTTTTTTTTTTACTTCCATGCATCCATACCACTGCTTTCAGAGAACCAGCAACCTTTCTTCCTTGTTGTACCCTTTCAAGCACATCACCCTCTAAACTTCCATTCTTACTCATCACACTACCCACGTACAGTACTTAAATCCACTCACATTTTCCATTTCCTCCTCATCCAGCCTCACTGTACATCCAGTGACTTCATTTCTCTCAAAGACCATAACTTTGCTCTCCCCTACATTCACCTTTAGATTGTTTCTTAACTCCCAAACTCATTCACCAAGCCTTGAAGTTCCCCTTTGTCTTCACCAAACAATACAGTGTCATCAGTAAACAACAGTACAGGGAGTTTCCAAATGCTGCCCTCTCTCATTAGGGCCTTCCCAACATCCACTGATCTGCCCTGTATCTCTTTTATAACCCCATCCATATACAGAGTGAACAGCCATGGGGACATAACATCCCTGTTTCAATCCAACCTTCAAATAGAAAAATTCACTCAGTTCACCATCCACATGCACTGCAGCCTCAGTACCCTCATACATACTCTTCAGAGCATTCAACATTCATTCATTCATTCATTGCCAGACGCCATGTATCCCAAACGGGGTGGCCAAGGACTCAGAGTTAATTGTTTTACAGGGAAGGGCACTAATCCTCCACCAACCCCACTTGACAGCATTCAACATCTTCCCATTTATTCCATGTGTTCTTAATATTTTCCATATTCCTTGTCTATCCACCCTGTCATAAGCTTTCCCCAAATCCATGAAGGCTACATACAATGTCTTTCCCTTCTCTAGAAACTTTTCCACTAAATACCTGTGAATGAGTATCTGATCTACATCACCTCTTCCCTTCCTAACACCTCCCTGTTCTCCAACTAATTCCTTGGTTATTTCCCTGACTTGGTCAATAAGTATTTTATCATATATTTTTCCTACTACACTAAGAAGACAGATACCCCTATGATTACCACACACTTCTTTTTTCCCTCCTCCTTTGTACAAGAATTATACCTCACTTCCAATTCTCTGGAACTCTGCCTTCCTCCCAGGCCAATGTGGACATTTTCCATACCCATTCTTTTACAATCTCTCCCCTATGCTTCAGCATTTCACCATACTTTCCATCATTTCCTTGGGCTTTCCACATTTTGACTTTCTTCAGTGCTTCCACTACTTCCATCCTACTGATTTCTTCAACTCTTCTCTCCTCCCTCCTTCTCCCACTTATACTCACATTACTTTCATTCTCTGTGTTTAATAGATCCATAAAGTGTTCTCTCCATCTGCTCACTTTTCTCCCTTCTGCACGAGCAGTCTACCGTTTTTGTTTTTATCTTTCTCTCCCCAACTACATTATCACCCTGTCTAACTCTCCTTACCTCTCTCCCGAACATTTTCTTACATTTCCTCCACTTTACACTCATATTCCTTCCAAATTCATCATCTTCTATCTTCTTACTCTCTCCTACTAATCTTTTCACTTCTCCCTTCCTCCCTACATATAATTCTCTCTTCCGTCTCTCAGATTCCTTCATGCCGCTACTTTCCATCCACTCACTATATGCTTTCTTCTTTTGCTAGGCAAAACGTAATAAGCCATATTCCTGAGTGGTGTTAAGTGAAGAGTGAAGTCCAGCCACCTCTCGTGGACTAATTCTAATTAGTATAATAGTAGTTTTTATTCAACAGTTATATGTTGGTGAATGAAGAGAGACTTGAATTACTGAATACAGTATAGTACTCCAGTTAAAATTTACAAAGGAAGTTAACAGTAGAATAACTTAATGAAAAGTGGCCGGTGCTTCGAAAACCTGATACAATATTGAGATCTGATTATGCAGTGCGCTGTAGGATTGCGCGGTATATCAGCGCTCACATTAACATGAGGATGTGAGAATTCGGTATGTTACGAGTGTGAAAGTTAGGGTAAGAGCAGTGGATATTGGACTGCTGAGGAATGTGTGTACATTGACTACAGTCATTCTATTTTATGAAGGCAGTTTAGGTGGGGCGATCTGGGACCTCACACTGTTAGCTCTGTTGCCACATTGCTCCCGACACACGTGTAATTATTTGTGCTCACCTCTCTCTCTGTCTCACTCTCCTATTTTAAGCTAGTAACTATTTATAAATGAATTTTAAACACTGTATAGATGTAATTCAATAAAAAGCTATAGTATAGTATAAATCTCATTAGACTTGTCAGCGTTGCTTTTGCGACTTTGTCAGGTGGTGACACAAGGGATAGCCCTGCGTGAGCGGGTCATACTCAGTCAGTCTCCCACCATGGAAGCTACAAAAAAAAAAAACACACCAATAGACTTTTACCTCAGGAGTGGTGTGGAAAAAAGTCGAAAACAAGAGAGAAAATACAGAAAATAAAATTAGTATTAGTTAATATAAATATGAGAGAGAGAGAGCACATGTGTGGTGACGATGTGGCAACAGAGCTAACAGAGTGAGGTCCCAGAGTGCCCCACCCAAACTGCCATCATAAAATAGAACAACTATAGCATGTGAAATCATGTGAATCATGTTTTATTTGGAGCAAGGAAGTCTGTTGATAATAGGTAGAACATTGTTTGTAGGTGGTACAGTATGATCATGTGGAGAATGATGATAGGGTGGTGAAAAGGACGGATGTGAGTTTGCTGGGTGGTGAGAAGGACATATGCGAGTTTGCTGGAGAGAGAGAAGGCAATGAAAAGATGTTGATGGACAGGATAAATCAGTGTGAGAAAGTGAGGTATACAGCTTGAATAAGCTGAGGAATTAACAAAGGATCAAAATTAATAGATGAGATATGTACAAAAAGTACATAGCAAGGTTTAGCACCCCTTTTATGACATTAGTATTCCACAGAATGACTCCCCCCACTGATGTTTATGAAGGTTATCTGTTAAAAGAATAATATATACCAGTATCAGTATACGAGCTGCGGGTTATGCATGCATAGTGGAGTCAAGATTTCAAATGTTTGGAAGCTGATGTACATGATTGTGTGGCCTATTTCATTGGGCACACTGTTTGATGATTCTGCCTTTGTGCTCTTTCTTTTTGTTTCTGGATCCAACACACCAAGTCTTGGTGCTGGAGAGTGATGCCTTCATGTGACGGCACCAATGTGACCGGTTGACTCCACTGCCTTTTCATACAAATATCCCTCAACTCCGCCCTTATCCCCCTGAAAAGAGGATGGTGGACTGTAGGAGGAGGACAGCTTCAATCTGCAGTCCACTGGGTTCACATTCAAATGAACCTACTCCCACTACCACTGGCACCACACCATCTTATAGGTTGGAATTAAGTTGGAATGATGATGGGGATGATAAATAGTTGAGTAACATTTATCAAAGCATTTGTTCATTGTTAAATTGATTAATTAAAGAAAACTGTATTCATGGACCTCTCTTAATATATATCATCATATACACAGGTCTGGACCTGCATAGTAGAAGACTGCTGCGGCTGTGTCGTCCATCCACAGTCAAACTCAAGAGGCTGCAAAAGCGGTTGGTGAACCGCCTGCTTCGTCTGGGTGGTCCATCAGCTCCATGCATTGACCTAACTGAAGAACCACACTTGCAACCAAGTCTTGCCCAGTCTCCTCAGAATTTAGTGGCCTCCCGGCTGGCTGCCTGGAATGAACCTGGTGTAATGCAGTGGGTAACAGGCCTACCTCAGTCATCCAGTGACCTGTACCTGCCGGGGGCTAGTGGCATAATAACTCCTGCTGCCCTAAACAGCAGTCTAACTGTTGCACAACTGGCCCTTCCCAGTTCAGCCTCAGTGCCAGCACCACAGCATCCAGCACCCCTTAATATAATCTCAGTGGCACCAGCGGACTCTTGTCTTCTCCCTCAGCAACATGTCATCCACCCTGCAGTGTCCCAGAAAATTCCATTGGCACACGTTTCTAATAAACATCAGCATAATCGGTCATTAGGTATGAGTGTGGATGATAATAACTTGTCAGCTAAACCTGGTACATCATTGTCTGCTGATATATCCTTAATTCCCTTAAATTCTATAAACAAGTCATTGAGCTACCAAGTAAGCAGTGATGTGATGAAACCATTGTCAAGGAAGAAATTTGCTATGAGTGATCCTCAGCTACACATATATCAGAAATCAGGTGTCAGTAATCAAAGGAAAGGTGAAGTACAGGCTAGTCTGAGTGGCTGTGGTATGCCTATCCTTGAGCCTACTGGTCCAAACTCTGCCAAGAGTGGGCAAAGCATGTACCACCTTTTGCCTCAGCGAGACGCTAACACCCTACCCCTGGGAAACTCTGTCACTCTATCCAATCTCACACAGACTAGAATGAATTCATCCATTGAGATCATTGACTTGTCTAGTGATGAGGATGACCTTGGGCGTGGGCGCGGACGAAATGAGGCAGATAATGCACCTCAACAGCTAGATGGCCTTTCATGTTATCCACATACCGGTGCCAAGGTCCCTGACTCTACACAGTTTTCTTCGTCAAAAAATGGGAATAGCCATTGGTCGTCTAAACATAAGTCTCGCTGTGGAACTGGACGCGGAGGAGACTTGGCGACCAATGGCCGATCTCCGAATGTCCCGCCCAGTTTAGAAAATTCTCCCGTCCCTAATTCACTGTTCCTACCTATCACAGCTAACCCTCCTCCCCCAACGCAAGGTCCTGAGATCAAGGGCAACAGTCGGAAACGGAAAATGGAGACCACAGGCATGTCTTCCCGTGGTGGAAAGACCATTATTTTAGACATCTCAAGACAGGGAGTGCAGGTTTCACAGGGACAGCTGGCTGTAGTGTCCAAGCAGCTGGCTCAAGACACCCAAACCTCTCTTTACAAGGATTGTCAGCAAAACCATCTAACTGATGAAGTCTTGCCCATTACCCCAGAGGACATAAATAATGTACATTCTACTGTAGATATGGACACTTCCCACCTCAGGGCATCGGAACAAAATGGTGCCTTTGAAAACCCCCAAATTGCCTATGAGAGTTCAAATATGTTCATAGTCGATGAAGACATTAGTTTTAAGTCGCCAATTCACAGAGATGCGGACATAATTCATAATGGTCAGCCAGTCAATAGTGCATCAGAAAGAGTTAATAAGCGTAAGGAAAATGGAACTCAGACAGACCCAAGTAACCAAGATAGTGTGCCAAGTTATAGTAACAATGGCAATGGCTTCATCACAAATATTGTCAATACTGTCAGTAGAGGTGTGAAATTCTTCAGGTCTCTAGTTGGTGGGAGTAATGACACTCAATACACCTCAGTTGATGCCTTGACCCTGAAGGAGTACAATGTTTCTGATCAGAAAACACAAGATGAAAATACTTCTTATTCTTATGGAACAAGAGAGATATCAGGCTCATCAGTGGTCTTAAAAAAGAAAAAGTGTTCTGAAGTCAATCAACTTTTACAAGATGAGTGCCGAGAACTCCGCCTCAATGGCCTTATGGACTTGCATCATCCTGACCTTGAAAACATAAAGGTCACCAGGAGGTCAGTGGAGAGATTAATGCCAACCAAGGTACCTAAAGGTCATAGACCAAGACACAGCAAAGATGAAATTCCCAGCAATAAACATACAGTTAAGAGTTCAAATGTATCAAGTATATGCATGGATAGGACTGATATTTTAAGAGATGCAGAGTTAGCAGTTTTACACAAAGATAGTTATTCAAGTTGTATGGATGAAAATGGGAACTCTGCATCTTATCCAACTCTGTCACCTGATAGGCAGAGTGTTGAGAAGTGCCAGAAAAATGCAGCTGCCCGAAAATTAAGTACAGATGTGCTCTCGGAATGTAACTGGGCACCAAGTGATAGTGGAGTGTGTGGAAAGGGACAAGCAAGCTTGAGTTTTGAAAAATGTAGTGGAAGGGAGCTTACGGTATTCAGTAAGATACCAGTGAAAAGTACGGTTCTTAGTGATATTAGTAGAGGTAATGACGAAGTTGATATTAGAAATACTAGTAACTGTGAAAGTAATAAAGAGTCAGCAGATGTTACAAATAAAAATTATATTGTAGGTACAGAAAAACTTTGTAGTGTTCCTAAGGATAAGTGGGAGAAATCCTTACTGAAAGATTTTCATCCTGCTGACAGACTTGAAAAAGTAGGGCAACTGCATGGTCAGCCAGATACAAACTTTCTATATTATGATATAACTTCTCAACTCTGTGATGTTTCCAAGGAAGAGGGAAGTAGAAGAGAATACACAAGCTCACAGTTATTCTTGTGTCCTGTGGTAAACACACTAGGAAAGCCTGAACTGACAGGGGAGACAGCAGAAGAATGTGGGGCATGGCAGGCCCAGTTCCCACAATCTCAGCCCTCTCCCAACCCTGCTAATGTACTCAGCTCTGCTAATACACCCAGCACTCCTCCCAAGAACAAAAGACCCTTGCTTCTTCACACTTTGAGGAGGCCCACCCCATCTTTCTCCCTGAACTGTATTAATGCACAGTCTCCATCACCACACCCCTCCAGGAAATCAAGGAAGCCCAGACATAAATCAGTCTTAAGAGAACTGAGAGATTTAGTTACTGATGAATGGAAGGAAATCAGAGGCTCAGGCTTTCATCCCTCTGATTTACTGGGGTCGGAGGAGGTGAAGTTCCTCAGTGCCAGCTCAGATGAAGAAGATTCTGACTTTCACTTGGTCAGTTCCAAATCCCCTCTTTCCAGTATGCCAGTGTGCAAAAACAGAAGTAGTGTAGTTGCTCATTCCAAGAAAAAAAGGCCTCTGCTTTTGCATTCCATGAAGAGGCCTTCACAACTCCTCACCTTCACCACCCTCAAGGGCGCATCAACTTTACATCAACCACCACGGCACTTAAAGAAAGTGAAGCCAAAAAATAAACGATTACTGAGAGAACTAAGTAATTTAGCCACAGATGAGTGGAAGGAAATACGGGGCTCAGGATTCCATCCTTCTGATTTGGTTGGAACAGAAGAGGTGAATTTCCTCAATTCCAGCTCGGATGAGGATGATGGACGCATGGCTTCTGATTCTGGGTCCACTCCACCAGAATCTCCTTTAGAGAAGGTTAGTAGCTTAGAAATTGGTGAAACAGAAAGAAAGTTGCCTGCAAAGTTACACCGTGAGGTTGCTATGCTCTTACTAGATGAATGCAAAGAGCTGAGAGGGCGTAAAGGCAAGTTAGTTAGGCCCAGGTCAGAATTGTCAAGGAAAGCAAGGAAGCACAATCCTTGTCAACTAAAAAGCACAAGACAAGCACCAATAATCCTGAGAAATCTCAGAACCTATCACAGTGCAGTGGGATGTGGTAATTTAGGTTATCTGAGCAGTGCTTTGAGGGCTGAGGATGGCAGCTTGAGCAAGATGTGGCCTTTAATGAGAAATACTAGGTCACAAGCCAGTGCTACCATTAACTGTGACACACCTACACCCAGGAGCTCACATCGTCAGATACTGCAGGCAGAAACTGCCATGTGCGTGTTGAATTACAAGTTACCAAATATTAATTAAGTATTTAAACACTGGACTGTTTATGTGAATAAGATGTATGCTGTTTCAGGATTTAAATGGGCTTTTGTCATGCACATCTTTGTAAGATTTTGAAAGCCACAGAGGATTTTATTATTATTATTACTTGATGATGATGATTTATTATTATTATTACCGGTATTATTATTATTATTATTATGATTATTATTATTACAGTACAGTATTACCATTAAACCCCTTTCATGCACACACAGATGTTTTGACCCAGAACCTGTTTTCTACACTATTTTGACTACTGAATACCATATTATTAATACAGTACAGAGAGAGATAGTAAGGTCCCGGGTTTAGACAGTTCCATTCCTGAGACGTGATGTAAGTTGATTTTGTATGTAATTTAGGTTTTATATATATATATATATATATATATATATATATATATATATATATATATATATATATATATATATATATATATATATATATATATATATATATATATATATATATATATATATATATATATATGTTTAATTATACATACATATATATATATATATATATATATATATATATAATTATACATATATATATATATATATATAATTATATATATATATATATATATATATATATATATATATATATATATATATAATTATACATATATATATATATATATTATATATATATATATATATATATATATATATATATATATATATATATATATATATATATATATATATATATATATATATATATATATATATATATATATATATATTATATATATATATATATATATATATATATATATATATATAATTATATATATATAATTATATATATATATATATATATATATATATATATATATATAATTATCTGGACCTCCCATCCCACTGTAGGGCAGGGTGAGGAGTAGCAGTGTCTTCACAGCCTAAATTATGTATACAGTATATATATATATATATATATATATATATATACATATCTATCTATACATATCTATCTATCTATATATATATCTATCTATCTATCTATTGCCAGACGCCTCAATCCCGTTTGGGGTGGCCACAAACAAATCGCCTCCAAGTCGCCCTGCTCCCAACTCACACCCCCCTCTCTCATATACCTCTCCACCCCATCCCTCCATCTCATCCTCGGCCTCCCCCTCCCTCTTCCTCCCTCCACCCCACTCACATACACTCTCTTCGTCAGTCTTTCACCCTCCATCCTCTCCACATGGCCAGTATATATATATATATACTGTATATATATATATATATATATATATATATATATCTATCTATCTATTGCCAGACGCCACAATCCCGTTTGGGGTGGCCACAAACGAATCGCCTCCACGTTGCCCTGTCCCCCGCCATATATATATATATATATAATACAGCCATTTATCCCCTAATGTGGGTATTTGCTTCGACACTGACCTCGTGTTAGGCAAATATCGCATTAAAGGAACTCTTGAAAACCCCTATTTCCTTCTGCAACCCTGCCCAAAGTCTACTTTTTCCCCTCTTGTGGTGCCAAATTTTTTTTATACCCCCCAATTGAACCCCTGGCATACGCAATTTGATCGACTGAACTTCCCTGAAAACCTGTACAGTACTGTATATGGAGCCAATTTTTATCTCTTAAAGAAGCAAAAAGTTTTATGACCAAGGTTTAGTGCTTGAATTTACACACCTTATGCTGCAAACCAGAGCATTCTAGACCAACTGGTTACTGAGCTATATCCTGCCAAAGATGGTCAAAAATTGTCACTAGCATCCCTTGCAAATAGGGAGAGAGAAAAAAATTGCACTAACATTAATTTTGGTATTATAGAATGAAAGATCTTGATTTTACACACCAGAAAATGTATATATCATTCTCATATGTCAAATGTTTACCAAGTGGTCACACCAAGAAAGTAGCTGGAGGAGGAGGGAGTATGAAGGGGTAGAGGGGGGAGAATGAGGGAGAAAGGTGGAGGGAGGATGGTTGGCAGAGTGTGGCATGGAAAAATCAGCTTTATAGAGTTGGTAGGAGGAGCTGTGAGTCCAGTCACAAGTGACGGAGGGGGAGAGGGAACAAAAGGTTTGGAGTAAAGGTAAGTGGAGAGAGGGTGGTGGGGGAATCCCCCCCCCTCCCCCACTATGGGTAGGGGCCCGGATCGTCCTCCCTCCCTACTCAGGACTTAGTTCTCGTTGTTTTGCATCGATATACTTCACAATCGGGCCGAAGCCTAGTGTCCGCAGTTTTTTTTTTTTTTTTTTACAAAGGCTCCTCTGTTGATCCTCTTAGGCATCAAGGGAAATTCTTGAAAAGGATCGATTGATCCTATTAGTACTTTAGAAGTTAAACCTAAAAGTCTTAATACGGTTATAAAAAATAAATTAGGTCAATAGGACTTACCTTATGTGAGAAGAGCAGACACAGGTCATTGGAGATGAGGTAGAGGGGGAGAACACGAGGCAGGCTGAGAGGATGGTGTGGGTAGGAGTGGGCCGAGAGGGGAACGCGGGAGGCGGGAGGGAGGTAGGGGGGTCCTGATTGGTTTTGTGGCTGGAAGAACAAGAAAGACGAAGCGTGATTGGCGGACGATGACGTCAAGTATTCTGAGGCTGCGCGACTCACACCTCATCACAGCCTGCCCAGTTCAAATTACTGCATTACGCTAACAGTGCCCATGTTAGAATGTATATTTCCTTCCATAAAATCGTGCTGTTAGAGCAATATTGCGGTACAGCAAGCCACGTTAGGGGAGGACTGACTGTATATATCCATCCATCCATCCATCATCCAATCCTACATTGCCCCATGGTTCAGGAACGTAGGAGCCAGGGGCTAGGCAATTGGTCCCGACATTTAAGATGAGAGTGACCAGCCTCACTCATCCCTGAGTGGCATTACATGAGCAATCAACCCCAACCACCCCTTGGATATAAATCTTCACCGGCTCAATCCGATTGGAGTGCAATAATTACCCACTAAACCACCAGGCGCCAAAATTTGGTTATATGGTTACCACCCAGTGTAGTAAATGGTTTCCTGGTGCACAGGAAACCATTTGGCTTGTCACTCAGTGTAGAGTCACCCACAGGCTGAAGGTAGTGGAAAGAATGAAGGAAAGAAAGACAGAAGAGGGAGTGTAAAGTCACCCATAGGCAGAAGGACAAGGAAAGAATGAAGGAAAGAAAGACAGAAGAGAATAGAAGGAAAGAAGGATGGAGAGGAAAGGGCAGACACCCGAGAACAGCATTACATCAAGTGAGTGGATGGTGAGCACCCCCACCTACCACAAACTGTATATATATATATATATATATATATGTGCACACACACACACACACACACACACACACACACGCACGCATGCACACACACACACACACACAGACAGACAGTAAGGTCCCGGGTTACAACAGAGTTTCTTTCCTGAGACGTGATGTAAGTCGATCTTGTATGTAATTGAGTTTCTGACCATACATGTGAATTTATACCTAACGTCAACGTGTAGGTTACGTCAACGCATATGTGGACCTTTCAGCCGTACATTGTATATTGTGCATATAATACTCTCATGATAACAGGTATGTATATGAAATGGAAACTTCTGAATTTTTTTTAATTGACTGAAAAATGTGTTGTACGCCTAGTCCACCACGTCACCCCTTGAGCCTAGTCCACCACGTCACCCCTTGAGCCTCTCATGCATCATGGTTGTGGTGGTACCAGTGCATGTTGTCGTAACAGCTGAGTTAGGCCACCGCTTCCTCACACTTCCATTGTCTTCACACTCATGCATACTGCCAACACACATTTTATTCCCTAACACTAATGTACCCAAGCAGTTTTGTTACTCTGTCATGCAATAAACTTTACTGTAGATTGTTGCATATTAAAAAAAGGTGGGGGGGGGAATACAAGAAAATGGAAGGGAACAAGGGGAAGATAGCAGAGGGGCGAGAGAAGAAAAAATAATAAGGAAACAGAGGGAGTGAGAAAAGAAAGGAGAATTGAGGAAGTTGAAAAATAGAAGGAGAGGAGAAGGGAAGACAAAAGAAGGGAGCAGAGGGAGAAAGAGACAAGAGAGGAACAGAGAAAGGAGGCAGGGAGGAAATGGAGGGAGAGGGAAGAAAGTGAGGGGATGGAAGACGAGAGAGAAATGGAAGAAAAGACAGTAATTGAGAAGGTGGGGAGGTGATGTGAAATTTGAGGGACAAGGAATGCAGAATGGACGAGATGAAGTGATGAGTAGAAGAAAGGAGGAGGGAGATAGGAGTGAAAGGGGAAAAAAATGAAAGAAATTGAAGGAAAAAGAGAACTGGGGGAAAAAAAAAAAAAAAAAAGTGAGAGGAAAGAGGAATGGAGAAGGGGGAGAGTATATTAATGGCATGGGAAGAAAGAAGGGAAGTGAGGAGAGAAAAAAAGGGGGGAAAGGAAGCTTGTGATGTGTGTGGGGGAAGAGAAGGATAAATAGGTGTAGGAAGCTAGGAGATGAAGGGAATAAAGGGATAAAAGAGAGAAATGGGGAAGAGAACGAATAACAGATTGGGGATTAAGGATTATTGAGGAAATAGACCAGAAGGAAGAAGAATGACGATGAGAGGAGGGATAATAGAGGGAGGAGGGAGTTAAGGAAGGAAATGGGAACGGGGAAACAACAGGGGATAAGTGAGGGAGGAGAGAAAATAGGAAAGGAGAGATGAGAAGAGAACAGAGTGGAAAGAGATATCTCATGGCAGACAGCAACACTTTAAACCTGTACTTTATGCCTATTTCTTCAATACTTTATTGTTAAAAATTTCCTTCTGGAGGACTGTCATAACCTCGAGATTGACGTACGTCAAGAATGACATAACCTGGGACCTTACTGTGTGTGTGTGTGTGTGTGTGTGTGTGTGTGTGTGTGTGTGTGTGTGATATATACATATACTGTACACACACACACACACACATACACACACACACACACTATCAGTAAATATTCCCTATTTCATCATCATCCTGCTCTTTTTTTCCTGCTTAAGGATGGAGTGAACACATATTTTTATGGTTAAATTTTTATGTGCCTGAAATAACAAAATATACAAGAAATTGGAAAACAGGCTTTTAGGTGGTGCAGTCAGCACTTACACTGTCTCTGTCATCTATTTCTTTAATGCGCTATCACAAATGTAGGGACAAGGGGCTATGCTATTTAGTTCGGATATTGAAGGCAAGTGACCAGTTCCATGGCCCAGTGTGACAGTAGTAATATATGAGCTACCCTGACTCACATCCAGTTGAAGAGCCTTAATCTGCCAGACAACCAGGCATCTAACTGATTATAAAACAACCACCTAACTGTAATTAGTTTCCTGGACTGCAAGAACCATTTGACGTGTCACTCACTGTAGTCACCTGAAGGTGGAAGTATATCTCAGTAGATAAGTCCATCTACCACAGAGGTACAACTACTATTAAGATATTTTTTGTAAATAAATATGCATTATTGTCGTATTTATTCATAAGTATTTTCTGATGAACATTATCATTGCATCAAAGTAGCCTGTGTTACGATATGGTACAACACTGCAAACACACGTATAAACAAGACGAGGATATATGAAATAGATTCTGGGTGTGTTGAAACATTTTTGTGCATCATTTGTGTTAAAGCTGTGAAATGTTATGGATAATTTTATGTTTTATTTTTTAGACTGGTAAACATTTGGTAAATATTTTGTTTTGGAGACTATTACACATATTTGGTCATTTGATGTTATGACTTCTGTGGCCTATAATATTGTAATTAAAGTATATTTTAACTCCATAAAGCCTTTGTGCATGGTTGGAGAGACGGCTATTTTTATGATTGGCAGTGCACTTGTTTGCTCTCACTTTCATTAATTTATTGACTATTAGGTAATGCACTTGTTTGCTCCCACGTTCATTAATTTATTCAGTAATGTACTGCAGTAACTATACATACCCTCAGAAACATAGCATCCTTTAATAACTAAACAGCATTTATATTTTCCAGAAAACCTACTACTGATGGTGATAATTTTTGAAATGTATAGAATATAACTGTTTCAAAAACAAAATTAAGTTAGTAGTAATGTGTGTCAGTGTATCTTTGTCATTCTGACCACTTTCATCACCTAAGAATGGAGTGAGGATTAGGTGTTGTGTGTTAGTACAGTAATACGCATTCATTAATATCATGCCTAAAAAATATCCATTGTATTACATACGGCTAAAAATACTAAAGCAATTACATTGGAATATTGCTATAGATTTTTTTTTTTTTTTTTAATAATAACCAAAGAAACATTATAGACAGGTAATTTTTAGAAGACAGGCAGAATGGGATGAGTGCAGAAGCTACACTGTATTCTAAAAAAATTTATTGCTCTCTTCCATCCAATTTTTCTTCACATTTTTTCATGTGTCTTGCACAACTCATTTCCAACTAATCAGTCTGGAGCTCTGTAGTATTATATAAAGTGATCAGTTTGGCTCAGGTAATACATCAAAATTAATTAAACCAGGGATAATTGCTCCACAACACAAAACATAATGCTCTTTCAGTAGCCAAAGTAAATTTATAAAGTTACACCAAATCATCATCATCCAGACCTCTTTTCTTACTGTAGGATGGGGTGAAGCAGGATCCAGAGAGCTAGAAAACCTGACAATGAGCAACTAACCAAAGTCTGCCCAGTTGAATGGGTCACACTCCCATTAAAGCTCCCAGAAGCCTGACTCCACCTTGCAGGTACAAACATACTTATGTGCTTTGTACCACCTTCCAACCAGCTCAGTCTGCCATCAGTTTCCTGGCCTAATCTCTTTGCATGCCGTACTTATGTACAGTCATTAACCATGTCTGTGCTTTTTTCAACATTTTGTTCTTATCCATTGACTTAAAAGTACCATCTAAGCACACACACTTTGACTGTGGAGTCTGCAAACTTTCTTATTCTGCATCCTTCATGGGTCACATTATTTGATATCCTGGCTGCTTTCTTAAATCAGCACACATTCCTCAACAACCCCATCTCCACAGTTTTTACTTTACTTCATTTTCATGCCACACCATAGTCTCACACTCATAGTAAGCACTAAAACACCTTTATGCTAGCTCCTTGCAGGCTGCCACACTCAGATTTCTGTTTCTTACCAAGGCCTTCATAGTACTCATACCAGCCACTTTCTTTCCCTTTTCAACTGTGTTTTCCACTTTAGCACATTTAACACTCTTTTGAATCACTGCATCCAGGTACTTCAGTTTTCATTACGGGGTGAATTGGAGCCTGCTGTGGTGCCCCTGTTAACTAGGTGGAAAGATGCAAATGTGGCAGCCATCCAAGAACCACACCTCCACACATTTCCCTGCGCCTTGCTGTGGCAAGGCACTGTAAACTTCAAGAGATCATCGGTTCACTGCATGGGACGACCCTGGTGGGATGGTTGTTTGCATGCGGTTGATGAGTTCGCTCGACCCAGACAGACTGGAGTTGATCAGCAACAACAAAAACTGCAACTCTCACCAATTCAAGTCTTTCTCTAATCAGTGTAGCCTCACACTGGGAGTCTCTATAACCATCACTTAAATCTACATTTACTTTCAAGCCATGATACCTGCAGACATCAGCAAAACTCTGCACCAAGCTTCCAAGCTACTGTCCACTATTTGTAAGTAGCACTGCATCATCTGTGCACATCATATTTGACATGCTTCCTCCTTCATCTTCATTACCAGCGCCATTCCTCTATCCAAGACTTGTTTCTACCTCTCACCAACACCGATCAGACATTCACTTCGATGCTCACCTACCCTTGTGCATGCTTCGCTGCCATCATAAAAACTCTTAATGGCATTCAGCAGCATACCATCCACACCACACTTATGTAAAACCTTCCATAATCCCTCTCTTTAGCTTTTAACCAACAAGGTTACACCCTTTACTCACCTAAAATGGCAGTCTATATTTTATGAAAATTGCTTGGTATCTTGCATCACAGGACCTCCCTTGTCTTATCTCTTCCCAGTGGTAGATATACTTGGCAAAGAAGTTATTATGGCATGCAAGTGAAGTAAAACAAGAAAAGTTACGAACCTTGGGAAATAAGATACAAAGATCTTGTATGGACACTACTTTTTGGAAGTGAGTTAAGCCCCACCTACTGATGCATTATTATCCAGTCACAGGCTATGTATGCTCTCGGAGAAAATTCATGGGTATATTTTGGACAGTTATGCTTGCAAATGATGGTAAACTGTCTTCTTTTCCAACTTATTATCCCTTAGATTTCTGTCTTACCTGCCAGCTACCTGGCAATGGAAGGCTTGAGCATTAACTGCATAAAATTTTTTACTCCAGCTTTAAACAAATACTTCGACCATTTTTTTAGCTAATATACAATGGGGTCTCCCAATATGTGAGAATATGGTCGACAAAATGCACCACTTGTTGGAAATTTCACATATTAGAAACCACTGAACCAATGGAAATAAATGTATGTGGTTGACACCTTTCCCTATCATTGTCATTTATAGTACTGTACTTCCCCATTATTGACTATCATTTTAAGAAAAATGTTTGCTCAAAGAAAGATAATAGAACTGTGAAAGTAGTGTGCTAGGTAGAGCTTCATTTATATAATTGCGGTATTAGCAACCTTACTGCGCCTGTCCACTTGCTGGCCTCCATGAGTCTTGACAGTTAGTAAAATCTGCTCCTTGTTCTTGAGAATGTTCCTCACTGTTGATTTAGCTAAGCTATGTTCACGTCCAATGTTTGAGTTCCTTTCACTTTGGTTTTTCAACTCTATGACCTTCATTTTCAGCCCCAAAGTGATCCTTGTATTCTTGGAATGAAGTGGTGGGGCCTTAATGTAATAGGAGAGCAAGAGTGGATCTTGTACAATGCTAAAAACACCTCAGTATGTGAATGTGGCATGGGCAGACACATACCAAGAGACTTGAGAGACGCTGTGATGGAGAGAAAGGGTGGGAAACCAACCAGACATCTGATGGTGGCTTGGGATACTGCCATTTTGAGTGGGAGCTCCATTTGCTCTTGCTTTTAGATGACAGATTTGCATTTTAGAACCACCTTTCTCATATTAAAAAATCTGTTTTTTTCCCTGAGTCAAGTTTGCCTGTTAGGTGTTTTGCATACGGAGACCCTGCATACTGGGAGACCCCGCTGTATTACAGTAAACATAAATGATGAAAGTACTGTACAGTAAATACATTGGATAGCAAAATTTATATTTTTCAACCAAAGGTGTAATATACATCCAGGAACTTTCTTTGGATGTATGCTTAGCCTTTGGGTGAGTAATGATCCATCAGTGGGTGGGAATTTTCTCTCCTCTAAAGTAAATAAATAGGTGAAGAAAGCAGAAAGCTCAAGAAAACAAGTACACAACAAATCTGTAACTTACGATGACTGCTGGCACTTTCCATTAATAAGTTTTGCTGTTACACAACACCCATGTTGGTTTTCAGTTCGTTAGTGAAGGAGCTACTGTATTACTGTAGTATAAATTACTGGGCCAACTGGTAGCTCTGTATGGAGACTGCCACATTTTAAATTAGTTTTTTTTTTACTGCAGACTGCAAACAACATGGATTCTAGAGATCATATACGTCAACTTGTGAGCAGTATTCCACTTCAGCAGTATGTAATCAGTTTTGATTGATAAATCTCACATAGTTGTAATTACACATGTTGACCTCCAGATCCATTGGCCTTGGAATACTGTATGTGAACATAAATACAGGTATACTGGATCCCACCACTGCCCTGGTGGTTGCTGCATTCTGGTTAAGTCCCTGAAACATAGTATCTCATCCCCAAATTCCCATGGTCTGTTCATAAGCGGTGTCCTTTCCATATTCATGTGTAAACAATAACTCACCCAGTTACTCTCACACATTCTCTTCACATGTGCACATCACCTCATCCAACTTAAATGCATTGTCTTGTTAGCATTATCAGTGACCATACATCTTAATCACCATGTGATTCTTTTCCTTCAGTGATCCATTTACACATCTCACACCTCATTGCTGACAATATCAGAATTTTTTAAAGAAAATGGGGCACCTAATACTGTAATTCTGAAATGACTGAGCAGCACACACAAATTATGACTGCAATCTTACATACTTCCCAGGAGTCTTTGTCAAGTTTAGTGCAATTGTATGTAAATACCCTGGGTAAACTGGAAATGCCCTTGGGCCAAAAAAACATGGATTTTGTGTCAGACTCCTACAGGCTGAGGTCTTAGCTGAGTACTTATTTGGCATTAGTCAGGTAAAGAATAAACAAGGCCCTAGGCTGAAAGCATTAAGGATAACAGTATTATTTCCAACCATCTTTTTTTGTCAGCCAGTGTTTTTTTTTTTTTATCCTATTTCACGTTCACGATAGTGTGACTCGTTCAGCCATCGCGGTTTCCATCCCTCACAGCCTAAGGAGGTCTTTCCCAAGCCAAATAAGTCGTCAGACATGTCAGGAAAAAAAAAAAAAGGTCCCCAGGCCGAAAGGGTTAAAAGAAATTAAACTTAGGTGTGACCACTAAACTGATCACAACTCTGTAAGGGATACATGAAAAAAGATTGACAATCATCAGCTCCAAGAAAATGAACCATATACCAGTGCTACACAACTGAATCGTCTCTCACTTCAGTGTCATTACTTCCTGTTGACGAGCACTAAGCCTACCACTAAATGCACACTAAACAATTCATACACTGTACTAAACTGTGCATCACTCATTTACATACTTTTCTGTTCAAAATAATCGTGGCTGCTTTCCCTTTTATTTTTCCTTCCAGTTTTATGCTGTGTGCTTGAATAATACAGCACATATAATATGGGAATTCAGTGAAGTGGCAGAGTATCAAACACTATTTTGTGATGTCATCATGTATTCAGCCATTACTTAACCCCTTCAGTCTGATGATAGATAGATAGATAGATGTATATATATATATATACTTGCTATCTCCATGTGAAACCCTCCCCCTCCAGCTAGGGAGACACCACACTGGAGGGTTAGATATAAACAACCTCTCCACCAGTAAAAGCTCTTCCCAGGCTGTACAAAATAGCCGAGCAGTAGCAAGAATAAACTAAAATTTTAAAAAATATTTCTGGACTGCAGGGTTAAACATCATTTCAGCAGTGAGGCTATGCAGTATTCCAATATGACTGTGCCCAACTCATAATCATAATTTGCAACCTTGTATTGTATATAGTTCTAAAGCCTTCAGAATCCTGATAAAGCATAGATCTTGAACAGATACGGACTAGTGGGAACTTCTGGAATTTAGCAGGAAAACCAGTTGGTAATGAATTGCAGAAATGTTTTTACTGAAAAGGAACCTCAAAATTTGAAAGTTAATAATATACCAACCTGTATGTAACTATTGTATAACTGTATATATAGAGGTAATTTTAAGTCTGACATAAATATACATTTATATTTATAAGCCCCTTTGATAAGTACCACTGCATTAGTGTATGCTGTGCATTTTACAGGTCTTGAAGTGGTTCTAAAATGTGAAGGAAGTAGGACTGGCAAGAAATAAAAAAGCAAGTAAATTATGTTAAGTTTACTGTTTATGAATTTATTTATTTTTTCAATTGATGTCTTGCCTGTGATTTGTATGTTTTCACTGATAATTTTTCTACAATGAGAGCTTCTTCATTATTGTGATTTATTATTACTATTATTATTATTACCTTAGTAGGATTATTTATTCATTTATTTTTTGTCATTTCCAATCCTATAGTTTGTCCCCAGAACTGATAGTGTTCAGTGGTGGGTTTTGATTTATTTATTACTTTCATAATATGCACAGGGCAGCACAAGCATCATAACTGATCAGATTCTGCCCACCTTCCAACTTATATCTAATGTATTTATTGATACTAGTGTACCTTCTTGAAGTAAGCATAAAAGATAATGTACAGTATTTTGTCTACAAGCATAGTTTATGTGATTCCATTATACCATCAACCCCTTTCTCTTGCACATAAAGTATGTACTGTATCCCCATCAGTTGCATTTTAATATAAAGTATGAGGTACAGGTTTAAAAAAAAAAAAAGTTAAAACAAGGTCAGACTAGAAGGAAATCAGTATTTTTAGAATAAAATATATATGCACTTGGCAAGTAGTTTTGAAACCTGATATTGCTGTCTGTTTTATTATTATATATATATATATATATATATATATATATATATATATATATGTATAGTGTGTGTGTGTGTACTGGTATATATATATAGCCTACACACAGCAAGCTCTCGCATAACACACAATCACAGAGCGCAATTCTCACATAACACGGGAAGTGCCATTTTGTGTCCCAAAAATGTCACAACACAGAAAAAAATATATATAATGTGGTCGAGGAAGCTGCCCATTTTTTACAGCACCTGACTATGTGATGACAATGGACATACAGTAATGTGACAGGAGGCCCCAATTTATGTTTCAAAGCCATATTATGCTGCCAGTGATAGACAGAACATGGTGCATGGCATAAAATTATGGTTGAAAATCACACAACTCGACAAGTGATAGACAAGAGTGCGGATTGCATCAACCTATGACGTACTGCTGTCACGTCTGCTCGGGTTCTCATCATCGTCCACCGAACATTCCCGCCCCAGTTGAGCCTACCCTCTCGCTGTGCTCTGAGTGCACACATGCTGTGTGTGATCTTTGCCTCCCCCCCCCCCCTTTTTTTTTCCCACCTGACCCAGCCTGACCATGTGGAAGGCAGCACTGAGAGCATGCCGAGCTGTGCCTGGTTGTGAAGAAGTGCAAGAACAATATTTGGTGAAGGTAGTCAAGGATAACATCATGCCAGAGGAAGCTATGCAACGAATCGACAAGTTAGACCAGGAACATCGTGAGGCAGAGGACCAGGAAGTTAAAGCAAAGGCACCAACCTCTGCACCAGTTACGTCGATGGCTCGTATCAACATCATCATCACTGATGCTGAAGTGCTCAAGGAAGCCATCCTGGCATATGAAGCTGATGAGGTATGCAAGGCTGAAACTCTGGACACTGTGCTGCATGCAATGTGAGCCTATGAAGACCTCCGGTAAGAGAAATTTCACCAACGCCACCAGACTCTTCTCACCCACTACTTTCCTTGAGAGATTCCAGAGCAACAACAACCAGAGGAAGATGCTATGTCTGATGTTTCCGTTGACTTTGAGGGGTTTGTGCAGAAGGCAGAAGAGTGGCAACAGAGGAATCAGAACCTACAGGACTTGCCTTCTTCCGCTGAAGAGGACTCTATGGAACCAGCACGGCAGGACGAACGTGCTGGGTACCAGTAGGAGTCCTGCCTGGCCTCAGAACCCCACTCCACTTCCCCTCAGCAAGCCCAGAACCTTTCCATTCAGGGTGAGGAATCCTCCAGTGTTTGTATGTAATGAAATCTGTATTAGGAAGGTAAATGCCCTGGGGAAAAAAAGCTGAAAATTGCTCCGAAGTTGGAAGTTAGGACTGTTTTAAGTACCAAGAAACCCTTGAACATGTAAACATATGGCCCTGTAACACAGAATTACCATTAAGTGGGAGCTTCAGGGTACAATATTCCCATATTATGCGAGTGCTTGCTGTGTGTGTGTATATATATATATATATATATATATATATATATATATATATATATATATATATCAAGGGACTGATATTACAATTTATCCACTACAGTACCATGTCTAAATCCACCCCCCTTCCCTGACCTCACTTCATCAAACTATGCAGATTATAGACTATCCTGGTTTGGTGGTAATGTATAAAATGTTCTGGCATGTATTTCTATGACACTGATATCGAAATTGTACATATTTTTTACTTTTAAGTTTACCCAGAAAAATTATATTTAAGCCATCAATACTGAAGCCTATAGCCCTACAGCTATTTATTTACGCAGTAGCATATGGTATAATGTAATGACTAGTCTCAGAACCTCCATACACAGATAGTGAACATACTTGCAACACACACACACACACACACACACACGAAGAGATATTTGAAAAGCTGAAATTGACAACCCTAAGAGAGAAGGGAGATTTGATTTCAGTGTTTAGAGGAGGTAGAGGAATAGAACATGTGGACATATAGGACCTCTTTGTGAAAGATGATGGAAGAACAAGAGGACATGAATTCAACGTGAAGAAGTGCTGATACCTCAGTGATGTAAAGAAATTTAGTTTTCCAAACAGAAGTACAGACAATGGGGTACTTCTGAAAAGCCAGGTATTCCGGTAGATGTCACCACGATTGGGACAAACACACTCCCCGCGCTGTTTAAACATATTTTTCTTTGTTAAGTATCTACACTGTTGTGTGAAACTGTGAATCATAGTAGTAATATAAATAATACAAATAGAACACGTATATATAACGTAGCGTGAATTGTTTATATTTATCAGAAACGGAAATTAAAATATCACTGATGGAATATGATGGCAACTCGCCATTTCAGTGGTCCTATATTATTTAATTTCTGCTACTTTTAGTGCAAGTTAGGTTCTTAATAGTTTGTTCAGACTGTAAAATACGCCTAGTAGGTATCTTGACTCATTCAGTCTCTATGTGGGCAGAAATTTAATGTTGAGTAAATATTGGGACTCAGCGACTCAGCATTTTGCTCACTCCCTTCACCCATGCATACCACAAGACCCGTGTTGCCACGGTTTGAGAAGGCCGTGGTGTTGCCCCCTCAGACCCTCCAAAGCAATTACAGTACCTTACTTTATCTAACCTAACCAGACCATAAGTAGTCTAAATTGTATTATTTTCAGCATTAGTCCTCTTGCGTTTGTTTTGAAAAATCTCTTGTGGAAAACTTAAACACAGGACTGTCTTGTGCGCATGCGTGAAGGGAGTGAGCAAAATGTTGAGTCCCAGTATTTACTCAACATTAAATTTCTGCCCACACAAAGACTGAATGAGTCGAGATACCCATTAGGAGTAATTTACAATCTGAACAAACTATGTATTAAGAACCTAACTTGCACTAAAAGTAGCAGAAATTAAATAATATAGGACCACTGAAATGGCAGGTTGCCATCATATTCCATCAATAATTTAATTTCCGTTTATGATAAATATAAACAATTCACGCTACATTATGTGTTCTATTTGTACTATTTATATTACAGTATATGACATTACTATGATTCACAGTTTCACACAACAGTGTAGATATTTAACAAAGAAAAATATGCTTTTTAAACAGCGCGGAGAATGTGTTTGTCCCAATCGTGGTGACATCTACTGGAATCATAGCTTTGAAAGCACCCCAATGGAGTAAGTTAGAGGGAGAGGTGGTGTGATCATAGAGCATCTGTTTAAATGTAGACTGGATAATAAATATTTGTAATAAAGAGACGGAACAACACGAGCTTCGCTTAAATCCTATATAATACAGTTAGGTAAACACACACACACACACACACACTGCAGAATTACAAAACTTGTAGCGTGTGTGTCACTCATCCCATTAAATAAGGCTAGGGAACAAGATATACAGCCTTCTGTCTTCATTTATACATTGTAACTTCTCAAACCTTGCTGAAAAAAAAAAAAAACATGGATGCATATTAGAATTTTGAACATTACAGTATATGGTTCATATATTATGAACTGATGACCTTATATTCATGACTGGTACAAGATTCGAAATGCAAAAATTTGCACCATACACACTTAAGTTGACAGGGGCTCGTGTATGAAGTGCTAAGCAAAATATGAAGGGGTTGTGTCACTGATGCTGTACAGAACTGGGAGAATGTGAGGTTTCTTGTGGTGTTTGTCACTCGCCTAATACCAATGATGTGAGTGATCTTATTCTATAAAGAAATAAAAAGGTTTTGCATCAGAGTATGATTTCAAGTCCTTGATACAGTACTGTATATTGTAACTGAATACTGGATCATCCAGTTGGTAAAACATTCTTGGGTCCTTCAAGCCAGTGATTTTTTTGTGTTTCTTGTTACCTCCAGATAACTCAAAACTGGGAAGACCATGCATTAGCTAGAAAAGCTGCATAAACTAAGTAAAATTGTCTGGAGACACCAAGAATATTGAGGGGGGGGGGCTTGAGGAAAAACAATGAACTTGAAAAATATGGAAGCTGATTTCATTAAACCATGGGACATCTTAGTTTATTCTTGATAATGTCAGTTGATTTTAATCAACTGGGAAAGATATCTTTAGTACGATGGGATCAGACACGCATTGCCCTAAACTGTGATGGGACCAGACACAAAATGCCCTCAGTGTGATGGGGGCAGACACATCATCAGTTAACCACTTCTACCTGTCTGTTAAATGTCATTATTATTATTATTATTATTATTAATATTACTATTAAAATGCCGACAGTGACAACGCAAGCCGCCACCACACCCCCAGGAGGAGGCCACAGAGGGATAGACGGCGCATGGATCGCACCCGGGCAACAGGGCCGTTAGTTCACCTGGGCCGCGCACCCCTATTCCCTGGAACTCGCCCACCGTCACCACCTTAGTCGAAGTTCACTGCCTTCTGGGCGAGTTGACCACTGACAGGATCTGGGTGGAACTGGCCTAACAGTTCTGAGCAGCACCCCAGCCACGGCCTGTAGCTCAGCATATAAAGAGACAGCCTGTAGCCACTCACCTAAAACATGGGCCACGGCCTGTAGCTGCTCACAAAAAAGGTCACAGCCCGTAGCCAGACTGCAAATTAGGAGACGGCCTGTAGCTACTCACCACAAAGGGCCACGGCCTGTAGCCAGGCACCAGAGACTGCTTGTGGCTGTTCACCACAAAGGGCCACGGCCTGTAGCCGGGCACCAGAGACGGCCTGTAGCTGCTCACAAAAAAGGTCACAGCCTGTAGCCAGACTGCAAATTAGGAGACGGCCTGTAGCCGCTCTGCCCAGTGCTGCTCACATCCCCTACAAAAACCAGCGACGGCCAGTCGCTGCGCTGGGGAGAGACCGATATGTCCCCTCTCCTGTAGTTGCCGCAGAGGGCACGACACTGATGACAGCCTGTAGCCACACCCATAGGGAGGAGATGGCCTGTAGCCGCTCCTCTCCTGCATGTCGCCCTCCTTGCGGGACCTCAGTGATGGCCGGTAGCCGCACCGGCAGGCAGGTGAAGGCCAGTAGCCACACCTCGCCTGAGTTCCCATTAGGGAGTTGGGCCCTAGCGATGGCCTGTAACTGCGCTGACAGCGATGGGACAGCCTATAGCTGCCCATTGTCTGTTGCCCAAGGGAACCCAGCGACGGCCTGTAACCACGCAAGGGAGAGTCGCCAGAGTCTCTCACCCCTTGCGACTCTGCAACGAGATGGTGAGCTGTACTCAGCCCTGCCCTCCAGCAGGAGCACAGTTCACCCACCTGTCCACCCAGACCGAGGCAACCTCAAGGAGGAAGACCACTGCTCGGAGGATTGGTGGAGCAGTCCTGTGCTGTCCCCAGGGTTGTTCTCCTTCCGTCCAGAGGAAGACGACGTCCACCTGACGGACTCCAGCCGAGAGAGGCTGCAACCCAGCCCTGATGGCAGCGCCCCCAGAGAAGACCGCAGCCAGCGCCCCTCCGAGGACGTCCCCTGGACCCCCAGGCGGGCCCACTCCCCACCCCGACGAAGGCGACGCCCGTCCTCCACCAAGAGCTTGAGTGAGTGCCTCCAACACCTGTTTGGCCCCAGTCCCGAGGACCAGACCACAGTCCCCATCCCTGACAGTGAGGGGCCTTTTGTCACACACAGCCCGAGCCCCAGCAGAGAGACGATGCCCCTGAAGGGACTCCCACAGGGCCTTCGCCCACCCCGGACCAAGAGTTGTAAGCCCTGGACCTTCCCTTCCCCCAGCAAAACAAAGAGGACCCAAAGACAGTGAATTTACAGGGAACAGTGAGACCTGCACTTAAGGCACAAGAGTGAGTTTATGGTGATATCAGAATATAGTAAGGCCAGAAAAGACCAAGACCAGTGAGTGTAAAAGAACAGGCACCCTAGTGAATTCCAGTTACCAGTGTACAGTGGGTCCAAGGAAGCCTGAAAGACCCTAAAATACAAAAGCACAGACAGCGACTGGTCCATGGGGGGGGGACATATGACAATTACGGGAACAAGGGGGGGGACACGGCACTGGTACTGAGAGAGTCTGTTGTGTATTGCACTTGGGGGAGGAGGGAGTACACACTGGGGGACAGCCCGGGGCCTCTCGCCTCATATACCCTGCACGTGGGTTTCCCTGTGGTGGCAAGTGCATTGATTCTGCAAGGGGGAAAGTGGGGGGAGGGGCTGCACTGGGGACACTGGGGGGTGAAGCTGGTTCACTGGGGATCGTGTCTTTACGTCACTAGGGGACAAACAACAACCTCAGGGTCTTTCTACTCACGGGGCAGGCGGAGAGGGATGCTAGGGCACGCCGGGAAGGAAGCCCCTACACCGGTAACTGCAGGTGGCGGCCGGGCGTCGGGGGTGGGCCATCAGGATTGTATTCCGGGTGTAGGTCATCTGTGAGGTCACCACGATTCCTGCAGAAGCTGGTGGGCAGTCTTCTTTCTGTGGGGGCCCTGGGTGAGGTGGGGCCCTCTGAACTAGGGCCGAATAGGGCCAGGAGGTGCACAGCACGGTGCTGGCACTTTGTCGTGGTTGGAGTCCTAAGGGCAGACCTGGCTAGGCCTGGGATGAGGGTCGGCTGCGGAGAAGGCGGCGCCCTAGTGAGGCCGCGGTCCTGTCCATCAGGGGCGGGCTGCAGCCACCTACGCTGGGAGAGGTCCGGCAGCTGCAGCGGGTGTCGGAGGTGCTCCTTCGGCTCTGGGGACTGCGGTCTCACCTGGGGGATGAGGCTGACTGGAGTGGGCTGCAGCCTTTCGTTTTGGGGGAGTCTGGCAGCACCCATGGGTGGTGAAGGAGGGGCTGCAGCAACAGGACACCTGGCCTCAGGATCATCTCGCCCTGGCTGGACTCTGGTGGGGTACCTGCAGGGAAGCAGTTCCTACCCTCTGGGGGAAAGGGGTGGGGATAGGGGCGCCTCGCTCTGCCACAGGAAGGGCGGGCTGAGCAAGAGGCGTTGCCCTCGGTAGGAACTCCAGAGGTCGCAGAGGGGGAGCGACTGGTGGTCTGCTCCCCAGCTTGGCGGGCCTGATGGTCCCTGCCAGAACTCCAGACCGAGGCATGAGAGGGAGACCCGGTGGGTGCTCCTTCAGCCAGACAGACCCGGTGGGCACTGCCTGAGTTCCTACTCGGGACAGAGGTGGAAGGAGAACCTGAGGGCACTCCTCAAGGTGCTACGGAACCTGACGACAGTGGGAAGGGGAGGCCTGGTGGGCTCTGCCGGCTACTGCCGCAGCTCCGATGGAGTCTGTCCTTCTGCCATCGGGATTGGGGCACCTGTCCTGGGGACAACAGGAGGGGGAGACCTGGTGGGCTCTCCTGGCCTAGGCCACAGCTCCAGTGGAGTCTATCGCTGGGCCCGCCTTCCTCCTGGGGAGTCCCAGCGAAGGTCGTCTGTAGGATATGCAGACCTGCTGGCTCCTGAAGGTGGGTGGCAGAGGATGGAGAACCAGTGGTCACTCCACCCACAGTAGACCCGGTGGGCGCTACTGTGCTGCTGCTCCCCTGGAGTGTAGCAAGCCTAGAGGCTCTAGCAGAGTCCTCTCCTTTAATGGAGGCCAATCCGGTGAACATGGCATCCAAGGGATTGCTTGGGACTTTGTAGTTACAAGTCCCACCCTGATTCTGGCGAGTGCTTCCTCTGCTGCAGTGTAGTGCACTCAAACTGCTCACTGACTGGTGGTCTGGCTGCAGGGAAGAGGGGCGTCAGATCACGGGAGAGATACGCCATTCCTGAATGGAAGGCTCATGAGGTGAAAGCCTCCCCATCATCTCCTTGTGGGGTGGGGGTCACCTCCCTGTACCCTCCTCCTGGGGTGATGGTGTCGGGCTCACCCCGCCATGCAGGTATTTCATAAATTATTCATAAACTCAGAGGTATGATAAAAATGGTACAGGACAGTGTGAGCTTGACTGAACAGAGAGAGAGAGAGAGAGAGAGAGAGCATGCTAATTTTGCATCTCCGTAATTAGGCTGGCTACCACAATCACCAATAGCCTATTGTCATAAGAATGATATGTTTGGATGTATGCATGGTATCTAGCTATGCTACCACTGTAACGTGTCAGACAATTTATGTTGGTGTGCAATGTACCAAAAATTATTGTTCATTCTTTCTTGAGTGCTCACTTGAGTAATTTATCTCAAGTTGTTCTGTTTTTATTATCTTTCATAGTATTTTTGCATCGGTAGTCACCTGGGACATTACTAGTATTGTAGTATTGTACATCTTTTTGGTCTCTGACCCATGGTCCTTTTAGGTGCCATATAGCCACAGAGACATTTGTGATTAAAATGCCAGACATCGTTGCCGAGGGCATCTCAACATCCCCAGGAGGAGACTACGGAGGGGCGAATAGAGAGCGACCTGACTCCAGGTGACAGGGACATAAGTTTGCCTGGGCCGCGCACCCCTATGACCCGGAACTCGCCTGCTGACACCATAGCAAGAAAAAGAGACTACCTTTCGGGCGAGCTGACCCCCGACAGGATCGAGGTGGAGCAATTCCTATAGCTCAAGGTAGGACCCCTGCGACTGCCTGTAGCTGCGTCCTTTGTGAGACGGCCTGTAGCCGCTCAGAAGGTGCCCAAGGGACAGCCTGTAGCCACTCAAACCTCTTTCAGAAGACGGCCTGTAGCCACTCGGGAGGCAATCAGGAGACGGCTGGTAGCCGCTCAGAAGGTGCCCAAGAGACGGACTGTAGCCGCGTCCTTTGTGAGACGGCCTGTAGCCGCTCGGAAGGTGCCCAAGAGACAGCCTGTAGCCACTCAAACCTCTATCAGAAGACGGCCTGTAGCCACTCGGGAGGCAATCAGGAGACGGCTGGTAGCCGCTCAGAAGGTGCCCAAGAGACGGCCTGTAGCTGCTCAAACCTCCTTCAGGAGATGGCCGGTAGCCACTCTGGAGGCAATCAGGAGACACCGGTAGCCGCTCGGAAGGCGCCCTTGAGACAGCCTGTAGCCGCTCAAACCTCCTTCAGGAGACGGCCTGTAGCCGCTCGGAAGGTGCCCAAAAGACAGCCTGTAGCCACTCAAACCTCTTTCAGAAGACGGCCTGTAGCCACTCAGGAGGCAATCAGGAGGCAATCAGGAGACGGCTGGTAGCCGCTCAGAAGGTGCCCAAGAGACGGCCTGTAGCTGCTCAAACCTCCTTCAGGAGACGGCCGGTAGCCACTCTGCGAGGCAATCAGGAGACACCGGTAGCCGCTCGGAAGGCGCCCTTGAGACGGCCTGTAGCCGCTCAAACCTCCTTCAGGAGACGGCCTGTAGCCGCTCAAACCTCCTTCAGGAGACGGCCTGTAGCCGCTCCCATCTTCGTCAGGAGACGGCCGGTAGCCGCTCAGAGGATGCCCAAGAAACAACCTGTGGCCACTCAAACCTCCTTTAGGAGACAGACAGTAGCTGCTCGGGAGGCAATCAGGAGACAGCCAGTAGCCGCTCGGAAGGTGTCCTTGAGATGGCCTGTAACTGCTCAAACCTCCTTCAGGAGACGGCCTGTAGCCGCTCCCGCCTTCGTCAGGAGACGGCCGGTAGCCGCTCAGAGGATGCCCAAGAGACAGCCTGTAGCCACTCAAACCTCCTTCAGGAGACGGCTGGTAGCCGCTCGGAAGGTGCCTTTGAGACGGCCGGTAGCCACTCCTTCAGGAGACAGCCTGTAGCCGCTCCCCCACACGGGCCATGGCCAGTAGCCAGGCTTGAGCGACGGCCTGTAGCCACGCCCCTAAAAGGCCACAGCCAGTAGCTGGACCCTACAACAGGAGACGGCCAGTAGCCGCTCCTTCGTCAGGTGCTGCCACACCCCCACAGTGAGACAACTTTCGGGAGGAAGGTCCCAGCCCCGAGGACTGCTGGAGAGGCCCAGTGGCTCCTACCAGGCTCTTCTCTGTGCAGTCAGTCCCCGAGGTGCCCCGCCTGACGGACCCCAACAGAGGATGATGCCGCAGCCAGCCCCTGTCGGCGTCCCCGACCGCCAGAGACCGCAGCCAACGGGACCTCAAGACCACCCCTAGGACCTTCGGGTGGGACATCTCCCCACTCCTACGTTGGAGACCCTCGTCCTCCATCAGGCACTTGAGTGAGCACTTCAGGCAGCTCTTCGGCCCCAGTCCTGAGGGCCGTACTCCAGTTCCCAGCCCCGACAGTGCGGGGCCCTTTGCCGCACGTAGCTCCGGATGAGAAAGGACGCCTCTACGAGTGATTCATTGGCCCCTGGATGCTAAGGCCCCTGGCGGAACTCAGCCCCCATCAGCAGCCGGTCTGTGAGTTCCCCGCCGCCCCTCTACCTTCGCTGCCATCATACCCAGTCCCGACAATGAGTGACAGTGATAGTGACACTAGGGCTGGGCAGTGAGCTACTCTGTGTAAGGGAAGCCTAGAGTAAGACCTGTCAGTGTTAATGTAACGAGAGGTGGAACAGTAGTGTAACAGTGAAACAGTGAACCCGGCCGAGCAGTGAATGTAGTGTCTGCCTACACAAGCATATCTCGATTTCTGTAAAGTAGCCTAGCTCTAAGATCAATCAGCGCTACCACAACTAAGGTGTAGATTAACAGTGAATTAGAGTAAGTGGCCACCCAGTGATCACAGTGCCCACCTATACACATGTGACTCGGCCCCCAATTGCGTAGCTTCCACCTAAGACCAATAAAGTGCGCTGCACGATACAGACTTCCCACGAAGCGACTGCGATTGGTTTCTCTGCCCCATGCCCCCAGTGCTGACTAGTGTACTATTCACTTTATTCCCATTATTATCCCAATAGTATCCTGCGCGATACTACTACCCATGAACTCTACATATGATTTCCTGTTCTCGTGACATCTACCTGTTCCACTTATAGAACTTGTCAATACACGTGTAAGGTTGTTGCCCTGAGTATTTGTGTCCTGTCTCTCTCTTATTTGTCTAAGTTCCGGTCTACAGTAGAAAGGGAACCCAGCTACACACTAGGCGTTAGAGGGAAGGAAAGCCGACCCTAAAACACCTAGCATAACAGTGATGGTAAGAACATTTCTTTTGAAGTGGGTGTCTCGCTTTCGCTTTCTCTCTCTCTCTCTCTCTCTCTATTTTTTTCTGTGGCCCCATTCACTTTGTGCTGGATAGCTACCTCTGCTGCTTTCCTGCCCCTTATAATTACAGCATTATTGCTTGGAGAAAGATTGGCTGGTGGTTTTCTCTTTGCCTCAGTGTTTTCTGCTGCCACAGCCTCTTCTTTTTATATATATTTTTAATTGGGAATACACGTTTTTTTGCCCTTGATATGCTGTTCAGTCATACCCCATCTTGTGCAGGTCTGTCAGGCATAGATCCATTAAAAGGAAGGCCATAGATTGGGACACTAATACGTTATGCACGTTTTGTGGACATATTATGAAAAGCCTGAGCAGGTTCCCAAACCCCATTGGTGCTTATGCTGGCACAAGTTGACATATGACTGTAAGCCTCAATCCATAATGCACTGCCCATGACATCGAGTTTCTGTTTGTATATGTAGCCCTAATTAGTGATTATATTCATGCAAATATATGCAATCGAAGCCCTTTCTCTTTTTATTTATTTATTTATTTTTTTCCTTGAGGGAGGGGGTTGAGTAGTGCTTTATTGTTGCCCTTACTCCGAAAATGGCACAGCCGGTAATATGAGTCTCACAAATGAGCACCACAAAGACGGAAATACTTTGTTGTTCGGACAGCAGTGAGAAGAGAGGCATTTCACTGGCATTACATACAAGTCAACAGCTTTCACCGTGACATGAATGAAATGGCTGTTGGATGGATTTGCAGGGCGTGGAGAGAACAAGTGTTTGATGATGTGCTAGTTAAACTGTGACAAGATCTTGAAGAAGTGTTAGCATACAGCATGGTGCCAGTTTCCCTACTGATTTGCAGCAGTCGTGTAATAAAAGCAAAGGACATACATACTTATGCATATGAAGTGATGTGAGTGGAGCCAGCCCTGAGTTCTGTGCCAGTAGAGGGTGGATGAACCTGTGTATTAAATAAAATGGGCTTCACCATGGTTGGTTGTGGCTTGAGTCCTTTTCTGCTGACGAGGAAGCTGCTGCTGCCTTTCTTCTTGTAAAGGAAGGCAGCTATGAAACAGCCTAGCTTTCATATGGGCGAGACTGGGCAACTTTGAAAAACTGCTTTCTTATACCAGGATTCAGAACCAACAAGTAGTACTTCACCATCTTGCTCTGTGCAAATACAACTGAGAGATGCAAGCTCAAACTCATCATCATACACCGGTTTGCCAGCTCTGGTCGAAGGTTGGGTCACAGCAACGGTCATAACAACATCGTTCGATGACACATGCGTCCCTACAGTGAGGATTTTGTATCAGAAAACATTTAGCATTCAAAGTTGTGTTAATCATGGATGACTACCTGGATTACTGGGTTTGCTTCGTTGGCCATCATCCATTACTGAAGCACCTATTCTTGCCATCAAACACCATCTCCAAAATGCAACTCCTAAATCAAGAGATTATCTCGGTGGACCTACAGAGACTACCAGGCTACAGATAAGCCACATGTGCAAGGACAAGGACTGATGTGAAGTACAAATAAACTTCTATAATTTTCTATATGTTTTTCTTCTAGGCTATGGGTAACTGGTAATGTGCATATGCTCAGCTAGTTAAATACAGTACGGTAATAATCATATCCACCCAGCAACCCACCAAACACATACACCAACCCACCCACCTATCCCCCCTATCAACCCATCTACCTACCTTGTCATACTCATCCACCAACCTACCCACACAAATGACCTATCCACCAATCCTGCCTACCCACCCACCCTACTTAATCACCCATCTACCAATCTTGCCCACCTACACTACCCACCCATCCTACCAATCTTGCCCATCCAAACCCCCAGCCACAGTTCAACTCGGTATCTACAAAACCTGCTCACCCATCCGCCTTCCCATCCTGCTCACACACCCACCTACCCAACACAACCACTCACATACTCGCCCACCAACCCCCTCTGCCAACTAGCCCATTCACCCACCCACCCATATTTTCACCCTGCCCATGCTACTTACCCACCCACCCACATTTTCACCCTGCCCATCCTACCTACCCACCCACGCACATCACCTCACCCTCCATACCCACCCACCCGCCCACACAGTCATCCACTTACCCGTCATCTATTCCCACTCGCCACACCCTCAGAATCAGTCCACTCACCCACCGAACAACCACTCTGTATACCCATCCACCAACCCACCCTGCTCAACCACTCATCCATCCCATCAAGCTATCTGCCCACCCTGCCAAACTCATCCACCAACCTACCCACATAACCTACCCATCCACCAATCCTGTCTGCCCACCCACCCCACCTTATCACTCACCTACCAATCTTGCCCACCCACACTACCCATTCATCCTATCAATAGTGCAGACCCACGCTACCCTCCCATCTACACACCCCAATCACAGGCCCATCCTGCCAATTAAGGCATCTACCAAACCTATCCACCTATCTGCCTTCTCTTCCTGCTCGCACACCCTCCCACCCACCTACCCCACACAACCACTCACATACTCACCCACATTTCCCACTCACCCACTAATCCACCCTGCCCACCAACTCACCTACCAACATTCCCTCCCTGCCCACCCTACTCACCCAAATATCCTGCCAACCCTCCCCACCCGCTCACCCCACCTCATCCCCCCTGCCAGCCCTGCCCATCCCACCAACCTATGCACCCTGGCCACCCACAAATCCACCCACCCATCCACCTACCTACCTACCCACCCACTCAATCCAGTCAGTCACTCACCCATCATCCACCCACCCATCACACCCACAAAATCAGTCCACTTACCCACCCACCCAACCAATGCACCCACCCACTTACCCACCCATCCTGCCCATCCATCCATCCCACCCAATCACCCACACCACTCTGCTCACCCATTCACCCAGCCATCCATGCACCTACTCAATCATCCCACCCACTTACCCTGCCCACCCACCTATCCACCTACCCCCAAACACCCACTCACTCACACCACTCTGTCCACCCATTCACCCACCCATCCATGCACCCACTCAATCATCCCACCCACCTATCCACCTACCCCGTAACAACTACTCACCCACCTCCCCATCTACCCATCACCTTTTCTGCTAACCCATCCACCCCACCCACCTATCCACCGACCCTGCATACCCACCCAGTGACCCATCTTCCCATCCCGCATTTGCACCCTGCCTACCTGCCCTCATTAGTTACCAGCCCTGCCAACTCATTTCCCACCCACCCACTGACTTGCCCATCTACCCATTCTGCCCACTCACACACTTACCCATCCAACCCTTTACCACACAAACCCACTCACCCCCCTATCTGCCCGCCCACACCAACCATTTACCCATCTACCTACCTAGCCACCCTACCCACCCACCCACCCAATCACCCAACCACCCACCCACCCAATCACCCAAACCACCCACCATGCCCACTCAGCCATCACACATCTTCCCCCCTACCCACCCACCCACTCACCCCACCAACCCATTTATCCATCTACCCATCCCCCTACCTACGTACTCATCCAATCCTCCCAATCAATCCATCCATCCACACTGCCTATCCACCTACCCCATCCAGCTACCCATCCTGCACACTCAACATGCCCACCCTACTCACCAACCCTGCCTGCCCACCCACCCCAGCCACCTGTCCACCCACCAGCCCACCCATTCACCCCATCTATCAACCCTGCCTGCTCTCTCATCCACCCTACCTACCAACTCACCCAATACACTCATCTACTTACAAATCCTGCACATCCACCCTGTCCCCTCACTCACCCATCCACCTCTCCACTCTGTCCACCCATTCACCAATTTACTTCACCCACTAATTCATTTATCCTTCTGCCCACACACCCCTCCACCTATCCCACCAACCCACTTACCCACTCTTCCTGTCCACTCATCCTTGTCTCCCCACCCATTCACCCAATCTGTCCACTCAACCACATGCTCACACTCTGAGCCACTCACTCATACACCAACTCTACCTACAAACCTACATTGCCCAACTCAAACACTCTTCCACCTACACACTCATTCACCCTGCCCACCCACACCCAATTACCCCCCCTTACCCCACCAACTCATTCACCCACTGACCCTGCCCCTTATCCACCTGTCCACCCTGCACACCCCCACTATCACCCTTCACCCACCAACCCACCCAACTGCCCATGCACCCCACATAACCACCCCACCCACTCTGACCACCTTACTGACGTACCCACATAATCATCCCTGCCCACCCGACAAGCCAACCATACACCTATCCACCTACTCATCCACCCTGCATATCTACCCATCCCACTGACAAAGCCATCTAACTATCCTGCCCAACAACATAGCCAGCAGGCCCACCCACCCACCTACCCACCCTGGGATGACAACTCACCCACTCATCTGCCCAGCCACCAACCCAAACATCTACCAACCCACCTGCTCACCCAAAAACCCCACTCACCCAACCACCTGCCCAACCATACACCTACCTACTCATCCTACTCCATCAACATCACCATTAACCCACCCTCCCTCCTACCCTGCTCTATCATCCACTCATCCAACCTTTCCATCCACATACCTACCCATCATGCTCATTCACTCACCTACCCATCCTTCCCACTCAGCAAACACTTAAACACACACACACACACACACACACACACACACACATATCCACCCTGCCCAACTGCCCTGCTCACCTACTCACTCAGCCCATCCTAATCACCCACCCATCTACTCCATTCCAATCACCTGTCCACCCACCACACCCAGCCATCTATGCACCCACTTTGCCCACTCATTCACCCACAGACCCACTCACCCACCAACACACAATGCTGTCCCACCCATCCATGGTCCCTGCAAACTGACCTATCCACCTTGCCCATCCAGCTACCAACCCACTCCACAAGGCCACACATCCACCCCCCCCCCCCATTCAACCTGCCCACTCATCCACACAACCTTTCCACTCACACACCTATCCATCCCCTCACACCAGCCAACCCTACACAAAAACAACCCACCCTTCTTACTCAACTACCTACCTATCCTCACCCTAAACCCATCCCAAGCAATCAATCCACTCTGTCCACCCACCCATCCTACCCATTTGCTGATCCACTAAGTCCAACCACCCTACCCACTCACCCGCCCACCCATCCACTCCACCTTAGGGTAGGTGAGAAGGAAGAGTAAGTGTGTGTGAATGTGCGGGGCAGCCGAATGGGTGGGTGGGGTGGGTTAAGGGTGTGGGCAAGTTGGATGAATGAGTGGGTGGGTGTGTGGGCTGGGTAGATGGCTGGATATGCTCGGTGGGTAAGTATGTGGGTGGTAAGGCTTGGTGAATGAGTGCATGTGGGGAATGGATGAGTGGGTAGGGAGAGTGGGTGGGTGGGTAGACAGGTGAATGGACATAATGGGCAGGTAGGCAGGCAGGGTGGGTGGGGTGGGAAGAGTGGCATGGTGGACAGGATGGGTAGCTAGTTGAGTGGGTGGGATGGGTGGATGGTTAGTAGGAGGACAGGATGAGTAGGTGGGCATAGCAGTTGAATAAGTGACTGAGTGAGTGGGCAGAGTGGACAGGTGGGTGAGTGAGTGAGTGGAATGGGTGAGTTAACAAGGTAGATAAGTGTGGGTAAGGAGCGTTCTGTGGGTGGACAGACAGGGAGTGTGGGGTGGGTGAGTAGTTAAATGGGGTGGTGTGAATAGGTGGGTGGGTAGGATTGGAAGAGAGGGAGTGAGGAGGTGAATGGAGAAGGGTGAATGGGTGGGTGGGTAGGGCTGGCAGAGAGGGAGTGAGTAGTAGTAGTAGTAAAAGGTAGCAGTGGCAGTACTAGTTGTTCCCTCTGGCCAAACAGCCCGGGGTCTCTAAAGAAGGCCACAACTGAGACCAGAATTTCCCACAGAGCTCTCAAGGAGTGTATGTTGTGTTGTTGGCACAAGCGATTGTGTTCAGTGCAATCTTCCATACTGTGCTTAATATTAAGGGACGCTGTGTTGCATCCTGGACAGGCATCAGCAACAGAGTCATCCGATCCAATCACTCACATCACCCACTTACCACTGACTGCTGTTCCCACCCAGCCTACCCACCTTACCTATACACCCACCCACTCCATCCACTTATCACTCACCCACCCTACCCTTACACCTATCCAACCGACCCACCCACACAGTTTCCCTTCCTTTTCACCATCATACAGATTTACTCAGTTACCAACGTTGCCCACCCATCATCCATCCACCCTACCTACTCTGCCCATCCCATACACACTCATATATCCACCCTGTACATCCACCATTCTCATGTACCAACCTCTCCCTCTCTGCCAACCCTACCCACCCACCTATTCACCCCACTCCATTCATCTACTCACTCTCCCAGATCAGTCATCAAACATCAGAAACTTCACAAACGGTGTCCCTCGAGGATCTGTTTTGTCCTCTACCCTCTTTAACCTATACATGCATGACATACCTACACCCCACACACCACAAATACACATAGTTTCCTATGCAGACAACATAACACTTACACGTACACACCAAAACGCAAACGCAGCCACACACATCCTCCAACCTTACTCAACACACTACACGAATGGTTTACCACAAACAGACTCAATATAGCCCCGGCCAAAGCTACAGTGACTCTTCTCACAAACTGGACGGCAGAACATAGTCACATTCCACACCTCTCCATAAACAACACCCCTACCACACACATACACCCAAAATCCTTGGTGTAACATACAATACATCAATGTCATTTAAACAACATATCACAAACATTAAAAAATAAATTAACACCAAGACTCAGCGCCCTAAGGTCACTTGCCCATACAACATTCGGACACGACAAAGAAATCATACCGCAGTATAAACGCAATATATATGTTCAGTGATGACTTAAGCAAGCCGTGCATGGGCTTCTAACCTCACTAAAACGCACTACAACACCCTACAGATCATACAAAACAAGGCCTTAAAAATAATCACAGGCTTTACAGCCACCACACCTACAGACCATCTACACCAAGAAACCAAAGTCCTCAAAGTCAAGGATTATCCAGACATAAGAGGCTCACAAATTCTTGTTGCAGCCTCCACAAACCCACACCATCCACGACACTACATGGCAGGACATCTACACACACACCAAAGAACCCAAAACAACACCCAGCACACGATTCATACACAAATACTGTCATCTCTTCCCCCTCAACCACCTCAAACCAGCTTCCAGAAGCATATCCATGCTCAAATTATTCGTGCTTCATTGAGTCACTCAAGGACAACACACAACTGCATGAACAGCCTCCCGATATTCACGCTTCTGGATCCTACCTCCCTCGTGAGGACAGAGTCCACCTGGTAAGGCTGAGATGTGGGCATCATCCAGCCTCTCCTGATAACTCAAGAGGGCTGGATGATGCCCACATCTCAGCCTGGCCAGGTGGTCCCTTTCCTTACGAGGGAGGTAGGATTCAGAAGGGTGAATATCGGGAGGCTGTGCATGCAGCTGTGTGTTGTCTTTGAGTGACTCAATGAAGCACGAATGATTTGAACATGGATATGCTTCTGGATGCTGGTTTGAGGTGTCGAGGGGGGAGAGATGACAGTATTTGTGTATGATATCATGTGCTGGGTGTTATTTTGGGTTCTTTGGTGTGTGTGTGTGTGTGTGTGTGTGTGGATGTGCTGCCATGTAGTGTAGTGGATGGTGTGGGTTTGTGGAGGCTGCAGCAAGAATTTGTGTGCCTCATGTCTAGATAATCCTTGACTTTGAGGACTTTGGTTTCTTGGTGTAGGTGATCTGTAGGTGTAGTAGCTGTGCAGCCTGTGATTATTTCTAAGGCCTTGTTTTGTATGGTCTGTAGGGTGTCGTAGTGTGTTTTAGTGAAATTAGATGCTCATGCAAGGCTTGCATAAGTCATCACTGATCGTATATATTGTTTGTATCCTGTGGTAGTGGTCTCTTTGTTGTGTCCGAATGTTGTACGGGCAAGTGACCTCAAAGCACTGAGTCTTGGTGTTTATTTATTTTCAATATTTGTGATGTGTTGTTTAAATGACATTGATGTATTGTATGTTACACCATGGATTTTGGGTATAAGTGTGTGTGGTAGGGGTGTTGTTTATGGAGAGGTGTGGAATGTGACTATGTTCTCCTGTCCAGTTTGTGAGAAGGGTCACTGCAGATATGGCTGGGGCTATATTGAGTCTGTGGTGAATCATTCAGGTAGTGTGTTGAGGTAAGGCTGCAGGATGTATCCGGCTGTGTTTGAGTTTTTGTGTGTACATGTGTTATGTTGTCCGCATAGGAAGCTATGTTTATTTGTGGTGTGTGGGTATGTCGTGCATGTCTAGGTTAAAGAGTGTACAGGACAAATCAGATCCTTGAGGGACTCCGTTTGTGAAGTTTCTGATGTTTGATGACTGATCTGGGAGAGGGAGTAGGTGAACGGGATGGGATGAATAGGTGGGTGGGTAGGGTTGGCAGAGAGGGAGAGGTTGGTACATGAGAAAGGTGGATGGGCAGGATATGATGGGCAGAGAAGGTAGGGTGGATGGATGATGGGTGGACAAGGTTGGTAACTGAGTGAATCTGTAGGATGGTGACAAGGTAGGGAGGCTGTGTGGGTGGGTGGGTTGGATGGGTGTAAGGGTAGGGTGGGTGAGTGATTAATGGATAAGTGGATGGGGTGGGTGGGTGGGTAGTTTGGATGGGAACAGCAGTCAGTGGTAAGTGGGTGATGTACTGTAAGTTATTGGATTTGGGTGGATGTATATGTATGGTGGGTGGGTGAGAGGCTGTGTGAGTAAGCATGGTGGGTGGGTGAGGTGATCAGGTAGGCAGGATGGGAGGATAGGTGGGTGGACAGGGAGGCTTGATGTGATTGGTTAGGCTGGGTAGGTGGGTGGATAGGTGGCAGGAGGATAAGTAGATAAAGTGGATGGGTACAATAGGTGTTTGGACGGGCAAATGTGGGTAAGTGGGTGCATGGGTGAATGTAAGGTTAAGGTGAGTAGGCACGGAAGGCAGAGACGGAAAGGTGGGTGGGTGAACAAGACAGGTGAGCGGGGTGAGTATGTGGAGTGGATGAAAGGTCGTAAATCGGGGTTTGCTTGTACTGTACACTTTATACTCCTTATAATTTACGATTTTACAAACTAAAGATGTTCACTTTGTCTTTATATTTCACTTATCACTCGTCACCCTCGAACTTTTCTTGATTTAAAAGAATTTTGTATGGTCGGCTCCTCGACTCCGATAAAAGCGAATTAGGGTATACTGAAGTCCATTATATCAAGGTTTTACTGTATATGAGTTTTATGCCGTATCCCCCTTTTTTCAGTAACGGCTAAGGCATTGTCCCTGGGTAGAGGACTTTGGTTTGGAGCTTGTAGCACTTTATGACCGGATGCCCTTCCTGATGTCTACCAATCATCCTTGGGTGGACTCGAACCTCCGACCCTTCAGTCAGAGTGGAGCGCTCTAACCCACTAAGCCACAGCTGATATACACATATATATATATATATATATATATATATATATATATATATGATCAGGTAATGTGGCAAAAAAAAGGTCAGGTATGGTGATGAGTGAGTGAAACAATGCTTATAATGCCTATATTACTGTTTGAAAACCAATATACTCTCGTCCTACAAATAAATTCGTACCAAGTAAATAAATAAATACCGTTTATGAGTGGTGTGAAATAGTTACCCTCCCACAGAACTCGTTTTCTTTGGTGCCAGCCTGTTAGAAAACCCAGTAAGGTAAGGAGGTACTGGTACCTGGATCAAGTTTTTTAAACCTCAGGTAAGCGATTTCTCTAAGAATTTTCGATGTTTCTCACCAAAAGCGGAGGTTTGAGCCCAAAAAATTTTTTCCAAATATGGTAAGGACTGGGGGGAGTCAGTGGTGGAAAAGTGGTCGGGATGGGGTGGGTTAAGGAATCTCCATACTGAGGTTGGCCATGGTACAGTTGGTGTTCCCCATGGACCAGGAGTTAAAACAAGCGCTAAAACCTCCGAATTACTTCCCAACAGTTGCTGCCAATTACGGTAAAACCTCACTATAATGGACTAAATGGGGCTCAAGTCTCTCCGAAAAAAGCAAAAATCCGATAAAAGTGACATCCGGACTTCCCCCTACTAACCCGGAGTTTTTCCGATATATCAGACATTAATCCAGATTGCACCAACGGTTTTTAAATTTTCACCACCATTGCAGTACTGTACTCTATTTTACATTCATTACAATAAACAAATGGTATAAAATATATAATAATATTGTACTGTACACTGTTAAACATGTTATTTGGTTACCTTAATGTGGTGAACACAGCTGAAGTGGTCAGGCTGTCTGGGCTGCTTCTGGCTTTATCGAACTTTTTCTGATATATATAAGAATTTAGTCCAGTAGCTCCTCGATTCCAATAAAAGTGAATTCCGGTCTATTGAAGTCCGTTATATCAAAGTTTTACTTTATTATAAAAAAAAGATCTAAGATGTCATAAAACGTGCAAGAAAAAGATATTCTTGTACTGGACTATGACTCTCTGCCTGAGAGTGATGACTGTGTGACTAGTTACCATGCTTGAAACTACATTTCTGCCATGTTCAGCTTCTATTATTTCCAATTATGATGTACATGTAAACTTACATACAGTACTCCCCCTAAATATGCAGGGGTTACAACTGAGGAGCCGTGTCTTTGGGATTGATAAATAAACGTAAAAAATAGGGTTAGACCATGGCACTTCCAAAAATTCACTCTTTTCGACCCTAAAACAAGCATGTATTACAGAAAACATGTGGTAATCTTATAGAATACATGCATTAGGATGATGAAAGAAATATTTATATGTACAGTTATGCATTTTATTAAATATTTAAGTCACAACGTTAACATCTTAAATTCTGAAGGCAGTCCAAAGGCAGTTGATGGGGGTCAGAGGCAGTCCCCAAAGGTGAGTTAGATGGCTGTTCACCACATTCATCTGAAGATGAGTTAATGAAAGTGGGATGGGACTGCCATAGGGGTGCTACCAGACTCATCAGACAGCCCAAAACTGGTTGGAAATCAGCTTGTGCAGAAGGCCATGTACTTTGAAAATAACACCTACTTTTGATATTTTGGTTTTAATTAATTCGCCTCCCTACTTCGAAACCGCATACAGCAAGCTCGCCCCTAATGCGAGGGTTTCGTTCCAACTGTGGCGCGTTCGGCTCGAAACAGTGTAAGTTTTAACTACAGTACTCCTTATTTTGCTCCCTAGACCCCCTAAATGTGGTGTTTTGCTGTTATCTGCCATTGGTAATCAATATGAAGCACTTTAAATGGTTAGAAGGTTTATTTAAAGTTATAACTCATAAATACAGTACAGCACAGCAAAACTTCAACACACAAATACATAAACACAAGGCAACATTCTGATGCCGATTGGTTTCGGGACAATTTGTCGTCAGGTCAATTCGCCATCACAACAATAACAAGACAATTCGCCGTCATTAATGAAGACAGCAGTGGGTGATGCTAGAATATAATTCAGAAGGGAAATAAGTATATTTATTGAATGATGGGGAATCATTCAGGGAGCGAATTGTCCTGACAGGGAATCGTCCATGTTTTGACGGGGAATTGTCTGACGGCAAACTGACTTGACAGAGAATTGTCTCAGAACCTGCCAATCATGGGTAATCACATAAATCAGGTTAACTGGTTACAAGGCTTTATTTAATGCTTTAACTTTATTTAAGTGCTTTAAGTTATATACCAGAACAGTAAATGTTTAACTTACAAATACAGTACTGTGGAAATGAGTGCAGCAAATCTTTAATGAACAAATAAAAAAGGCAATATTCCGATGCCTATCAGGTAAACTGGTTATAAGACTTTATTTCTTGCTTTAACATTATATCTAATAGTACTTTAACTTGCACATACACTTATCAGAACAGTAACATATACAGTACGGTGGAATAGCAATACAGGAATCACATGATCACGTGATCAAAACAAACCATGCGCACTGTGCTGAGGTTCAAGGATTTGGCCTTTCAAAGGCCTATCTTGTGTAAATTTATAGTTTTCGTAATGGTTCTTTAATCTTACATTGTCTTATACGTATCCTAGCACTAACCACGTATTATTGCGAGCGCGTTTAGCGAGAACGTGTTCGGGGTGAGCTTACTGTACTTTTGGACCGCGTACATGGAGGCAAGTTCTGTATACCTCAATATTCTATACTGTACTCTGAAAATTTCACTGGGTATAAACACACTGAACATTATAGTACAGTGTGGTATCATATGTTTAACCTAACCTAACCAAACCTAACTGTCAACCCCTTCACTACCACAACTACAACCTAACCTCACCAAACTATACACTCCTTGTCTACCATCACTATATTTCTGATTCTTCTTCCCACCAGATGATTTCATTCAGATTAAGAAGGGTCTGCAAGATGATTAAATCATTCAATAACGGCAGTGTTTTTTATATTTTTTTTCCTCACCAGATGACTTTATTCAGCTTAAGAGAGATCGAGGTGAAGGCTGCTGCCAAGTACAGTTGTTTGCACGCCTGCACAATATGCACGATTTCAAGGCGTCTGAGGGATGGCTCTTTCGCTTCAAGTTTCACCATGGCCTTACTGGCCGTAAAGCACATGGCAAGGCCTTGGACACAGCAGCGAAGGAATTGGACCCATTTCACCAGAAAGTGCAGCGCTTGATCAAGGACGAGGGCCTTGCCCTTGGTCATGTCTATAACACTGACGAAACTGGTCTGTTCTACCGCTCCTTGCCGATCAACACCCTGGCTGAGGAAAGGAAGATGTCTATGCCTAATCGGAAGTTGTCCAAACAACGTGTCTCAGTTTTGTGCTATGCCAATGCTAACGGGACGCACCGCCTCAAACCCATTGTTGTTGGGTGTGCAAAACAACCACGTTGTCTCCATGGGTTGATGGATAGCCTGCCTGTTATGTGGTACCATTCTGTGAAGGCCTGGTTTACTGCTACAATCTTCAGAGACTGGTTCCACAGACATTTCGTCAAGGAGGTTATCCGTTATCAAACGGAGGTCCTTGGAATCGCTCGTGACCAGATGAGGGAACTCCTGCTCCTGGACAATGCTCCCATGCATCCGTCTGAGAAGGATCTGGTTGCTTTTGACGGGTGGATTAGGTGCATGTTTCTGCCGCCAAATACAACTGCTCTAATTAAACCATTGGACCAGGGTGTTATCGTGGCTGCAAAGAGACTACGGACGGAGGTTCCTGAATGAGGTGATGGTGGTGCCAGAGGACGAGGACGCGGTCGAGGACACACGTGGGGAGCAGACCCTGCAGAATCTTCAGCGTTACGACCTGAAGTCTGCAGTGTTCAACTGGGCGAATGTGTGAAAGGAAGTCTCTGTCAAAACCCTGGAAAGTGGTTGGTCTCATCCCCTGCAGGGAATTGATGCCAAGCATGACTTCGAGGGGTTTGATGTGGATGATTTCCACAGTCGCCTTAGAACAGCAGGAGAGCAGGTGGATGTCAATGACGTACGGGATTGGCTGGATAATGTCGGCAGCAATCCTGGTTACCAGGCCATGTCTGATGAGGAGATTGCCACTGCTGCCTCTGCGGGCACGGAAGAGGAAAGCGGGACTGACGAGGACGAGGATGAGGACCCTGACTTGCAGCCCTCCGCAGTCCCTTGTCTGTGTCCTCCGTGGTTACCTGGAGGGGTTGCTGGAGTATACCGAGCACCCACACTGTGACGGAGTTGGTGCCACTCTGCCTGCTGATGGAACTGCAGGCAGTCCGGGATGCTGTCATCCTCAGGCAGAATCGTCGGTCCAATCATCAGACCAGGATTGACCTATTCTTCAGGCCTGCAACCCCCATGAATGCCAGCCCATTCCCACCACCATCTCTTCAGGCCTGCAACCCCCATGAGTGCCAGCCCATTCCCACCACCACTATCACCACCACCAGCTCGTTTCCCACCTTCACCTTTGGACTTGCAACCAAGCACGTCGACAGCTGTTGAGTCTCCATTGGACGTGAGTTTGCAGCTGTCTTAGAAGTCTCCCTAGGTGGGAAGGCCATCATCACCTCACTGCACGTCACCAGTCATTGCCCAGCTCCAGCAGGTTGAGGATGACTAAGAGTGTATAGACCTCTGTTAGGCACTACTGTTTGCCACTAGACCACAGGACAACTCAACACTTGCTGGAGGTGGTGGATTATGAAGCCTGGTGGCAGTGCACTGGGTGGTAAAGACCCCAACCAAATGTTTTTCGGCAAGTAGCTTTAGGTTTCTTTCATAGTTTCCTTGGTGCTAAAATTTATCGAGGATATTCCTATTGCCTTATTTGAGGTCACAATAAGGCAAAATGACCCGAAAACAGAGCCAAAAATAGGAGAGGTACTGTACATTATATTTAGGTAGGGTGTTTTTTGGTTTTCAGTTTTTTTTTTGCATGGTTTTCTTGGTTTTGAAAATTATTTTGGATAATCTTATGTATGTTTTGATATTAAAATATGCCAGAATGACTGGAAAACAGTGCCAAAATAAGGAGGGGTACTGTACAGACAGTAGTGTTTAGGTAGAGTGTTTTTTGGTTTTCAGTATTTTTTTTTTTTTTTTTTTGCACGGATTTCTTGGTGTAGAAAATTATTTTGGATAAGCCTAAGTATGTTTTGATGTCAAAATATGCCAGAATGGCCTGAAAACACTACAAAAATAAGGAGGGGTGCTGTACATACAGTAGTGTATTTTCACTGGTTTTCCTGCATGGTTTTCTTGGAGTTTACCATTGCTTTTCATATGCCTGTGTGTGTTTAGATGTCTAGATGTGCCTGAATGACTGGAAAACACTGCCAAATTAAGCATGGGTACTGTACAAATAGGTTAGGTATAGACTGGAGGTGGGTATAGGCAGGGTCTGGGTATGGTAGAGGAATAGTATTCATTATCTGGATGTTACCACTACCTGGACATGCATTTGGCTCTATTCTAACCGGATAAATGAGGGATTAATGTGTGTGTGTGTGTGTGTGTGTGTGTGTGTGTGTGTGTATATCATCATCATCAGCAGCAGCAGCCGTTTCGAGTATCCACTGCCTATCCCAACCGAAGTGGGGACGATACAGCCAATGGATCTCTACGAAGTGGCTTAGGCTGTCTGGTAGAGACTGTATGTAGGGTGTGAAGTGCTTGTAAGTGCAATTGTTGTGTTGGAGTGGCTTTGAATGTGTGCATAGTCTGTGAACCAAGTGTAATCGGCCCCCGAAGCTGACTGGGTGCAAGCATACTTTTATAGTAAGTGACACTGGTTCAACCACAGCACTCTTTATGTCCGCCAAGCAGTACGTGGCCAGGAGAACGCTCCCAAAGTTTTTACCCTGGCGGGGCACGAACCCTCACTCTCCAGCGTGAGAAAACGCACACTTTACCACTGTACCACAGAGGCTCCATATATATATATATATATATATATATATATATATATATATACTGTATATATATACAGTAATCACTCTAATATCCGGACGCCCAATAACCGAACATCCCCACTAACCGAACCTTATCGTCCTGGGATCAAACATTCCCAAAATGGTCCGAAAATCCAAAAAAATTGAAAAAAAAAAATCGATTTTTTTGCCGTCCGTAATTTGAACTTGCCGCGCGCCGCGTGAGAGCATTGTTTTGGTTCGTCATTCCTCCGACGTCCGATAGAGCGCCGCTGCATCCTCCCCACTTCCCGCCTGTCTCTCACCGCGACAAGACCTACGCTCTTCGTCATGGCTGCCCACGTGCTCGCTTTTGTGGTGGTGCCGTACTTGCTGCAAGGCCTCCTGCTGCTCTCTGCCCTACTCTTAGTGTGTGTGATGATGGCCCCGCCTCCTGAGAAAAGGAAGAGAGTGGTGTTGACTCTGGAGAAGAAACGGGAGATATTGGAGAAGGTTGATGCGGGTTGGTCTTCCTCTCGCATTCTCCGCGAGTTCAACCTGGCCCGGTCGACTTTGTTTGATATCAAGCGTTCCCGAGACAAGCTCATGCAGTACACGGCTGACTTCTCGTCGAGAAGCAAACGCAACGTGGAGAGGAAGGTTATGTTTACTCCCAAGTATGCAGAGATCGACCGCTCCACGTTGATTTGGTATCGACAGCAACGTGCAGCTGGTGTGATGGTACGTGGAACGGAGCTGAAGGCTGCTGCTGAGAAGTTTGCAAGGCTTCACGACGCCCTAGACTTCAAGGCATCCGAGGGTTGGCTCTTCGCGTTCAAGTTGTGACATGGCCTTACTAACCGTAAAGCACATGGCGAAGCATTGGACGCTAACGAGGATGGAGTGGACGAGTTTCGGCACAAGGTGAAAGGCTTGATCGACAGGGAGGGCCTCACTCTCGGTCAAGTCTATAACGCTGACGAAACTGGCCTATTCTATCGCTCGGTGCCAACGAACACTCTCGCCGATGAGACGGAGAAGCGTGTACCTGGCCGCAAGCTTTCTAAGGAACGGATATCTGCTTTGTGTTGTGCCAATGCTAACGGCATGCACCGGCTTAAGCCCGTTATTGTTGGCCGTGCAAAGCAGCCTCGGTGCCTTCGTGGGGTGATGGATGTCCTTCCTGTCGTATGGTACCATTCTTTGAAAGCATGGTTCACAGCTGTGATTTTCAAAGACTGGTTTCACCATCACTTCGTCAAGGAGGTCATACATTACCAGACGAAGACACTGGGAATTCCTCGCGACCAGGTAAAGGCTCTCCTTCTCCTCGACAATGCACCTGCCCACCCGTGCGACAAGGACTTGGTTGCTGAGAATGGCCATATTAGGTGCATGTTTCTGCCACCTAATACGACTGCTCTCATTCAACCAATGGACCAAGGAGTGATCGTGGCAACAAAGCGCCTGTACCGTCGGAAGTTCCTGGACGAGGTGATGGTGGTTCTCGAGGACGAGGACGAGCGCAGGGAAGGACGTGACACTCGAGGCAAGCGGACTTTGGAAAACCTTTCGCCGCTACAACATCAAGTCTGCGCTGTACAACTGGGCTAGTGCATGGAAGGAAGTCCCTGTGAAAACTCTTGAAAATGGTTGGTCTCGTCTGCTTCTCGGAACAGATGTGGAGTACGATTTCCTAGGGTTTGACGTGGATGACTTCCATGCACGGCTACGTACACACGGCGACGATGTTGATGTGGACGATGTTCGTGAGTGGTTGGACGACGACGAGGGCGATCCTGGGTATCAGACGTTGTCTGATATCGAGATCGCGTCTTCGGTTGCTGCTGGTGTCAGTCCCGAACTTGAAGATTCCGACGACGAAGGCGATGATGATGCAGACTCCGCCCAGCAGGACACTACTCCAGCCATCCCCAAGCTGAGCGCACTCCGGGAACATCTAGAGTTCGTCCTAGACTACCTGGAACACCCGGACTGCGACAGGGAGATGGGGCCCTTGGGACTCGTGGAGGAAGTGCGTGCTTTCCGGCAGCGCATCATCAATCGCCAGAATCGTCGGTCCTTGCGTCAGTCAACGATTGACAGTTTTTTCAGGCCCGTGACCCCCGCTGTGCCAAGCCCTGGTTCCACTCCGTTGCCTCCCCAAGACAGGCCCTCATGCTCCGAGCCACAGCCCAGCACATCAGCTACAGTGGAGTCACCGCTCGACGTGAGTTTGCGGCTGTCTTCAGAGTCTTCTGTAGTCGGTACGCGCCATCACCACTACCCACCGATGCACCCCTTGGACGCCTGCCAGTGATACTCTCGGGCTCTGACAGTGAATAAACAGCAAGAACTTCTCCACTAGACCACACGGGAATTTTGAGTGTTGTGCAGTGAAAAAAACGGTGTGTTGTGTTAAGGTTTTCAAGTTGGGAGAAAAGACTAAGTAGAAAAGAAATTTAACGTAACTAACCTTCTTTGTTTTGGCTTTGGAAACTTAAAAAAACTTGGGAAAAGTTAATGTGCAACACTTAAATTTAATGGAACATTATTTGGACTAAAGTGAACACTGTGAAAAGAACGGACTTCTGTGTGTTAGTGACTAAGTTCAGTGCAAGACTTCAGGAAGAGTGTAGTGCAAGTGCTTCAGGAAATCGTTCTTACTGTCAGAGTCCGAGAGGAGGCGGTTATTCATCGAGGTGGCCAGGGACTTGCTGTAAGTAGCCAAAATGTTTCATGTTGTACTATTTTCCATACTATATTTACCAGAATGTTTCATATTGTATTTTTTCCCATACTATACTTACCAGAAAGTGTCATACTGTACTTCTTTCCATACTAAACTTACCTCATGCATGTGCAGTAGGAATGTGTTTTTCAGAGTTCGGTTAGGTTCGGTTAGGTTAGGTTCGGTTAGAGTCCATAAGTACCAGAATGTTTATTAATGTATGAACATACTTCTAAACCCACATTTTATGTGTCTATTGCATTTATTTCAGTCATTTATGTGCCTTATTGGTGTGATTTGGGTGTTAAATAGGTGCTATGCATGTCCGGAGGGAGTTGTATAGGTGTTTCTCTGTGTTAGGGTCCGTAAGTACAAGTCCATAAGCTGGGGCCCAATATCCGGACAAAACCAATATCCGAACCTACCGATGGCTCTATTGATCCGGATATTGGAGTGATTACTGTAATATATATCATCATCATCATCATCATCATCATGAGCCTTTTGAGTATCCACTACAGGACCGGCCTATCCCGACCAAAGTAGGGACGATGCAGCCAATGTATCTCTACCAAGTGGCTTAGGCTGTCTAGTAGAGATTGTATGTAGGGTGAGAAGTGCTTGTAAGTGTGATTGTAGTGTTCTAGTGGCTTTGGATTTGTGTGTAGTCTGTGAACCAAGTGTAATCGGCCCAAGCACGCCAACTGGGTGCAAACATACTTTACAATATGCGACACTGGTTCAACCACAGCACCCCTGGTGTCCACCAATGCAGTACATGGCCGGGAGAATGCTTCCAAAGTTTAGTACCCTGGCGGGGCGTGAACCCTCGCTCTCCAGTGTACGAAAACGCACATTTTACCACTGCACCACAGAGGCTCCATATAATATATCATCATCATCAGCAGCAGCAGCAGCCATTGAGGTTCACTGCAGGACCGGCCTATCCCTCCCGAAGCAGGGACGATACAGCCAAAGTATCTCTACCTAGTGGCTTAGGCTTTCTGGTAGAGACTGTATGTAGGGTGAGAAATGCTTGTGAGTGTGATTGTACTGTTGTAGTGGCTTTGGATGTGTGTGTAGTCTGTGAACCAAGTGTAATCGGCCCGCCTTAAGCCGATTGGGTGCAAGCATACTAGTATGCGACACTGGTTCAACCACAGCACCCCTTGTGTCCGCCAAAGTAGCAAGTGGCTTGGTGAACGCTTCCCAAAGTTTTTACAACTCTGGCGGGAGGCGAACCCCCGCTCACAAGCGTGCGAAACACACACTCTACCACAGAGGCTCCATATATATATATATATATATATATATGTGTGTGTGTATATATATATATGTGTGTGTGTATATATATGTATGTATGTATATATATATATATATATATGTATATATATATATATGTATATAAATATATATATATATATATATATATATACATATATATATACATATATATATATATATATATATACACATATATATTTATATATATATATATATATATATATATATATATATATATATATATATTTAACCCATTGGAGCCCAGTGTCCAGAATATTGGACAGATTTGGGATTTTTCAAGTCTTTATAAAGTAGGGAACCCCCGGGTACGGACCTATGAGCTTCGCAACTATGAGCCAGTAGGCGGAGGGCGGTACGCTTAGTACCCAACCAGTGCCATGCCTCGCCCAGCACCCCTGGGATCCAATGGGATATATATGCTCCCTACGTGTCAACAAGTGGGTTGGTGGAGGGTTAGTGCCCCTCCCTGTAAAACAAATAACTCAAGAGTCGAATGGCCACCCCTTACGGGATTATGGCGTCTGGCAATAGATATATATATATATATATATATATATATATTATACATAAAGATATACAGCGAGCTATCACATAATGAGCGAATATTGTCCCCGGAAGGTCCCGCTTTCTGAGATTTTCGTGTTATAGGGCCATGTGTTTACATGTTAAAGGGTTTCATGGTACCCAAGCCAGCCCCAAGTTCACCTTTTGGGGCAATTTTCAGGGATTTTTCCAAGGAAATTTACGTACCTAATAATGACTTCATTACATACAAACACCGGAGGATTCCTCACCTTGAACCGAAGAAGTCATGGGCTTCCTGGGATTCCAAGGCAGGGCAGTATTCCTACTGGTCCCCAGGTGGGGGGGGGAAAAAAAAAAAAAAAAAAAAAAAAAAGCAAAGATAACACACAGCACATGTGAAGCCAGAGAACAGGAAGAGGGTAGGCTCAAGTGGGGCAGGAATGCTCAGTCAACCATAACAACACCGTACACAGACATGTGACAGCTCTATGTCACTGGCTGACGCAACCCGTGCTATAAGTATCGCTGCCCGCATTATGTCTGTTCACACCACATTATGACCAATTTTTTCACTTAATGACTGTTTAAATTATACGTTGTGGCCTCAGGCGACATAATCCCTATTGCCGCAGGGTAGTACGGTTTTCAAAAAAATGAGCAGATTTCTTTTTTCAAAAAAATGAGCAGATTTTTTTTCACCCGCATTATATCTGTCATTTTCGCATTCTGACCATTTCCTGGCCTCAAAAATTGCATTCCTTGTTATGTGAGGTTCGTGCACTCAGATCAAGTGTTAAGTGAGAGAAGATGGTATACAGTTTGTTTGCACAGTACACGTGATCACACTGTGCAAATCGCATAGTACACGAGTGACCAAAATGCAAAACTATAAAAGTTTGAATGCACGTGTTTAGCCCACAATACGTGAGGCAGAGGCAAGGAGTGGCCTGAAACTGCTATTTTCCCAGACTAACCGACCCGCCTCCCCTCACGATGCGCCCAATGTGACAGTGACTTGTGGGGAAGGTGCTCAAGAGGAGTCTACAATAAGATCTCGTCAATAACGACCTCGACAATAAAGTTTTCAGCAATAATGGTAAGTTAGAACAGATACCCAATTTCTGTAATAACTTTTGGATTCACTTGAATAACAGTTATTTCGCAAATACCGATTTGTTATACTGCAAATAAGTCTGTAACAAGATGAGGAATGAAACCAACAAACAAGAGAAGATGAAGGAAATTGCCGAAAATGTGAGCAGTAGCGAGGAGGAGATGGAACATCCTCCCCTCACCACCTCCCCTGACTTGCCTGCCGACATCCCCTCCACCTCCACTGCCCCACCTGACTCACCAACCGCTTCCCCCTCCACAGCCCCACCTGACTCACCTGCTTCACCTGGCATACCTGCAACCCCCACCATAATGACTGTTGCTGCATTCTGGAAGAAATATTTGACAGGCTGTATATTTCTTCATCGAAGCCAGGAATAACACAACACTGACAACCATTAAACACGCGTGGTGCGGCCTAGCGGCGGGGACATTCTAAATGTGTTGCCACACCTCGGAACCCCTGCTATTTAAGTCCATCAGACCCGTCATCTACTGTTTTTAAGGTGACTGACCATATTTTTGTTATTTCAGCTAAATCTGTAGTATGTGTCTTAAAAATTTTCCCTTTATTATTTCTCTAAGGTTAAAAAAATATCAAGGTTTGAGGGGGTCCCACCCATATGTTATTTTTCCCATAAGATTATGTATTCACAGTACGTGAAATCACAGTGCGCGACGTTGTGGACCTCCCATCCACTCCTGTCTACCACCATTATCTGTCTACCACCTTTCAGGTAATGTGGCTTTTCAACATATCCTGCTTCATACTTCAAGCTATCACATGAACTAGTTTTCTATCACAAAATTTTACTACCACTATATCATCTTTTCTAGCAAACACAGCCTGGGTGTGTTTCAGTCTCTGTTTCTTGACCTCAACAGGGACACCTCTGTTGGGTCTGATGGTCTCAGTGGTTAGAGTATTTTTCTGGTGCAAATACTCTACAAGTGTCAGAGACGTGTACCAATTGTCCACCACTACGTGTCGTCCTTGATACAGTAAAGGTTTTATCAAGTGAACTGCCACATGCTCAGACTTGGAGAGGGCTGTAAGGTCAGGGTCTTGAAGGAGACTTTCATAAAGTCTAAGGGTATACAAACAAAAATTCCATGTATATCCCCTTGCGTCTGGTGATCCTGGGCAAAGGGCAAAGAGTTTCAACCCCAAATGCTTTCTTTTTGCCTTTATATACTGCCTACTACATAGTCTTCCTTTATACAGAATTAGTGACTCTTCCACTGCGAAGTTCTCACCAGCAAAGTACAACACGCTCTTTTCACGCAGCATCTCTAAGAAACTTTGTAGTCTTGAAATGGGTTCCCTGGAAATAAAATCATCAGGGTGGGAATACCTCACAAAATGTAATATCTGCATGAATCTGTTCCTATTCATAACAGCACTGAACACAGGAGGCCCATGGCAAAGCACAGACTTGCTCCAGCAATCTGAGATTCTTGGCAACTTCATTATTCTCATGAAAAGTTGCAGGGAAAGAAAAACAAAGAACTCACTTTCAGTTACATCTACCTATCTCCTACCCTTGAAATTTTTCTTGCTTTTTGTTGGGTTCTCAATGAAAAATTTGCCTGCAAGTGCTTTTTGTCTAAGAGTAAATGTTTTTCACCATCTCTTTTGTCATAAACAACATAAAACAATCAAACGCACTGTAGAGTTGATTTTCATTTTGATAAACTACGTCCGGATGCACATTTGGAAAATCTTCCACCACATTTGGTAAATCATTAGGTCTTTTGCCTCAAAATGGATTACTTTGTAACCTAAATGTGTTGGGAGTTGAAAAGGAGTCAGAACTCAATGCAGACACACTTGAGGCACAACTGTCATTGTCATCTGTGTTCTCATCCTCATTCTCTTCCGGCTCATACAATGGATCATCGTCACTTTCCTCAGACATCCACTCATTATCAGATTCATCAAGATCAGTCTAAATGATGGGTAAAATCCTCCTCCTCATCACTTGATGACATGCTTCCGTTTAACGGGGTCTGTCGGGGGTTTTTAGCACGGAGTTCACATTCCTTCCAAGGCCATAGGCACACTCAGTCATCATTCACAAATTTACTTGAAAAATAGTCACAGACTTGCAGGGGAGGCGTGGGTGGTGGGAAGGCTGATAATCTGATTGGTGCTTGAGAAATTACGTCATATACGCAGTCTACAGTTGATCGAAACTAATGTGCTTTCATGATGTATTTATGACGTAATAATGTTAGCACTGGTCAACAGAAATGAGCACTGCCATATAGTCCAGCTTTTTCTGCAGTTGAAGTCCATGTGGAAGGATTATAAGAGTCATACTGAGGCAGCAAAGCTGTGCAGACAACCACGATATTTGGAAGCACATTAAATTTGTACTTCCAAAATTTTCTCGGTACCTCACTGGCTTTAAGAACAGAAGTACAGTACAGTACAAGTGTACTGCCAAATGCATTTTGGTAAAGAAGAGGTTAACAGTCACTTTGCTCTCTCCATTCCCATTCATCAGACTTCCATAATATTCTTTCCATTTGGCCCTTATTTCACCCCCATGGGTTAATAATCTACCACTTAATCCTTCACACTTTCACATTTCTTTCCATTGTCACATCTACATTTTCGAAACTCTTTCCAGAATAACTTCCTATTTTCAGAGTAATTTGCATTCATTTTTCTTTCTAGATCATCAATTACCTGTCCTTTTTCCTCTTCGCTAGTCTCTTTACATGCTTCTTGATGTCAATATATTCATTTCTTATTTCAACTGAACCCCTGTCCTGTATCCACTCTAGCCATGTCTTCTGCTTTTCCTCCACTGCTCTCTTAACCTCTTCCTCCCACCATGTCGTACCTTTCTCCTTTGTTGTTACTCTTGCCACACCACGCATTGTTGATGAGATAGGGTTGAAAAAACTACCATAAACATTTACCTTGGTAAATTAGTTCTTACCATTTAACTTGCTTAGGGAAACATACAAAAGAAGTGCTGTACATCACAACTTCACATATACTGTATCTGATATTGTACTATTTTGAAGCCCTAATTATGATAATAAATGAAATGAAAATTATTCATTTGTGGTAGGTGGGGGTGCCCATCATCCACTCACTCAATGTGGTGCTGCTTTATGGTCTCTACACTGAGTGACAGGCCAAATAGTTTCCTGTAACCCTGGAAACCATTTACTATACTGGGTGGTAACCGTATAATCAAATTATGGCACCTGGTGGTTTAATGGGTAATAAAGGTGTGAGTTGGGAGCAGGGGAGTGAAATGGCGGGGGACAGGGCGACTTGGAGGCGATTTGTTTGTGGCCACCCCAAACGGGATTGAGGCGTCTGGCAATAGATAGATAGATAGAAAGGCGCTCCACTCAGACAGAGCCTGTGCAGGTTTATATCCAAGGGATGGTTGGGGTTTACTGCTCATGTAATGCCACTCAGGGATGAGTGAGGCTGGTCACTCTCATCTTAAATGTCAGGATCAACTTGCCTAGCCCCAGGCTCCTACACTCCTCATGGGGCAACACAGGATTAGACGATGATGATGACGATGATGATGATGAAAATTATTCATGCAATTGCCCGGAACATAACCTTCTCTTAAGGCAATTTTCTCTAAAAAAGGTAGAGTCTGTAGTGTGTAATGACATATACATGTACGCTATAGTATCAACACAGTAGGTGTTTTATGAATGCTTAAGATATTACTCCTTGAAGATATTAATGTTCTCTTTTGACACAAATTTTCTGTAATATAATGATACTCTTCAGCAGTCTTAATTTCTGCAGGACATCCTACCATTTGAGACATGCTTGGTTTGTTTTGGTGCCGCTTTCTGTGAAATAATGTTAAAAATTCAGGTCCAAAAATACCTTCAAGGTAATCAAATCTGCTCTTATTTCAACCCTGAACTGTGATGGAAAATATCCACTGGAAAACCTGTAATTAGAAAATGCAAGTAATCCCTCTATTATCCAGATGGTCTGTATCCGGCCATGTTCCATATCCGTTCATTAAACCTTGGAGCTATTATACCTGTATCAAGTTTAATTTTCCATAACCGGACATAAAAGTTCCAGCTTCGGTGGCTGGCCAGCCTACAAAGTAAAAAAAGTCTGTTGGGTGGCTCACCGGCCTCTCTTCACATGCAGGTAATAGACCATAACCTACAATCTGAGCTAAAATGGCTATCTGGTTCCCTAACAAATGGTCGAAATCCCCCAGCCACCCCAATCACCAGTAACATACCAGCAGCGCACAAGGAAGACAGAGTGTAACCCATATGATGAGCGAGAATGGCTGTGCGAATCCCTACTGAATGGTCAAAATCCCCTGACCACTCTGATCACTGGTAACATTTCAACAATGCGTGAGAAAAACAGAGCATTGCCCACAAGCCGAGCTAAAATAGCTGTACGGGCCTTTACTGAATGATGAAGTTCTCCAGCCAGCCAGATCAATGGGAATGTACTTGCCTCTGGGGAGTAACACAGACCCTAACCCACCAGCAGAGCAAAACCGCCCGTCCACCTCCTCACCGAACAGTTAAAAGTCCTGTGGCATCCCTCGCTTCTCTTCCCCCCCTGTCCCCCCTGAATCCCTCCCCATGCTCACTGCTGCCTGGCTAATCTCCCTCCCTCTCCTTCAGTCCTCCCCCACCCATGCATCGCCAACCATCCCTGCGTGAATTTTTAGTTTTTTGCAGTTTATTTGAATGCTATTAGTCACATCAAAATTCCTAAAACACCAAGAGAAAGCTCATGAAATTCTGCATCTATACATATGCTTAGCTCTTGCACAGTGTGGACAAAATTTTGCACCAGGATGTTGGGAAGTTATCTGAAGGTATTTTTTACTCTAACAAGTTTATTCTCACTGTTTTTTTGTACTTTTTCTCATCAGTTTTGTGTGTTTTTGTTGGCTTATAGTATAAACACCAGCAAAGATGATGATATACAATTTATACCAATATAACCAAAATCCATGGGTATATTGAAACTGAAAGATATATTTTACTTTGTGCCACGGAATCAGCCATCACACTGCTGTCTCTGAAACTTTTTGAATTCCCAAGAGGGTTAAAAATACTGCAACTGTCGTCTTCCTTGATTTTTTTTTTTTTTTTGGACTTTTGTATTTTCTGCATTACTTTCTTTGTGTCTAGCATTACACTGGGCATTCCCATGTGTGTTTTGATGTCTAAATACAGCTGAAAGACTGGAGAACACTGCCAAAATTAGGAGGGCTACAGTACATAATAAGTAGGATATTTGTGGATATTTGTTGTTTATCCATTGTTTCCTTAGTGTCAAGCATTATACTGCATATTCCCATGTGTGTTTTGACATCTAAATACTGCTGAAAGACTGCAGAACATTGCCAAAATTAGGAGGGGTACTGTGCATATTGGTGTTTGTTGTTGTTGTTGTTGTTGTTTATGCATATTCTTAGTGTTTAGGATTATACTCCACTTCAGTGTGTGGTTTGATGTCTAAAAACACTGAATGACCTCAAAACACTGCCAAAATTAGGAGGGGTACTGTGCACATTGTTAGAGTTTTGTATGTTTTGTTGTTGTTGTTGTTTATGCATTGTTTTCTTAGTGTTTAGAATAATACTGCATATTCCAAAGTGTGTTTTGATGTCTAAGAGCCAAAAGACTGCAGAACATGCCAAAATTAGGACAGGTACTGTGATATTGGTAGATTTCTTAATTTTACTTTTATTTATTTATTTTTTTTGTTAATGCCTTGTTTTCTTAGTGTTTAGGATTATATTGCAAATTGCAATATGTTTTTCAATGTCTATAAACAGCTGAAAGACCTCAGAACACTGCCAATATTAGGAGAGGTGCTGTACATACAGGCTGGGTATGGGTATAAGTAGGGTATGGGCACAGTAGAGGATATTGCTCTGTAACAAGACATTGCCCATATCTGGACATGCTTTTGGCTCTATTATGATGGATAATTGAGGGATTACTGTATATGATCACTCACTTGATGAAACTTCTGCAATGAGATATGGTATATGTGATGAATATAATCACTATACTATGAAGACACATCCATGATAAAACTGTAACAGTCAGTCCCATATGACCCTCTTGTAAGGTATGGGGATCCAGGGCTAGTCTACCACAGTCCAAAACATTTACTAGTAAGTGACCAACCTATTCTGTTGTGACATTACATGACCAAAAATCTTTCATTCATTTCATAAGGATTCAGACCTGTGTGTAACAAAATATCTTTTGTCCCCATTACTGTAACTAAGAAACTTAGGCAGTGATATCCTAAACTTTCATTAACCCCTACACCGGGGGCATGTTTACCAATGCTTTGTGTGTGCCGCGGGGTTATTCAGGCTCCGACACACTCTCAAAAAATATTTGCCAAAAATCAGTTATTAGTCCTAGAATATAAAAATTACATATGCTTATGGCACATACCTTCAGCTTTCTCCTGGAATGTTTGTTGAGCCTTCGTCAGTTACCGTAGGACTTGTGGAGACCTCTGAAGTTGGGTAACAAAGTCTCCACTTTACACTTCCAGACAACCCGTAATATGATTACCACAGCCAGATATTAACACTATAAACACTACTCTATGATTTCCAAGTAGTTTGGGATCCATACTCCAAAAAAACAACAACTGTGAAAGCAATGAAAATTACGAGCGCGTCTGACCGTCGCACTTGCGCTAGTTCGCTCTTGGTACTCTGTCATTTATTATTCATAAAACCCCTCACACTTTATATTTCTATTACTATATAACACTTATTTTATCTACAGTCTTTATCCATAAGTTTCCTTCAGTAGTATTAGTTTATTGTCACTGTAGGGATTCAATTTCTTTCAGTAAAATACGTAGCATTCACTTTCTTGTCCTGTATACTAGCATTGAAAGTGAATGTCACTTTCAATTTCCCTAACTCATAGTATTCAGACATGCTAGAGTGAAACTTTCACTTTCATTACTCCTAGAGTATATACTCGTATTCTTATAATACTACTCATTTACATTTCTATTTACGTTCTCTATTTTATTTACGTTATTTACATTTCTATTTTATTTACACTGTGTTATGCACTGTCACTTGAAGTAACTTATAAAACTATTTTCCACTGTTCATGTATATTTACATTCATTACTTTCATTTGCTGTTTACACATTATTTACAATTCCACTTGCACTATTTTACTCAATAGAAAGATTGTAGTTACTCTTTTATCAATTGTCAGCCCTTTACCTCTTTCTACACGAGGTTTAGTAGAGGGTAAAGGTCACAGGGCCCTTTGCATGGGGGTGAAAAGGCCCTGAAGCTAGCAAGAGCGAACAGACGTACCCCCACACTGGAAGATGAGAGTGAACTGATAAGGGTGGGCCGGGGTGGAGGCCTACCTAGGGAAATCAGTATTGCCAACGTTTAGCCTCTTGACACAGCTATTTATAGCACTGAAATGACTGGCAGGAAATCTAGACAATACATTATAAATTAGGTAGTTCCAGGTGAATGTAAATATCACTTAGGCTTCTCCTTTCCCTCCTTATATGTATATTTATTACGAAAATAGATTATACGGCATATTTCAAGGGGAAATAAACAGCGAAAATTAGCGAACGAGTGCACGTGAAGTGTTGTCAGGTGATAATTAGCCAATTCCAGGTGTATGGCACTATCACTTACCTTATTTCTTTCTTGTATATAATATTTGGTATAAGAATAGGGCATAGGGCTTATTTCAATGGATGAAATCAGTGAAAAATTCCAGGGAAGATTTACTTAGCGTAGCACGGCCAGGCAGGCGAGAGGATAGGGTAATGGAGGTGGGGTAGGGAGGGGAGTCAAGAACGGGGAGAAATGGCTAAATTGTCAACAATGGATGGGAGTACAGATGAGATTAGGAGTGCTGACTAGTGTTGGACATTGGCCGATGATACAAGCCCACTTGAAAGCCCGAGTGAATTCAAAATAACACAGAATCACAAAAGCGACGCCCCGCGGTATGATCCCTTGCTCCCAAGTGTCACGAAAGTGACGCCCCGCGGTTAAGGGGTTAAAGGTCTGAATGTAGTTCGAGATGCAAAGTCATAAAAAATTCATATACTGTTTATATACATCTTTTTTATTCAACAAAAACACACAAAATATAATAAAACTAGTCAGTCTTCACTTAAAGTCTTGGATAAGTTTACAGTAGGCAGATTGCTGCTTAAGTGAAACAACAAGTGAATCATGCTTCTGGTTCAGAGTGGTTATAAGCATCAAACACATTAATTCCTTATTTTAGAACAACTTTATAGAGGATAATAAGCAACTACGAGTAAAGACTAGGCAATTCAGTAATCTCCGCATAATAAAATGGTAAGTGCAAATCCCACACTACCCCATTTGAGGTGTTGAGGCCTTGGCTACTGAAGCCCAGTACATTTAATGACAGATGACCTGCCTGCTTCTCTTTATATCACTATGATCAAGAAACCTCCAGTCACTTCTTGTGGATCGAGCTAAGGCATGTGACAAGGACCATCACTGATGGGGATGCTCTGTCACTTGGCCATCTGGCATTTTAATAATGAAAAAATAAATAAATAAATAAATAAAATTAATGTGAAGAGGTGTGTGGGGTGGGAAGAAGATGGAATGGGGTGCAAGGAGCAGCATGGTGGAGTGGAGAGGTGAAACGGGTTGTGGCACAGGAGGGGGGGGGGGGATGCAGTGAATGGATGAGAGGTGGGGGCATGGAAGAAGTTGAGAGGCGAAAGAGAGACTTGTGTGTGGAAGGGAAGAGAGAGGTGAGAGGGTTGGTGGGGGAGAGTGGGAGGAGGGTGGATGAGGAATTTGGAAGGAATCTGAGTGTGGGGTGGAGGGACTGTGGGAGGGTGTTCTGCAGGGAGGTGAGGAAAGTGGGATGGGGTAGCGGTGAAGTTGGTGGGGGAGTGAAAGATGAAGATGGTTGATTGCTGATGGGAAGGGAAGGGGGGGTGAGCAGATGGAGAGAGTGCTTTGGGGAGTTGTTGAACATGGAGAGTGGAAGTGGTGCGAATATGAGTGGCTGGGGAATGGCTGGGAGAGGGAGGGAGGTGAGAAGACAGGAGGAAATCAGTCGTATGGGGGTTTTGGAGGTGGTGAGGAGGGTCAAGGTGGGGAAAGCCCCAGGAATTGGTGAAGTTGGTGAAATGAGAGACAATAGTGGGGAGGATGTGGAAGATGTGCAGATTGGCCTGGGAGGAAGGTAGAGTCCCAGAGGATTGGAAGTCAGGTATAAGTATTCCCTTGTACAAAGGAAAAGGGGAAAAAGAAGTGTGTGGTAATCGTAGGGGCATTTGTCTTCTTAGTGTAATAGGGAAAATGTATGGTAGGATACTTATTGACAGAGTTAGGGAAATAACAGAGGAATTAGTTGGAGTAGAACAGAAGGCTTTAGGAAGGGAAGAGGTTGTGTAGATCAGATATTCATTCTTAGATCTTTAGTGGAAAATTTCTAGAGAAGGGAAAGAAGTTGTATGAGGCTTTCATGGATGTGGAAAAAGAATATGATGGGGTAGATAGACAAGGATTGTGGAAAGTATTAAGAATGTATGGAGTAGATGGGAAGTTGTTGAATGCTGTGAAGAGTGTGTATGATGGTGCTGAGGCAGCAGTGTGTATGGATGGTGAACTGAGTGAATTTTTCTCTTTGAAGGTTGGGTTGAAACATGGATGTGTCATGTCTCTATGGTTGTTCGATCTGTACATGAATGGGGTAATAAAAAAGATACAAGGCAGGAGAGTGGATGCTGGAGTGGCCCTAGTGAGAGAGGGTAGTGTTTGGAAACTCCCTGTACTGTTGTTTGCAGATGATACTGTGTTGTTAAGTGAAGACGAAGGGGAGCTGCAAGGCTTGGTGGATGAGTTTGGGAAAGTGTGTAGGAAATGGAATCTAATGATGAATGTAGGGAAGAGTAAAGTGATGGTTTTTGAGAGATGTGAAGTCAGTGAATGTACAGTGAGGCTGGATGGCGAGGAAATGGAAGGTGTGACTACGTTTTACTTGGGGAGTGTGATGAGTAAGGATGGAGGTTTGGAGGGTGAAGTGCCTGAAGGGGTGCAACAAGGAAGAAAGGTTGCTGGTTCCTTGAGGGCAGTGATAAGAAACAGGGAAGTGAGCATGGAGGTGAAAAAGTTACTACATGACAGTAGTGTGGTACCAACTCTAACGTATGGAAGTGAAGCTTGGACGTTGTTAGAAGGACACAAGTCAAAAGTGAGAGCAGTGGAAATGAGTTACTTAAGAGGAGCCTGTGGAGTCAAATGGAGAGACAGGCTGACAAATGAGGATATAAAGGAGCATTGTAGTGTGGATGTGGATGTGATGGGAAGCGTTAGGAGGAACATACTGAGGTAGTTTGGCCATGTGGGGAGGATGGAGGGTGGGAGACTGGCGAGGAGAGTGTATGTGAGTGAGGTGGAGGGGGGGTGAGGGAGGGGGAGGCCGAGGATGAGATGGAGGGATGGAGTGGAGAGGTATATGAGGGGGGTGTGAGTTGGAAGCAGGGCAGTGAAATGGCAGGGGACAGGGCGATGTGGAGGTGATTTGTTTGTGGCCACCCCGTACGGGATTAAGGCATCTGGCAATAGATAGACAGAAACAACTAAGGACTAACTGAAGATGATGTGCTTGCCTGTCAGCTTCCTCTCTCAGTGCTAATCATCTGGGTCTGAGTCCACAAATGCTGCCATCATCTCTTCAACACCGGGACCCTGCAAAAAATGTAAAAAAGTAATAATAATAATGATAATAATAATAATAATAATAATAATAATAGTAATAATAATAAGTAAAAATTACAGTCATTTTGCTTTGACGAGATGGAACTGGGCCACTCCCACAATTTGAATACATACGATTAAATGAAATTCAGTGACAATCAGAGGAAGGAATGACTCTCCCAAATTAAAAGTCAAATCGACCCTGATCTGAGTACACTTGACCTTCAAGTGAACTAGTCAGTTAGGGATCTTCACCATATTAGAACAAGTGAACTACAATACTGTAGTACTGTATTGGGTTTTAACTGAGTGCTTGGGTTTGTCTGCCTGAAAGGAGTGCAGATATCTCAGCTGAATATTGTACGAAAGATATTTAAGAGAATAATTAGGGAGAGATTATGGAATATATATTTATAAAAATGTCTGCTGTATGATGAACAATACGGTTTTATGGGAGGTGGGAGTTGTATGAATCAAAATACTTGCAATAAAACAGTTAGTGGAGAGAGCATGTTAAAATTAATGTGATGTATTTATGGCATTTGCATTTACAGATGTGGAAAAAGTGTATGGAAGGGTGAGTACAAAAGGCTTATGGAAGTTTACATATATAAGGTGTTGATAGAAACTACTGAATAATGCTGCTGCAACCCCATGCTCAACTGAATGTGAACCTGGTGAACTAATGCCTGAAGCTGCCTTTTCCTGCAGGCCTTCCTCCTCCATGCTGCCTAAGGAACTGAGGGATACTGTATTTGTATGACCTGGAGGCAAAGCGACCTGGCTATATCAGCACCACCATGGGAAGGTATCCCTCACCAGAAACACCAGATGCTGGAAAAAAAGTTATGATTGTTATAAAGCATGTGAAGGGGTGTGTAGGGGAAGGTAGATGCAGGACCAGGAAGAGATAACTTGGGGCCAAGGTGTTAAGGAAAATATTCCTGATCCTTCAGCCATTCGGACAGTACTCCTTCCCCATGTACTGTCTATATATATCATCATCATCATCATTATCAGTCGTTTGAGTATCCACTGCAGGACCGGCCTATCCCGACCGAAGTCGGAACGATACAGCCAATGTATCTCTACCAAGTGGCTTAGGCTGTCTAGCAGAGATTGTATGTAAGGTGAGAAGTGCTTGTAAGTGTAACTGTAGTGTTGGAGTGGTTTTGGATGTGTGTGTAGTCTGTGAACCAAGTGTAATCGGACCGCGCAAGCCGACTGGGTGCAAGCATACTTTACAGTAAGCAACACTGGTTCAACCACAGCACCCCTTGTGTCCGCCAATGCAGTACGTGGCCAGGTGAACACTCCTAAAGCTTATAACCCTGGCGGGGCGCGAACGCTGGTCCACCCGTGTACGAAACGCACACTCTACCACTGTACCACAGAGGCTATGTCTATATATATATATATAGTACATATACTGTATATATATACTGCATATAAATGAGGCATTTAGTCAAATAACAACAAATGTGCCAAATCATTGTTTTGAGATAAAGTGTTAAAAACTTGTTTCGTTGTAATTCATTAACCACTAGCCTGATTTCAATAAACTATATCTCAAAAAGTAGAGCTGGTAAAATATTTTAAGACATGCATTAACAAAATACAAAATATGTATCAGGTTATAATGCTGCTTTGTTATTAACCCCATACCATAGTGCCTCCGAGAAAAAAATATATATCATTTGAAAGTAACCACAAAAATTAAAAGAAGGACAGTCAGCAACCCATGTACACTAGTGCGCATGTACTTAAGTGCTGTGGGGATGTGAGGATTAACAGCAGACCAGTATATCGTCGGTCTCGTGCCTTTTGTTCATCACTAACTTGTACAGATTAGGACCAATGTCTTGCTTGTCAGTTTCCACTGATCTGTAGTCAGTTGTAGCGAGTCTGATGCACTGATTTTGCCAGCTGAGGACAGGTGGAACTGGTAACACTGCACGATGCTCTTGGGTGGTGATTGGTCAATTCCCATTGTGTATGAACGTGCACCAAATTGACTTTGTATTCCAACCAAAACTCATTTATAAGATACCGGATGATACATATACAAATTAGAGCATTTATATCTTTAATGATAAATATGTGCCTTTTGAATTATTAGAGATAAACCTGAATGACAATGATAACAAAACTAAGTAAAGTCGCAACTGGAGGGATACAGACAACAGTCAGCGACTGATTTATTTGTTTAAATTGTCACTTCATTATGTTTGATTTCATTCATACTGCACGTGGTTTTATTATACCAGCATAGTTCAACTAATATTTTCTCATGGCGTTTGCTTTTATCTTAATTTCCTTTTTTCCACCATTAACAAAAATTCGGTTCATTCTACACTGACGTAATCCATTACTTTCCCGGATCCTCTCGGTCGAGGGGATAGGGACATATCACGCTTGAGGAGAGGGTGCATGGTGGCCAGGGATAGAGTGTCTGTCTGTCTGTCTCTTATGATACTTAAGAAAATGTTCAGGAAAATCAAACACTTAACTTATTAATGTAAGAAATCATTCATTCATTCATTGCCAGACGAATCTGACTATGAATACAAACATAAATACAGAATTTTAAAGCTACTGTTACCTATGAAGGTAACGAATATGTGTATGTACAGTATACTGAGAACAGCATACATTGGCCCCAATGTGTGTGTGTGTGTGTGTGTGTGTGTGTGTGTGTGTGTGTGTGTGTGTGTGTGTGTGTGTGTGTGTGTGTGGAGTGCTTACACAAATCATAAATATTAGAAGATAAGCTTAGCATATATAGGGTAAGGTTGTATAACAGTAGATGACGCAATGAAGGGTATGGTGTAGACTGTAGACTGTGACACTGTGTAGTAGTGGTCAGAAAAACATTCCAATCTCCACAGGACCTCGGCACCACCTTGCTATGAATGTCAGAATTCCTGCCACAGTTGCTTACTGTGTCCGAAAACATCCAGTTGAGACTTTACTTAGTTCTGTTATCAATGTCGTTCAGTTTCACCTCTGGTAATTTAAAAGGCACATGTTTATCATTAAAGATATCATTGTTTTAATTTGTATCTGTATACCATCATCCACTCACTTGATGTAGTGCTGCCTACTTCTTTCTTAGCCTTTATCATTCTTTTTCTATGCCTGCCGTCCTCTCTTCCTACCTCTCCCATCTTTCCTGTCACTTCTTATTGCTTTTCTTTCCTTTACAGGTGGCTTTACATTGAGTGACAAGCCAAATGGTTTCCTGTAAGCCACGAAACCATTTACAACGCTGGGTGGTAACCATATAACCAAACCATATGTGCTCCCTGCATGTCAACAAGTGGGTTGGTGGAGGTTTAGTGTCCCTCCCTGTAAAACAAATAACTCAAAGTCAAATGGCCACTCCTTACGGGATTATGGCATCTGGCAATAGATAAATAGATAATCCGGTATCCTATAAATAAATGAGTTTTGGTTGGAATACAGTGTCAATTTGGTGTACGTTCAAATAAGTTGGAAACTGACTAATCATCGCCCAAGAGCATCAGGCAGTGTTACAAATTCCACCTGTCCTCACCTGGCAAAATCAGTGCGTCAGACTCGCTGACACCAACTATAGTTACAGTCACTTTGTCGAGTACAGAATGAACTCTACACTCACCTAAACCATGAATGCTGAGGAATGATGTTGACAAGCGTCATTAGTCACATCAGCATACTCAACACAATAACTAATCGCACGTGACTTACGTGATTAATGGCCCTTGACACAAAACCGCATCATAGCAACATTTTTCGCCTGACTGGCAGTGTAACTGTTCTGTCTGTTATAATCACTCACTGCCCCCAAAGCTGTAAACAGATCACTTAGGTACTTTAACACTCCCCAAGTTCTTGAAGCAATGACACTTAAAAGGGGGACCGATTTTCCTGGATGGCATTTCCATTTCTGTGCTATAACTCACATATGCTTCCCCAGCATTCCCTTTTTGCTTGGCAACTGCATGTTTCCAAGAAGATGGATCACGTTTTAACTTCCATGTATGTTCAGGAATTTCCTGGTAGTCATCACTATGTAAGTCACTCATGTTGTGATGTAAATCATTGTAAAAATGAGGTGAATATGACATAATAAACCAAAAGCACACCTGTGTGGCTTACAATGTAAACAGAACTGGAACAGGCAGGATCTGGCCACACGCACCAGCCAACACACCCACAAAACATGACCACTAATTGGCTGTGAATGTGATGTCATCATGAGACCCACCGCTCATTGGCAGCCCAGAAGACTGCTTGCTGGCATGTTCGTCTTTCATCCATGACAATTTTCCTCAGGAGAAACATAGGCCATGTGTATCAACCTGCAGCGTCCTGGAACAAGAACCCACCTTGCTGTACAGGACTTTCGACCATGTTGTAAAGATGAACATGACATGAAAACGTTTCCACTGGATAGAAAAATGGTGGATGAGTGTACTGCGACCTAAATCTCAATTTTAGATACAGTGAACTCTCACATTTGGTGAGTAATAGGTGCAAAAAAAAAAAAAAACTCGCCAAACTGGAATTAGCCAAATTTGAACTGAACAACTAATGGGAAAAAAATAAATTGGTTCTGGGAATGCATGACTGGACTGATTTTCCACCTATATTATAATGTTACTGAGTGTAAATCGTGTGATAAACACATATAATGTGATTCAGTTTAATTTATTTTAGCAAAGAAACAATACAAAACAGAAAAACTTACATAAGAAAAGAAAATAATGGGCTCGATGTATGTGGTGTATGGTATGTGGATGCCTTTGCTGGCATGACTGTTTTACACACAGGGCATTCAGGATTCGTCTGCACCTTTTTCAGTATTGGAAAATAGATAACTGATGAAAATAAAATTTTATTACATTTCATCACAGGAGAGTCGGTAGAATAAAAAAGTTAAATTTTAGTAATAATTTCCTTATGTATTATGGTTGTTATTGCTTTTAAACCATATATTTTCATACTGTAACTTTTGCTGTGTGAGGTGTTTCATACTTGGATAATTAGTCACAAGATTTCACTTAAACTTAGCTGGGAATATGACTTAAGTAATATGTGAAATATTCTTAAGCTTTTTTCTCTGATAACTGAAGACAACAAGCTAAGTATTAAATTTAAAAACATTTTGAGAATCATTGTAAATACAGACCCTGAAGCCTCACTCCCTGTAGCTTCTGTTGTTCATTCCTCTTGTGGATCTTCATCTGAGCCAAATCCTTCAAAATCAAATCTGGAATGCTTGCAATGTTTATATTGTCATCAACTGGGCCAGAACTTCAATTTGTCGTTGGCCCATGTAACAAGTGATGTGATGAGCGCTTGTTGTTGTTCATTTATTTTCTTATTGTTTTCCTTCAAGAAGAAAGATGATATTCATTTTCTGTACCAGCTGAACACAATCACTCTCACTGGCTACAACAGTCTCTAATTCTTCTTGGAGACTGGAACAGTCACTCAAGATGTGAGAGTTTCATCACTGTCAGTTGCTTGGGAGTCTGCATGGGCTTAACTTCTTGTTTGTTGTCGAGAAGATGAGACATTGAATTTCACAATACAAACTAAATTTTGTTGAAATTAATTCAGATTAATACAAAAAATTGTTGAAATTAATTGGTATAAAATTATAGAATACAGTTATGGTATATTTTTATTATAAACAACTCGCCAGATGTGAGATATCTGTCGCCAAATTAGAGTGATGTGTACAATCCCATCCCATCACCAAAAGTGAATTCCGGGCCTTCGGGGGGGGGGGGGGGGGGACGTTTCCCCCCCCCCACCCATAATTTGAACTTGGCACATGGTGCGGACCAGCTGTGTTTTGCTACATAGTTCTGCTGACATACAGCAGGGCAACGCTGCTTCCTCCCCATTTTCCACTTGTCCATCGTTGTGAGTGCACGCTCCTCACCATGGCCACCCATGTGCTCACTTCTGTGGTGGTGCCCTACCTCATGCAGGCTCTGTTGTTCCTCTCCTGCCTCTTCCTCGTGTGTGTGATGATGGCCCCGCCACCTGAGGAGAGGAAATGAGTAGCTCCGACTCTGGAGATGAAGAGGGAGATACTGGAGAAGGTGGACGCGGGATGGTTGACGTCACGCATCCTCCGTGAATTCAACCTGGCCCGCTCTACCTTGTTTGATATTAAGAAATCCCAGGTCAAGCTCACCCAGTACACGGCTGACTTTGCATCGAAGACCAAATGCAACATGGAGAGCAAGGTTATGTTCATTCCCTGGTTTGCAGAAACTGACTGCTCCACGCTGATTTGGTACCGACAACAATGTGCTGCTGGTGTGCTGGTGCGTGGTATGGAGTTGAAGGCTGCCGCTGAGAAGTTTGCAGGGTTACACAACACCCCAGACTTCAAGGCATCTAAGGGTTGGTGCTTTGCTTTCAAGTTACATGGCCTTACCAACCATAAGGCCCATGGCTAAGCTCTGGACGGCAATGAGGAGGGAGTAGAGGAGTTTTGGCAGAAGATGAAGGGCTTGATGGACAGGGAGGGCCTCACTCTTGGTTAAGTCTACAACGCCGACGAAACTGGTCTATTCTATTGCTCGATGCCAATGACCACACTAGCCAAGGAGATGGAGAAACGTGTACCTGGCCGCAAGCTCTCCAAGTAATGGATATCTGCTGTGTGTTGTGCCAATGCTAACAGCATGCACCGGTTCAAGCTCGTTATTGTTGGCCATGCAAAGCAGCCTCAGTGTCTTCATGGGGTGATAGATGTCCTCCTTGTCATTTGGTACCATTCTGTGGAGGCTTGGTTCACAGCCAAGATCTTCAAAGACTGGTTTCACCAGCACTTCGTCAAGGAGGTCATCCATCACCAGACGAAGACACTGGGAATCCCACACGACCAGGTAAAGGCCTTCCTTCTTCTGGACAATGCACCTGCGCATCCATCCGACAAGGAGTTGGTGGCTGATGTTAAACAGTAGATCTAGTATGCATAGACGATAAGCAGACTCATGTAGATCACAGGAACTGTTCATTCAAGTGACCACCCAGGCAGCCAGCCTCCCACCACCGAATCCATTCTTACTCCATTTACATCATTGGATCAAACAAAAGTGCACTGACAAGCGCGGATAATATAAAAATGCAAACATAAAGGAACTATTATTGTTAATCAATATTTAAAACATTACCTATCATTAAATAAATAATAAGGTAAAATATGTATACAGTACTGTATGTACATACGCTGGTACATATTAGCCTACAACAAACCTCTTGATACAGCTTGTATCAATGGCTTAACATTGGCTCTTCTCTTGGTCAAACTATCTGAAATTTGAGAACTAGATTCTAACCAATTCATACACATTTCTTCTTGGTGAATCATTTGTTCGATTATGGCCAAATCTATTCTCAACCTCTTCTCTGACACATTTTTTGTGGAATGTACATTGTCATACAGTGATTTGTTGTCAACATTACAAATTATTGGAAACTTATTCATAAGACTCCCATTATACAAAATATCAGAAAATATTTGACCAAGGTACTAGCTTGCATCAACAGCTTCACTAGCAGCAAGAGTCTCTGCTGCTAATGAACTTTTCACCATTCTTTTGATCTTTTTGGACTCCCATGATAAGACAAAGGTTCTCCCATTTTCTCCCACAAAAAATACTACATGGCCCCCTGTACTAGATGACCTATCAGGTAGGTTTGCATGAGAGGCATCACTATATGTTACAAGTTTACATTTGTTCAAGTTGCCTAAAGCTGGAAAAAGTAAGTTACAGTCTTCATTATGCAGCTTCTTAACACACTTAGCTTTCATTACATATTCAACTTAAGGATGCTTCATATTACAGCTACATTCTAGGACATCACAGCTAATATCAGGTCTGGTCTGATTACTCATCCAACCAAATTTACCTATCAGGCTTCTTAGTTCCTCTGTTTCAGTTTCATTTAAACTGTCATTCCTGCTGCCACCTTTAGCTGTAATAGGCTTTACTTCATTCATATAAGGCTTCTGGTCAAGAGAAATGCCCTGTTCACTTTGTTTTAAGTCAAGTCCAATACCAGAAAGCCTTCACCGACTGCTGTCCTATCTTGAACCTTTCCTTGATTCTGTTGATTACAACATTCTCAAATAATTGTGTTCCTCCCCAGATAAAATCATCCACATGCATAAGTAGACCTGATAGTTTATTGTTATCATACCAGTAAAAACCTGCAGGGTCAGCCTTGACTTGAACACAACCCAGAGTGTGAAGCAACATTCTTACATTAAGTTACCACTCTCTCAATGCATCATTCAGACCATAAACACATTTCTTTAATTTCCACAAAATCTGACCTGATGAGTCTACTTCTTTAGGCGGTTTTAAATAAACCTCACGATGGAAATCTTCACCCTGCAAAATAGCTGCCTTCACATCAATGGAATTGCACTGCCACTGATTAGATGCCATAATTACTAAGAATATCCTCAGAACCTCTTTACTAACTGTGGGAGAATCGGTTCTAATGCACCCAAAATCTTCAAATCTTCTTGCAACTAACCTGGCTTTAGTTACAGGTTTACCCTGACAGACTTGTTTTTCAGTACACACCCACCTTACAGACACACTACTCTGTCCTGTGTTAGGAACTTCTTCATAAACATCAAAATTTTTCCAGTTTTCTAATTCTCTCTCCTTGGCCTCTGCGATTCTTCTCTCATTACAATCATTAGAAGTTATCATACATTTTCTTTCACTAAAAGCCTCCTTTTGGACAATATCAGCATCACATGGTATAAAGGTCCAGTCATCTACTGCCCTAGACCAATCTAGAGAATTAGGATCACCATCATCAGGTTGAAAATTAAACCAGTACTTCTTATCAGTTGATCTTTTTCCTGCACAACTTATTACAGTCCCTGACTTCCACTCTGAAGAACCAGCGGGAAGATAAGTCACTCTTTCACCAAGTTTGGGTAAGGATATTCGGTTTCTCTCTATCATTCCTTCACTATTGGTATAGGATTCATCCATACCACTTTTTCCTTCACTATTGGTATAGGATTCATCCATACCACTTTTTCCTTCACTACTGGTATAGGATTCATCCATACCACTTTTTAATCTAAATTTCTTTCATTACATTCAGCCTCACTTTCATCATTCATGTAACGTATGCCTACATCCCCATTAGGTTTGGCATTAATTACTTTGTTACTCAGTTTATCTGCATCTACATCTTCATTTACTATATTTTCATCCTGAATCATGTAGTCACTTTCAATCACTTTTGAAGCATGAACCCTAAGCAAGGAGTTGCCATGCATAATGGATACTACTTTACTGTTCTGGCCTATGAAACCCCAGGGCCCTTCCACTCATTGTCCTCATCTCTCTTATAGCACACATATTCACCAATAGAAAATATCTTTCCTGATGATCTTACCTGATGTCTTGGTGCACGTTTTACTTTTTCAGAAGTCTCAGACATCACAAAAGCTCTTCTGGCAGTGTGCAAAGCATTTAAATGTTTCCCAAAAGTGCTACTGATTGTTGTACCTTCTAGAGCTGGTGGATCATCATCTAATACACATGGCAACTTTGGGCTTCTACCATATACTAACTGATAAGGACTGAAACCATTACACATTTGTAAACAATTCTTGGCATGGATAGCCCAGAGGAGGGCCGTAGCTAAATCACAATCAGGCTCATCTGCTGTGATTTTCCTTACCATATCATCAACTACTGCATGATTTCTTTCACACAGCCCATTAGTAAAAGGACTGTAAACTGCAGTATTTATTACTTTAATACTGAGGTTCTCACACATATCTTTGAACTCCTGATTTTCAATTCCCCACCATTGTCTTGTCAAAAATTTCTGAGAACAACCTAATTATAACCTCATCAATAATGGTCTTCTTATCTTTACAGAACAGAACACCTGTTTTACTAAACCTTGTGGCAACATCAATAAGGTACAGAAAATAAATCTGGCCTTTCCTCCACTCCTTCAAACCCGTTACTACACATTCATTAAAATCCCAAGCAAGGGGTAAATTTGCTTTTTTTTTTTTTTTTTTTTTTTTTTAATGCAAGGAAGAAGGAACCAAAGACCATGAGCCAACAATAGCCGTTCCCTCGAAGAGAAAAACAAAATACAAGAGAGAGCCAAATTCAAGATCCGATCATTTCGAGATGCCTGGACACACTGCATTTGAAAGACTGGAGATCACAGGAAGCAGGAAACACAGACAGAGGGAGACTGTTCCAAAGTTGACCTGTTGCATGAATGAAGGACTGGGTGTAATGGTTAACTCTTGCATTAGAGAGTTAGACAGAAAAGGGATGAGAGTTTGCTGCTAGACAGGTGCTACGCGCCCATCGTAGAGGTGGAGGAATACATGCAGACAGTTCAGAGGAGCAGTGACCATTGAAGTAGCGATAGAAAAGAGATAAAGATGCAACAGTGCGGCGATGAGACAGAGGTTGAAGGGAGTCAGTAAGAGAAGGAGAGTTAATGAGACGAAAAGCCTTTGGCTCCACCCTATTGAGAAGAGCTGTCTGTGGGGAGCCTCCCTACACGAGTGTTGTACTCCACACAGGGGCGGATAAAACCCCTGTACAGAGTCAACAATTGTGCAGGGGTAAAGAAGGAACGGAGTCGACTTTGCACACCTAATCTCTTGGAAGCAGATTTCACAAGAGATATAATATGATCTTTCCAAGATAAGTCCCAAGTAAATGAAACCCCAAGCGTGTTCAAGGATGATGCAGGATTAAGTTGAATATTATTAAACATTAGTGGGTATACCTGTGGAAGATTTTGTCAGGTTGATAGGTGTAAGAACCGAGTCTTTGACGCATTAAAAACAACAAGATTATTTTTACCCCAGTCAGAAATATGAGCCAAGTCAGATATTAGGTGTGCCATAGCCTCATCCCTTTTATGGTGAAGTAACTGCTGAGATGGGCATTGCGGGAATCGAATGGAAAGGTGAAGGGTGGAGTCATCGGCATATGAGCGGATAGGGTTAGATGTACAGCTTAGAAGGTCATTAATGAATAAAAGGAAGAGAGTTGGTGATAGGACAGAGCCCTAAGGAACACCACTGTTGATAGATCTAGGAGAAGAACGATGGCCGTCTACAACAGTGGCTATAGAATGACCAGAAAGGAAGCTAGCGATGAAGGCAGAGATAGAAGGATAGAAACCGTAAGAGGACAGTTTGGAAATTAAAGATTTATGCCAGACTTGATCGAAAGCCTTTGAGATGTCATGTGCAATGGCAAAGCTTTCGCCAAAGTCCCGGAAGGAAGATGACCAGGAGTCTGAAAGGTAGGTGACAAGATCGCCAGTGGAGCGTCCCTGACGGAACCCATACTGATGATCAGAAAGAAGGTTGAGATAGGAAAGATGCCTAAAATTTTTCCATTAAGAATTGACTCAAAAACTTTTGAAATACAGGATGTTCAAGCAATTGACTTAGATGGAGTTCTTTTAATTTTTCTTACAAATATCACATTTCTCAGAAATAATGTCTACTAATTTTAAATACTCCTCATCTTGAATACCAGCATCATTCAAAAGAAGTTTTAATCTCCTAGCAGCAGGGTGACCAAACTGATGATGCAATTTCTTTACATTGTTCCTTTCGTTCTCTGCTGTGTCAACTTTTTCTGTCATCATTATTTGGTTAACATTTACTTTAGAGATGGTGTCAATCAAAGGGACACAGTAATGACCACAAGATGTACAATTCAACTTCACATTTTTCCAAAAATCTCAGCAGAGATATTATGAAAATCTAACTTGAATTTTGCTTTCATCATGGATGGCTTTCCCAACAGCAAAGGAATGTCTTTATCAACAATATTTGATAAAATACAGCTGCAGCATTATCTTGCCTCCAGTTTGATGACTGAGGTTTATAAAAACTACCGGAACCAGCAATCTGTGACACAACATTTCCATTTTTCTTAAGTTTCCAAGATATATGAGCATTTACATCTTCTACCATTTCTACCAGTTCAAGCTTAATACTAATCTTTGTCACCTCTGTGCAGATTTTAGATGTAGGTGCCATTTCCTTACCAAAATATTTCTTTCAGACCACATTTCATTTGAAACAACAAATCATCTTTCTTCTCAAAGTCAACAGCTGTCAAGACAATTCTCCTGTCATTAGAATTTAAACCTGCACTGTACAAAAGCTGCATTGCGAGAGCAACCTCTAGCATTAAAATTTGCTGTCTCTTAAGTTGGCTAACTTTTCTGTAGAATTCTGTTACATAAGCAGATATATCTTGGCAAGAGTTCCTGGAAAATCCTACAAAATCAATATAGGCACTGCATACAGGACCTTAGTTATCTTTTTGGTAACTTTTATCTAATGCCTTTAGAATCTGGTTAACACTTGTGTCACTATTTATGTCAACTTCTTTATTCTGTATGGCATGTCTTTGTTTTTCTCTGGCTCCAGAGGGGTCACCTGTGGGAAGTGCCACCATAACCATATCCCCTATCCTCTTCCTTAGCGTGCTGGTCCACTCATCCCACACCTCCAACTCGAATTTCCAGTCATCGTAGGATAGTACATTCGAATCCCAAATTGGAGGACCCCTTTCTTCTGTCTCTTTGTCACTGGAAGCCATGACCCTCAGCTCTGATGAACTTTGAAAATTTGAAAACTTAACTTTGCAGCAACACCGTCTCACCACTCGTCAGCCAGACTAATCCGGTCATCACTATGGAACTTGAACTGGCTAATTTATCAATGAAAATGATGGACAGTGACTACGATTTTTCTGGTGACTAAAACAGTGCAAGTGGAAATGTAAATACTGTGTAAACAGCAAGTGAAAGCAATGAATGTTAATATAAGTGACCAGTGGAAAATAACTTTATAAGTTACTGCAAGTGACAGTGCATAACACAGTGTAAATAAAATAGAAATGTAAATAATGTAAATAAAATAAAGAATGTAAATAGAAATGTAAATGAGTAGTAATATAAGAATACGAGTATATATACTAGGAGTAATGAAAGTGAAAGTTTCACTCTAGCACGTACGAATACTATGAGTTATCAAAGTAGAAGTGAAAATGACAGATTCTCTCTCAACGCTAGTATACAGGATGAGAAAGTGAATGCTACGTATTTTACTGAAAGAGAAATTGAATGCCTACAGTGACAATAAACTACTATTACTGAAGGAAACTTATGGATAAAGACTGCAGATATATATATGTGTTATATAGTAACAGAAATATAAGTTGTGAGTGTTTTTATGAATAATATATGACAGAACACCAGCGGTGAACGAGCGCAAGTGGGAAGGTCATACGCGCTCGTAATTTTCATTGCTTTCACAGTGTTTTTTTTTTGGAGTTTGGATTCCAAACTATTTGAAAATCATAGAATAGTGTTTCTAATGATAATATCAGGCTGTGGTAATCATAATACGGGTTGTCGGGAAGTGTAAAGTGGAGACTTCGTTACCCAACTTCAGAGGCCTCCACAAGTCCTACAGTACTCAACGAAGGCTCAACAAACATCCCAGGAGAAAGCTGAGGGTATGTGCCATATGCATATGTAATTTTGATATTCTAGGACTAATACCTGATTTTTGGCAAATATTTTTAGAGAGTCTGTCGAAGCGTGAATATGCCCGCAGGGCACGCAAGTCAAGCCAAAACAACCCCGCAGTTTAGGGGTTAATCGACTCTATGCTCACAACTACGCTCTGCTACCACTGTTAAACAGTAGATCTAGTAAGCACAGAGGATAAGCAGACTCATGTAGATCACAGGAACTGTTCATTAGAGCGACCACCCAGATGGCCAGCCTCCCGCCGCCATATCCATTCGTGCTGCATTTACATCATTGGATCAAAACAAAAGCGCACTGACACGCACAGATAATATTAAAATACAAACATAAAGAAACTAGTATTGTTAATCGATATTTAACTCCTGGGAATGGCCGCATTAGGTGCATGTTTTTGCCACCTAATATGACTGTTCTCATCCAACCAATGGACCTAGGAGTGATCGTGGCAACGAAGAGGCTGTACCATCGGAAGTTCCTGGACAAGGTGATGGTTGTTCTCGAGGACTAGGACGAGCGCAGGGAGGGACAAAACACACGAGGCCAGCGGACTTTGGAAAACCTTCTCCGCTACAACACCGAGTCAGCCATCTACAACTAGACCAGTGCATAGAGGGAAGTCTCTGTCAAGACTCTGGAAAGTGGTTGGTCTTGTCTGCTTCTCAGGGCCGATGTGGCACATGACTTTCTAGATTTTGATGTGGATGACTTCCATGCACGTCTTCATGCGGCTGGCAACGACGTTGATGTGGACGAAGTGCGTGAGTAGTTGGAAGACGATGAGAGCGATCCTGGGTATCAGATCATGTCTTATATTGAGATTGCATCTTCGGTTGCCGGTACAAGTACCCAGCTTGAAGATTCTGGAGAGGACAACAACAATGATGAGGACTCCTCTCAGTGCGCCACTACTCCAGCCATCCCCAAGCTGAGTGTACTCCGGGAGCAAGTCATGTTCATTCTCGACTACCTAGAACACCCAGACTGTGACAGGGAGATGGGGCTCTTGGGACTTGTGGCAGAAGTGCACGCTTTCAGGCAGCGCATCATCAATCGCCAGAATCGCCATTCCTTACGTCAATCAACCATTGGCAGTTTCTTCAGGCCTGTGACCCCCGCTGTGCCCAGTCCTGGCTCCACACTGCTGCCTCACCAAGACAGGTCTTCCACCTCCAAGCCACAGCCCAGCACATCAGCCACGGTGAAGTTACCACTGGAAATGAGTTTGCACCTCTCTTCAGAGTCGTCTGCAGTGGGTACTAGTGGGTACTCCATCACCATGCCCCAGTGACGTGCCCCTAGGCCACCTGCCTCACCTACTCTCAGACTCTGACAGTGAATAAACAGCAAAAACTCGCCACTAGACCACGCGGGAATTTACAGTGTTGTGCTGTGTTAAGAACAGAAATTACAGTGTTAAGAAATAAGAACTCAGAGTGCAAAGGCTTCAGTGCAGAGTGCAACAGTGGTGAGAGTCAAGTACAGTCGAGTGCAAGTGAGAAAAGAATGTGTAGTGTTAAGAAGTCAGAATTCAGAGTGCAAAGGCTTCAGCGCAGAGTGCAACAGTGGTAAGCGTCAAGTACAGTAGAGCGCAAGTGAGAAATGAATGAGCAGTGCTAAGAAATTAGAATTCAGAGTGCAAATGCTTCAGTGCAGAGTGCAACAGCGATGAGAGTCAAGTACAGGTCTCCCTCGTTTTACGCTGTATCGTTTTATAATATTTCGCATTTACGATCCTTCTTCTTTAGTACCAAGCGTTCATTTTACGATTGAGCTCCCTCGCATTTACAACTGGGCATGTGGAAATCCCGCGCTCACAGGCAGATCAGCTAAGAGTTGCGTGGCATACCCGCCCCACCCACGCAGTTTCCCGCGCTTTTGCCAGTCTCACCCACGTGATGCGTCTGTGTGCATCAGTGCCCAGGATATTACTGTTTTTCCTGTTCTTCATATTTTGCACCCCTAGTGCCACCACCGTGATGTCTTGTAAACGCCCTGCAACATCTGGTACTGGTGATATGAAGCCAAAGAAAGTAAGAACATCCATAACCCTGGAGTCTAAGCTTAATATTGTGAAGCGGCACGAAGCAGGTGAGGGGGCAAACTCCATCGCTCGTTCCATGAGTCTTGCACAGTCGACTGTATCGAGTGTTATAAAAAATGCTGTCAACATTAAGAAAGCTGGGGAGACAAGCACGACTCTTATGGCCAAGATGATGACTCGCCAACGGGAACCCATCTATGAGGAGATGGAGCGGCTGCTTAAGCTTTGGATAGATGACCAAACTCGACGCCGTATGCCCCTATCCACCTCCCTTGTGACTACCAAGGCCTTGTCTATTTGGGATGACCTATGCAAGAAGGGCTACGAGGTTAAGGAGGGAACATCATTTACCGAAAGTAAAGGCTGGTTTGAACGTTTCAAGAATAAGGCATGCCTACCCAACATTAAGATGACTGGTGAGGCTGCTAGTTCCAACAAGCCTGCTGCCGACGCTTTCAAGCCAGCTCTTTTGAAGCGGATAGAGGAAGGTGGATATTCCTTTAAACAAGTTATAAATTTCGACGAGACTGGCCTATACTGGAAAAAAATGTCCTCTAGGACATTTATTTCCCAGGAAGAAAAAACAGCACCAGGGTTCAAGGTGTCAAAAGATAGGCTGACACTACTGCTGGGTGGCAATGCAGCTGGCGACCTTAAGCTGAAGCCTAGGCTCATCTATCACTCTGAAAATCCCAGGGCATTTAAAGGACTAATCAAAGCTTACTTGCCTGTGATTTGGAAGTCGAACAGAAAGGGATGGATGACCTCAGCACTCAACCAAAGTTATGTTGTTGATTATTCATCTCCCAGGCTTCGTCAGTATGCATCAGAAAAAAATCTTGACAACCGTTTTCTGCTGCTGTTAGACAACGCACCTAGCCATCCATCTGTCATGCAAGACTGGGCAGATAATATAGAGGTGATGTTCCTGCCACCCAACACTACTGCATTAATTCAGCCAATGGACCAAGGCATAATCTCTGCCTTCAAGGCCTACTACCAACGTCTCACCATGTCGCAACTTCTAGTTGCCACCGACACCCCAGACAAGCCAAGCATAAAAGAATTCTGGGCAAAATACAACATCAAGAAGGCCATTGACAACATAGATGCAGCATGGAAGGAGGTGACACAGAAGGCCGTGAATGGGAGTTGGAGAAAGATCTGGGAGGAGTGTGTGGCAGACTTCACTGGCTTCCCTGACGTGCAAGCAGTATGGAAGGATATTGTGAGGATTTCACACCTTGCAGGGTTCAAGGAGGTGGATGAGGATGACATCCAGCAGTTGCTGGACTCACATGATGAACCTCTGTCAAACGAGGACCTCATGCAGCTGCAGCAGGAGAGGGCCTTTACTGAACAGGATGATGAGGATGAGGACAAGGATCCATAATGGGGCCTTGATTTAAAAACACTTCGAGAGGCGTTTGAGAGCAGAGAGAGGGGCATGGAACTTCTCAGGGAACGTGACTGCAACCCAGCTCGGAGTGCAACAGCTACACATGGTGTAGATCAAGCCCTAAAAGTTTACAAGGAGATGTACAAGGCCAGGAGGAGGCTGGCAAAGCAAACAACAATTTCCAGCTTCTTCAAACCCACTGCTAGTCCATCTGCCTCTGCTACCACTCAGTCATCCAGCCCTGCCACCCAAACCTCCACCACCTCTCATTCTCCTGAGTCATCCACCCCTGCCATCCAAACCTCACCCCTGCTTCCTCCCTCTCCACCTCTTGTGTTGACGAGTGATGGGCTTTGGCTCAAGATGTCTCCTAGCCACGGAGGAGACATTAAAGCATTATGTCCTACAGCCTCAGGGGGGACCGACTAAGGGTGGACGGAGCTACAGTACAGTAGGAGGGTACATAACAGTACAGCTGTATTTCATGTTGTTTTTGCTATTTCATGTCTTTATGTTTGCAAATGTACATACACATGTGATTCAGATGCACTACAATACATAAAACATCATCATTATTATTGCATATTAGATCACTTGTATGGGTCTTGGGTTCCTTAAACAGGAGTCCAGGAATGCATCCCTATTTTTTCCATTAAACCTTAATTTCGCTTTACGATATTTCGGTTTACGATTGCCATTCCAGGAACGCATACCAATTGTAAAACGAGGGAGACCTGTATAGTAGAGCGCAAGTGAGAAAAGAGTGCAAATGATTAAGTGCAGTGCAACAGTGGATTACTGTAGGTGCTTCAGGTGCACCTTATTATTGTCAGAGTCTGAGAGGAGGCAGCTTATTCATCGCGATGGCCATGGACTTGCTGTAAGTGCTCTGAACACTGCTAAACATTTTCCATACTCACCTCTAAGTCCTCATGTCCTTGTTCCTTTTAATTTATTTCATGCTTTCCGTCCCTTATTTGTGTGAATAGGGCCTTCAATAGGTGCCATGCATGTCCGGTAGGCAGTTATGTACAGTAGGTGGTTTTCTGAGTTACGCTGGGTTAGGTTCCATAAGTACCAGTCCAGGTGGCAGGGTCCCAGTATCCGGATAAACCCACTTTCCAGACATGCCTTTGGCTCTATTACATCGGATATTGGAGGGATTACTATATATATATATATATATATATATATATATATATATATATATATATATATATTTACATATGCTGCCAAGAAAAGTATACAGGGTGAAGCCTGAGTCACAGAGACTTTTACTTGATAACCTAAATCGTGTGGAATGGAAGAATATGATATTTATGTGGCAAATCAGGTGAAGAGGGATAAACGGGATATTATAGGTGAGCAGTGTGTGAAGAATGATGAAGGAAGGGTAGTGGTGAACAGTGGGGATATTTAAGATGCATGGATAAAGCATTATAGCGAATTGTTGAATGAAGAGTTTGACTGGGACAGGGAAAGTTTGGAGCCAGCAGATCGAGTGTTTGGCCCTTAGCCTTTGATAGACGCTGCTACTGTGAGTGAGACAATAGGCAGGATGCAGGTGGGGAAGGCAGCAGGTGTGTCAGGGTTGACTGATGAAATGTTGAAGGCCTCAGGAGATATAGGAGTGAGGTTGGTCACTGACCTGATAAATATGGTTATATATATATATATATATATATATATATATATATATATATATATATATATATATATATATATATATATATATATATATATATATATATATATATATATATATATATATATATATATATATATATATATATATATATATATATATATATATATATATATATATATATATATGTTGTTCCAGATGACTGGCTGAAAAGTGTAAATATAAATGCATACAAGGGGAAGAGTGATGCACTGAAAAGAGGAAATTACTAAGGTATAATGTTTTATGATCTGATAATGAAGGTAATGGACAGAGTTCAAGAAGGTATGATTAGAGAGAGTGAATATTGATTAGATGCAGTTTGAGTTTATGCCAGGCAGGGGGACCCCCTGATGCCATATTCATTTGCTTGACCGCTTCAGGAAAAATATATAGGAAAGAAAAGGGAACTGTACTTTGTTTTTGTTGATCTGAAGATGGCCTCTGACAGTGTCCCAAGAGAGGTGGTGAAGTGGGCAAAGAGAAAGTTTGGGATTGAGAATTGGCTGGTCAGGGTGGTTATGGACATGTATTTGGGCGCTTGCATCCAGGTAGGAGTGAATGGAAATTTGAGTAATGAGTTTCCCGTGAATGTTGGTGTGCATCAGGGGTCAAGTTTGAGTCCGTTGTTGTTCATCATGGTACTTGAAGCCCTCTCACATGACTTCAGAAATGACTCCCGTGGGAGATGTTGTATGCTGATGATCTGGTGTTGATTGCAGAGAATGAAAGGGAGGTGGAGGAAAGATTTAGGAAGTGGAGAGATGGTATGGGGCACAAGGGCTTAGGAGTAATTGCGGATAAAACAAAGTGATGATATCTAAGGTCGGTGGCAGTACTGTCAAAGAAGATGGAGAGTGGCCATCTGCATTTTGCCACAAGGGCATGGGAAGTAATTCCATCTTGTGCAGTGTCTGTGTTAAGTGGGTGCATAACAGATGTAGTGGTATTAGAGGCAGACTGCAAGATAATGCTGATTTTATATGTGCGGTATGTCAGGGAGAGCAGGTGAAGGTTGTCAGGCGTGAAAGGATTGAACTTGCCGGTGAGTCTTTTGAGTGTGTGGAAGAGTTTTGTTATTTGAGAGACATGTTATGTGCTGGAGGTGGGGCTGGAGCTAGCTCTGTGGCTAGGGTGAGAAGTGGCTGGAAGAAGTTCAGGGAGCTGTTGCCTCTCCTGACACTGAGAGGGCTCTCCCTACGTGCTAAGGGATCTTTGTAGGCAGCATGTGTTAGGAGTGTAATCCTGTATGGTAGTGAGACCTGGGCGGTAGGGGAAGAGGATATTCGCAGGCTCAAACATACAGAAATGACAATGATTAGGTGGATGTGCAGTGCGTCCCTGCTGTAAGGCCTGGGGGGGCTGGGTTTAAGATGGAAGAGTTGAGAGGTAGGATGGGACTTGAGTGTATTGGTGTTGTGATGAGGAGAGGTAAATTGAGGTGGTTTGGGCATGTGGACAGGATGGGGGATGATAAATGGGAGTAGAAAGTGATAGGAGTTAATACTGGGGGTGGGGTTGCGAGGGGTAGACCGAAAAAGACGTAGCACGAGGTCATTAAGTGTGACCTTAGGGTTAAAGAACTGAACAGGGAGGCTGCCTTAGATCAAGCAGCATGGAAAGTCGCCATTAGGTGACCAAGGCCGACACATGCAAGCATGCAAGCATGTTGGAGCCTTCAAAAACGAAAACTGTATACAGGTATACCCCAGTTTAACGATGCAAATGGTAAGTAAAAACCCATCGTTAGGCAGGGTATCATATCTTGGGGTAGATTTAACATGTAAAGTATAGGGATGTGTTTCTGAGCCTTGGGTTTTTCCCCCAACCAAGTCCTAAACCCACCCATATGAGTCCAACAACAAGTTTAAAGCCAATCTAAATGGCCTTACAACTGTAAAAGAAGCTAACCTAAGCCTAACATCTGTAAATAACTCGCTAAAACCAACAAATAAAATCTGAAAATCATCAAATATGAGTCCAGAAAAGAATCAAGCTTAGTAAACTGTACCCCAAAATAACAATGTTCACCCCACCTATGGCTAAAACACATTAATCTATGTCTAAAAACAGTTTATAAATCAATCTAAACACAATTTTAATTTAAAATATCATCAAAATCAGTAAAAAAAAAAAACATCGTTAAACTGGGGTTTGGCCATCGTTAGGCAGGGTATGGTGGTATTTCTATCCCCATCGTTAAGCCAGGGTATCGCATCTAGGGGTATCGTATATTGAGGTATACCTGATATATATATATATGTATATATACTGTGTATATATATATATATATATATATATATATATATATACAGTATACTGTATATACAGTAGGATCTTGCCAATAATGTCTAATTGATGCCAGAAAAACAACACTGAAATTAGCGAAAACGTTATTTGCGTGACATTAAAATACATGTAGAAAGGGTCTATTGGTGCTGCCACTACAAGACTTTTATCCACTTTTCCCACCTGGAGCCCTTCTATCACTACTTTTTTTTGGCTGAAATAATAAGATTCGTTATAAAATCATCATGAGTAATATAAAACTCACCTTAAAGGTGTTATGAGGTGTTTGGTATGATGATTGTTTTGAGGCTTGAGCATGGACACTACTGCAGCGTACCCCCTGACCTCTCGCTGGCCTCGTCCCCACTCCTGCCTCTTACGCCAGGGTCACCCACTTCCATCAACACTTCATCAAACCCCATAAAGTCAAAATCTTCAGTAACGTCCCCAGTGTCATCAATGTTATCATGTACTCAACCCTTCTCTGTTATTCTTCCTTGGCTGGCTAGCTTTGTGAAAGAGAGTGAGTGATGAGTGACTGATTGTGGGCATTCACTCGATCGTGATACTGTTTCTAGTATTTTCTTGAAATCTGATTTACAAGTCCAATTTAGTCATTAACTCTGATGGCCACTCTCAATCTGTCTCAGCAGACTTGAGTTGTGGCTGAAGTGCCAACCAGGCATGTTTAATGGTTGGCAGTGTTGTATTATTCCAGGCATTGACGAAGAAATTTACGGCCTGTTGAATGTTATATTTCTTCCAGAATGCAGCAACATATGTTGGGGGTTGCAGGTAGGCTATGCCAGATGGAGCAGGTGTCACATGGGCCTGTGGAGGAGGAGGGGGAGGCAGATTGTGAGTCAGGTGGGGCAGTGGAGATGGAGAGGATGGCGGCGGGTGAGTCAGGGGAGGTGGCAAGAGGAGGATCCTCCATCTCCTCCTCACTACTGCTCACATTTTCAGCAATTTCCTTCATCTCTTCTTGTTTGTCTGTTTCATTCCTCATCTTGTTATGGACATATTTGCAGTATGCAACTTGGCATTTGCGAAATAACCATTATTCAAGTGAATCCAAATGTTATTATAGAAACTGGGTATCTATTCTAACTTACCGTTATTGCCAAAAACGTTATTGGTGTGATCCTACTGTATACAGTAATCCCTCCACTATCTGATGTAATAGAGCCAAAGGCATGTCCAGAAAGTGGTCCCGTCCAGAAAGTGGGCCCCTGGCTCCTGGACTGGTACTTAAGGACCCAATCCCAGCCTAACTTTGAAAGCCACCTAAATAACTCCCTACCAGACATGCATAGCACCTATTTGAACCTATTTAAGACCCTATTCACATTAATAATGGACATAAAGCATGAAATAAATGAAAAGGAACCAAAGAATGAGGAATCAGAAGTGACTGTACCTCAGCCAGGGTACTTACAGCACGTCTGTGGCCGCCTTCTCTAAGGCCTTTGGTGGTGAAAATGCTCTTGAAGCACGTACAGTAATCCAGTGTTGTGTTGCACTTACAGTAATTCTTTGCACTGTGAGTTATAACTGTTTAACACTGCACATTGTTAACTGCACCATGCCAGTTTCAACTGCCAGTTTGCACTCTACAGTTAATCCTTTGCACTCTAAATTCTTATTTCTTAACACTGCACAACACTGTAAATTCCCGTGTGGTCTAGTGGCGAGGTATTGCAGTTTAGTTACTGTTTATTCACAAAAAGCGAGCACGTGCACCATCCATTGTGATAAGCATCTACTCGTGATCGCAGTTAGGCAGTAACTGGTGGTGAGGGAGGAGCAGGGTTGCCAAATCGGAGCTCGGCCACATTACCACATTCCTCAATTTTCATTACCAAATTCATAAAGGTAGCATTTATTCTTCACTAATTATATATCTATCTATTTATCTATCTATAGCCCGACGCCCTAATCCCGCAAAGAGTGGCCGCAGACAAAACGCCTCCAAGTCGCTATGTCACCCACCATTTGACTACCCTCCCCCCAACTCACCCCCCCTTCCCTCATATACCTCTCAACTCCATCCCTCCACCTCATCCTCGGTCTACCTCTCCCTCCACCTCACCTACATACACCCTCTTAGTCAGTCTTTCATTCTCCATTCTCTTCACATGTCCAAACCACCTCAGTGTATTTCTCCTAATCTTCTCAACCACATCCACATCCACCCCAAAGTGTTCCTTCACTTCTTCATTCATCAACCTGTCCCTCCATGTCACTCCACATGCTCCTCTCAAGTAACTCATTTCCACTGCTCTCACTCTTGACTTGTTCCCCTCTTGCAAGGTCCATGCCTTGCTTCCATACGTCAGGGTAGGGATCACAATACCATCATGCAGTGACTTCTTAACTTCCATACTCACCTCCCTATTTCTCATCACTGCTTTCAGTGTACAGTGGGGCACCAATTTTCGCGCCTAATTGGGTCCAAAAATAATGCGCGAAAGTGGAATTAGCGAAAGTTGGGGCATTGTCTTTATGGCAAAAAGGCTAATTGGTTCCCGGTTATCCTAAAGTAACATCAGATTTTCATTTTCACTTGCAATACAGTACATCAAATCACTATTGTACATTGCATTGTGAGATACAAACAATAAAAACTGTACAGTACACATTATATGAGGAGAAACATACCACAGAGACCAGGTTGAGGTGTTTAATGGATGTTGGGGGTAAGTATCCGAGGCGCGTGGCGGGCTTATTTAGCCACGCCAGACGTATTGGCACCACCTCTTGCTGCCTCGCTACCACTCTCTCTCTCTCTGCCTCTTTTTATCACCACCACTGCCTCCCGGCCCTCCCCCCACACCACCAGGCTCTCCCCCCACACCACCAGGCCCTTTCCCCACACTACCAGGTATAGTAGAGGCCATTGAACCATGAGAATCCAACACAATGGAGCTAGCACGCTCGTACACAATGGCGGGAATGGGTGGACAGAGTGTTGACATGACGTCATTCAAGATGGCGGTGGGTTGCGGGCGGGCGGTGCAGGAAATTCAAAGTTCAAAATATTGTCCCAAACCCAAAATTTGTGCGCGAAAATCGATTTTTTTCAAGCGAAAGTGGAAGTTAGGGAATAATTGGTGCATGCCGCAAAAGTGGATACTGCGAATCCTGCTGTAGCGAAAGTTGGTGCACTACTGTACCAACAACCTTCCTTCCCTGCTGTACCCTTTCACGCACTTCATCCCCCAAAGTTCCATCCTTACTCATCACACTACCAAAGTACTTGAATGCACTCACATTCTCCATATCCTCACCATGTAACCTCACTGCACATTCTGTGACTTCATTCCTCTCAAACACCATAACTTTACTTTTGTTTACATTAACTTTCAGATTCCTCCTCCTACACACTGTCCCAAATTCATTCACCAAACCTTGCAACTCCCATTCATCCTCACTCAACAGTACTGTATCGTCAGCAAACAGCAACACCGGAAGCTTCCAAATCTCACCCTCATTCATTAGAGCCACCCCCACATCCACTGCCCTACCCTGCACCTCCTTTACAACCCCATCCATGTATATATTAAACAGCCATGGAGACATCATACAACCCTGTTTCAGTCCCACATTGAGATCAAAGAACTCACTCAGCTCACCATCCACTCGCACCGTAGCCCTAGCTCCCTCGTACATACTCTTCACAGCACTCGATAATTTCCCCTCCACTCCGTATATTCTTAATACCTTCCACATGCCTTGCCTATCTATTCTGTCATAAGCTTTCTCCAAGTCCATGAAGGCAGCATACACTTTCCTTCCCTTCTCTAGATACTTCTCCACTAAACATCTTAGAACAAATATCTGATCTACACACCCTTTTCCCTTCCTAAATCCCCCTTGTTCTTCTCCAACTAGCTCCTCTGTCATATGCCTAACCCTATCAATGAGTATTCTACCATATATTTTACCAGTCACACTAAGAAGGCAAATACCCCTATGGTTACCACATACTTCTCTCTCCCCTTTTCCTTTGTATAAAGGAACAATTATACCTGATTTCCAGTCCTCTGAACCCTTCCCTCTTCCCAAGCCAATCTACACAACTTCCATATCCACTCTACAACAATCTCACTCCCATACCTAAGCATTTCACCAAACACTCCATCAATTCCTGGGGCCTTTCCCAACTTAATCTTCTTCATCGCTTCCACTACTTCCGCCCTACTTGTATATAATTATATATACAAGTGGAAATACATGTAATCACTCTCCTTATAATTAACAGCATGTTCACTATTTTCACATTATATAGGCTAGCAGATTAATCAGAGACAGCAGACAATCCACCATCTCCATCCTGTGTATCCTTATACAGGTGAAAAATCCATCTGGTAATGCATTATTCTGATTCATAACCAAATGAATTTTTCATTACCAAATTGGTCCACATTTGGTAATGAAAACTACCAAATGGCAACCCTGACAGGGGAGGGGGGAGGGGGGAGGAAGGAAGAGGTGAAGGGGCCATGGTGTAAACGGCTGTTCGGCACCGCATGGCAATTTCAAATTACAGGTGGGAAAAAAAATTGGATTTTGGGGGGGATTTTTTCTTTTTTTTTTGGGGGGGCTATTTTTGGGTTCTGAAGGTCCAGGCCCACAATGTCCAGTAAGTGGGGTGTCCAGAAAGTGGGCGTCCGGATAGAACAGGGATTACTGTATATACATATATATATATATATATATATATATATATATATATATATATACAGTATATGTATATATATATATATATATATATACAGTATACATATATATATATATATATATATATACAGTATATATATATATATATATATATATATATATATATATATATACAGTATATATATATATATATATATATATATATATATATATATATATATATATATATATATATATACACAGTATATATATATATATATATATATATATATATATATATATATATATATATATATATATATATATATATATATATATATTGTATATATATATACACAGTATATATATATATATATATATATATATATATATATATATATATATTGTATATATATATACACAGTATATATATATATATATATATATATATATATATATATATATATATATATATTGTACATATATATACACAGTATATATATATATATATATGAGGCCCCCCTTGCTGAAGTGATGCAAGTGACACAAACAAGAAGTCGAGAAAACAGCGTCTGAAAGTTGGCGGGCTGGCTCACTCCCGTTGCCCTTGCCTCACTTCACCTCTAGAGCCGAAGTGAAGCAAGGAGCAAATGCTCATAAGCCCAAATTAATCAGCAATTTTTCACAAATTGTTGCAAGCAAGCAACTGCCCTTGCAGCAGCATCCTGTGAAGTGAACTAACGTTTTCTTGCGACAGACAACACCTCACCACAGCAAGGCGATGGGAAGAGTTGTGGATATTTGAGTCCCAGATGGATGCCACCCAGTTACGAGGGGGAACAATGTAGCCTCCACATCACACTGTGATTTGGTTATATGATTACCACCCATCTCTGTAAATGGTTTCTTGACTTACAGGAAACAATTAGGCTTGCAAACTCAATGTAGTACCAGCTGAAGTGGAAACATGAGTAATAAAAGGCAAAAAAGATGGATGAAAGAAACAGGACAGGAGGGCAGACACTGAAAGTGAATGATAAGGGTGAAGGAAGAAATTGGCAACATTACATCATGCAGATGGATGCTGTAGTCACCACACACCACTTCTTAACTTCGTAGACAACACAATGACTTTAATCTAAAAGAAAAAAGAAAAAAAGTGAAGATGGTTTAGGCCAATAACATGAAGCAGAGACTCTGCAGATTTGAATTATGAATGCATGATTGTGTGGTCCATTTCACTGTGTATTCTATTGATAGTTCTAGTTTTATGATTTCCTTCTTATTTATCTTACCTAAATCCCCTCCCCCTTCGTTTTTTTTTTTAAGAAAATGGGTTTGGGATGACAACGATGACAATGAAAATGATAATAACCCACTGAGAACGATAGGCTTCATTAGGGACTTATTAGAATCGAAAGCGATAGGCCTCAAATGAGCGCGATTTTCAAAGCCGTACCAAAATCGCACCACGAGGAGTAGGTGACTGAAATTTATATGGGAAATAGGGGCAGGTGGCAACTCTCGATACCACCCACACACTGCCCCATATATGCTCAGAATATGCGCGCGCCGACACCATGGAGTGCATATGTAAATTTTCATCCCATGACACCACCAACCCTGCACCAGGCGCTAGGGGATCTGCACACACACACACACACACACACACACACACACACACACACACACACACACACGAGAGAGAGAGAGAGAGAGAGAGAGAGAGAGAGAAAGGGGATCTGCACATACACACACACACACACACACACACACACACACACACACACGAGAGAGAGAGAGAGAGAGAGGGAAAGAGTTACGAGTAAATTGTATAATAATGTATCCTTTGTTGGCAGTGCGTAAGGTAATTTATTTTAGTTTGAGAGAGAGAGAGAGAATAAATACAGGAATGGCACAAGCAGCGTCCCTTTGAATGACGAGATAAGGCATACTATTGGTACCTCTTCTTTCTCTCATTCTCCACTCGCTCCCTCCTCCCTCAGAGAAAGAGAGAGATAGAGAGATTTATGAGTAAATTGTATAATAATGTACGCTTTGTTGGAAGTGCATAAGGTAATTTATCATAGTGAGAGAGAGGGAGATGGGGGGAGGTTGATGATACAGTAATCACGTGATCCTTGCCCAAACCCATGGCAAATATAGGCTGCCGGACAATGCCCTTCCTTACCTCACTCACTACGGGTGGTGGCACGCTCGCGCCACCAGCTGTTCATCTTCTGGCCATTTTATCTCACCACCATGTGACTTTATGTGGTAATATATACGTACTGCCGGATGCGCGCGAACATTTTCAAGACGATGATGTGTGTTTCAATCAATTCTGTAAGACTCAAAATTTCAGCCAAGTCGTCGCTTGGCGGCAGGTACCTATGGAACCACGGTCACTCTCCACAGGATAATGATAATGATGATGATGATCTTTTCATTTATGGATACACCTACTGACATCTTGATCAAATGGTATGCCATCATGCTGGAGACATAAACTGTAAATCTATGAGAGATACATGGTGTACTGAAGTGTAATGAAAAGAGTAAACAGAAGAGAAGCTGATTCCTACCATGTCCTCCTCCATACTCTTCTTATTTTTCTTTTTCTTGCTCTCTGTCATTGCTGCTTGGTCTGCTGGTCTCTTGGTGACTGCCTTACTTGAGCATTTCGTCTTATCACCATTCTGTGTGTTTTCAAATAATGTGATTAAGATCAAGCATACACAGAAAGTATAGTAAAGGTATCTTATTTTCAAATTACTGTTAATTTGCAACTGCACATTACTGATAGTGCTGAGCAATTTAGAAAACTGCACACACACACACACTGATACCATATATTATTACAAATATCATCCCTGTTTTATAATGTGCTCTACCAAACTCTTCACAGAAATCCGAAAATTCACAAATCCTCGGTTTTAATATGTTACCTACTCTCAAACCAACTAAAACAAGCATTTTTTCATCTCTGTCTGCTAATAAAGCAACACTGAAAGTAACTGGTTGTTGATTCAAGCATGGGAAAAAAAAAAAAAAAAAAAAATGAAAAAAAATGAAAAGAACCAATATTCAGTGCTCCATTAATGCATTTTAACCTTTATCACATCATATACTATACCTATTTCTGTTGAGTGATCCATGATGCAGTTCATGTCATAAGCCTTTAAATGCTTGTCAAACTAAAGTCTTCAAGGATGCATCTGTGAGATATTTTAATATATCAGAGCTAAAATACAGTATAGGAGTCAAGCAGCCCTGCATAAAAGTTACATGATCGACACTCTAGCACGAGTGAAATCTGGCAGAGTGACATAAAACTTTCTAGGTTGAAAGCTGTGAAAATAACCTTTCTCAGAACAGGCATAAGGAGGATGGATAGTGTAACACTGAAATTTATAGATGGTTTGGAATGGAAGATTTTTATTATTATTACTATTGTGGAGGTATTCAGAGGTTAGTGAGAGTGCATAATTAGAAATGGCAACAAAGTAGAGTTCAGGAGCATGTTTGCTGAGCAGAAAAGACTCGTGTCGTATTTCATATGTTTTGTTTAAGGAAATTTTTTCAGGTTAGGAAGTGAATGTGTTGTCTGTAAGTAACGTGACATCAGGGGCAAGTTACAGTAGTGTCACATCACACTGAGTCGAGATCAAATGTGGGAATATTCCTTAATACCGGAGGTGTGGGACATGAATCTGACTAGTACAGGGTACTTTGGGGTTAAATAAAATGCTGTAAATGTTCCTTGCAATTGATTTTTGAAAATTTGTTTGTGTTGTCTGACTGTAATACCTGCATACAGTACATGCAGACATTTGATTTGGAGATAAAGTGTATTCCTACTTTTAATGGCCAACATATTTTCTTAAATGAATGAAAGAACAGGTTTTACTGGGTTTTGTTGTTTTAAGCTATCTATCTATCTATCTATCTATAGCCCGACGCCCTAATCCCGCAAAGGGTGGCCGCAGACAAAACGCCTCCAAGTCGCTCTGTCACCCACCATTTGACTACCAACTCACCCCCCCTCCCTCACATACTCTCAACTCCATCCCTCCACCTCATCCTCGATCTACCCCTCCCTCTCCCTCCCTCCACCTCACCTACATACACCCTCTTAGTCAGTCTTTCATTCTCCATTCTCTTCACATGTCCAAACCACCTCAGTGTATTTCTCCTGATCTTCTTAACCACATCCACATCCACCCCACAACGTTTCTTCACTTCTTCATTCGTTAACCTGTCCCTCCATGTCACTCCACATGCTCCTCTCAAGTAATTCATTTCTACTGCTCTCACTCTTGACTTATTCCCCTTTTGCAGGGTCCACGCCTCGCTTCCATACGTCAGGGTAGGGATCACAATACTATCATGCAGTGACTTCTTAACCTCCATACTCACCTCCCTATTCCTCATCACTGCTTTCAGTGAACCAACAACCTTCCTTCCCTGCTGTACCCTTTCACGCACTTCATCCCCCAAAGTTCCATCCTTACTCATCACACTACCCAAGTACTTGAATGCACTCACATTCTCCATATCCTCACCATCTAACCTCACTGCACATTCTGTGACTTCATTCCTCTCAAACACCATAGCTTTACTTTTGTTTACATTAACTTTCAGCTTCCTCCTCCTACACACTGTCCTAAATTCATTCACCAAACCTTGCAACTCCCATTCGTCTTCACTCAACAATACTGTATCATCAGCATACACCAACACCGGAATCTTCCAAATCTCACCCTCATTCATCAGAGCCACCCCCACATCCACTGCCCTACCTTGCACCTCCTTTACAACCCCATCCATGTAAATATTAAACAGCCATGGAGACATCACACAACCCTGTTTCAGTCCCACATTGTGATCAAAGAACTCACCTCACCATCCACTCGCACTGTAGCCCTAGCTCCTTCATACATACTCTTCACAGCACTCAACAATTTCCCCTCCACTCCATATATTCTTAATACCTTCCATATACCTTGCCTATCTATTCTGTCATAAGCTTTCTCCAAGTCCATGAAGGCAGCATGCACTTTCTTTCCCTTCTCTAGATACTTCTCCACTAAACATCTTAGAACAAATATTTGACCTACACACCCTTTTCCCTTCCTAAATCCCCCTTGTTCTTCTCCAACTAGCTCCTCTGTCATATGCCTAACCCTATCAATGAGTATTCTACCATATATTTTACCAGTCACACTAAGAAGGCAAACACCCCTATGGTTACCACATATTTCTCTCTCCCCCTTTCCTTTGTATAAAGGAACAATTATACCTGATTTCCAGTCCTCTGGAACCCTTCCCTCTTCCCAAGCCAATCTACACAACTTCCATATCCACTCCACAACAATCTCACCTCCATACCTCAGCATTTCACCACACACTCCATCAATTCCTGGGGCCTTTCCCAACTTGATCTTCTTCATTGCTTCCACTACTTCTGCCCTACTGATCTCTTCCTCCCTCCTGTCATCTCTTCTTCTCCCAGCCATTCCCCAACCACTTATACTTGCACTGCTCTCACTCTCTACATTCAACAAATCCTCAAAGTGCTCCTTCCATCTCCTCAATTTCTCTGTCTTCTCCACCAACAATCTATTATTCCTATCTTTCACTCCCCTACTATTTCCCCTTTCACACTGCCTTACTTTCTTTACCTCCTTCCAAAACAATTTCTTACTCTCCCTCCATTTCACACTCAGATTCCTCCCAAACTCTTCATCCACTTTCTTCTTACTCTCCTTCACCAGTCTCTTCACCTCTCTCTCATTTCACAAAAAAATAACACTTCTCTCTATATACTGATACATATTTATTATACTTTAATGGAGATGAACATTGTCTCAAATTATTGTACAAAAGGAATCAGACTCAGTATTGCCAATTTTGTGGTTTTCCTGCTGAATCTAGAGGTTTTAAAACCAATCTAGCAGGAAGTTTTTTAAGTCCTGTCTGGCTGGTTTTTCAGTTGATTTTCCCTAATCTGACATATTTTTTACCACTTTTAACACCAGTCTAGCAGACTGATAGAATTTCCACCTGGCAACCACATAACCAAATTTTGGCACCTGAAGGTTTAGTGGGTAATTACGACGCTCCAATCAGATTAAGCCGGTGAAGGTTTATATCCAAGGGGTGGGTGGGGTTTATCACTAACGTAATGCCACACGGAGGAGTGAGGCTGGTCACTCTCATCTTAAATGTCAGAACAAACTTGCCTAGCCTCGGGCTCCTACACTTCTCATGGGGCAACATAGGACTGGATGATGATGATGATGATGATGAACACTTATCGGACTTCATAAACATAGTGTTAAGATGGCATTGTGGTAGGAAGTAACATTTTGTATGGAAGGGGTTGTTTGTTTTCTTGTCTTGTACCTTTCTTTTACATAAAAACAGAGAAACCAAATACAGACATACAGTACTGAAGAGATTCTGAAAGGTGAGTGTGTATTTGAGAGAAAACTACTCATATCAAGCAACCTTTCTGCAGTCTTGGTTGAGACACACTTTTTATCTCAGAACTGTTCTTCCAGAATTAGGGTGCGTCTTTCACACTGCAGCATCTAATATGCCACGAAATACGGTAATTTCTGCCGCAAAAACAGGATGTGCTCGTGCATCTGCCCTCGGCCCTGACTATGGCTTTGCTCTCAACGTGATAACTTCTCCATTATTAGATAAACTAAACACAGTGGTGTCCATGGCACACCCTATGGCACTATCACTAAGTCCTTTCCTACTATCCTTGGAAAAGGCTTGGCAGAGGTGGATGAGGCAAAAGTCCACATGAGGCAGGAACGAAACTGGACGAGAAGGGTTAAGAAAAGATATAGTCTTACACCTGGCAGAGTCACAGAGATGACTGAAGTATGGTTGGCTCAGCTGGTGGGAATCCCTCCCTTGATTTTGGTGATAAGATAAAGTTGCGGCCACTTCAAACTGTGACATGCAAACAAGTGCAGTTCCGACCGACACCTGGCACCGCCCAGCCACCAATTTGTCAGTTCCACCAAACACCCGGTGGTTTGGAATTAAAGATTGATATTACAGGGAATGAGGCAAAAGTAAAAGAAAAACTACATAACTGCCATCAGACATGACTCTAACTAGGAGAGACTGTTTATAAATGCTACGTACAACAGCAAATGTGAGGAGTCGTATGTGAGTACAGTAGCTATTCATTAAACTGCAGAGGGGATAGCAAACACTCAGTAGACCTGAATACCCAGTGCAAGAACAGGGTAGAAATTGGAAAAACACCAAATTTCAAGGAATTTTTACCATAGGCTGCAAAACCTACAGCAACTCGGCAATTTACAAGTTTTCAAAAGATCCTTACCGGTAACTTATTTAAAGAGACTGGGATGGAGGTGTCCTTGATGTACTGTAAGGGGGAGAGAGAGGGGGAGAGAGAGAGAGAGAGAGAGAGAGAGAATGGGGGGGAGGGGAAGAGAGAAACAGGGAAAGGGAGAATCAGGTGTACCAACCCTTACAGCATATTCACGGCTTCTGTGCCAGTGGTAGTTGCAAAGGGTATCGAAGCATGAGGTGCTCATAATTATTTTAGTTGGTGTACAATCAAGCAGCATGATCATACAAGAGCATTCACATACCCAAATGGACTGGGGAAATGGTCTTCATACTGAACATATGCAATATTAATTTATACTGAAATGGATTCACTCAGCATTATTGCAAAAGGATTCCATCACACTGTTAAGTGGAGCAAGCCACCAACAAAGTCTGATTTGGCAGTACATGCAATTCCGACAACACAAAGTTCAACTGAGCGAGCTTTTACTTAACCTCCATCAACACTGGCCATGACTTATGACCCCTGTCATTCATTCCAGCTAATGCCAAATAACTGTATTAAGCCTAAGAGAATACCTGTTAACAGTTGCCAAATGGATAACAGTCAATGACTTCACAACAACACTCTCAGGTTCCTATGACTTATTTCCAACAGAATAAAACTATCTGGTATCAACTTCATTAATATAAGAGCACTAAAACTGATGGAATCATGAGAGGATTAATGAAGACAATATTAACCTTGCCCAGCTGCAGACCTCGTATGGGCACACTGAGGGTCTGCATGGGTCATCCTGCAAGCCTCATGTGAGGTACAATTTACACTATTTATAAAATGAAGGCTCAGAGAAGGCAAACTACTTTACAAACAATCAGCATAGCTGGGGTAAACACTCTCAGGTTCCTGTGACTCATCCCTAACTGAATGTTATCATCTGCTGTTAGCCCAAATAAAATACTCTAATAATGTTGTCATAATCATGTGTAGGTTAATATATGCATCAAACTGAGTTCCACTCTTAGTTACCTGTTTATCTGTTGTTTTGTCACTCCTCTCATCCACTGCCTCTTCCACATCACTTTCAGAATCTTCCTCTTCCTGTTGACCATTTTCAGTGATAGCTGAACCCTCTCCACCCTTCCCTTCCTCTTCCAGTTCATCTTCATTTTCCTCCGCCTCCTCTTTTTCAGCCTCTTGCTCATCATCCTTTTCTTCCTCTTCCTCCTCATGTTCATCACCACCTCTTTTTTCTTCTTCAACATCTTGATAGTGTTCCTCATCAGAGTCAGTCTCAAGCTGTGCGGTTTTCAAAGCTGATGTGTGCTCTGGTTCAGACAATCCATTTTCTAAATTTACGTAATCTTCCTCTTCATCTGTAACAAAAATCCAGAAGCATTGCAAGAGATGTGTGAATCAGACACAGTATGACGGAAAGGGTTCACTAAAGTGTTAGTGTGGTATGGTCACATGATGCGAACAGGTGATGAGAAAATTTTATTTTTTATATTATTTATAAAGACTCCAACATGCTTGCATACATCAGCCTTGGTCACATAATGGCTGCTCTCCACACTGCTTTATCTCTGGCAAACTTTCTATTCAATCCTTTATCTCTGAAGCCACAATCTATGACCTCATCCCAGGTCTTTTTCAGTCTGCCTCCCGCAACCCTACTGCTGAAATTCACACCTCTCAACTTCTACACCCAACTGATATCCTCCATCCTCTTCATGTGCCCAAACCATCAAAATCTACCAATACACTCCAGTCCCATTCTTCCTCTCAACTCTTCCATCATCAGCCTAACTCCCCCAGGCCTTGCATTCAAGGATGCATTATATATCTATCTAATTATTGTCACTGCTGTACAACTGAGCCAATGAATATCCTCTTCTTTATTGCTCTGGTCTCACTACCATACAGCAGCACACTCCTAACATACCCACACAATGATACCTCTGAACATCAGGAACGATAACAGCTCCCTGAACTTCCTCCAACCATTCCTAATCTTCACCAAAGAGCTAACTACAGTCCCACCTCCAGCACATACAATAATATGTCCCCCAGATAGCTATCAAGACTCTTCCACACACTCAAGAGACTCACATACACAAATTGATAAAAAATAATATTCAGATGAGAAGCTGATGCCATGAGAAGTACAAGAAGGCTAAGGCAATCGTGTACTGCCCGTGAGAAAGGTTTTCTGGATCAGGACCCATACTTATAAACACCAGAACATCATAATATAAAATTTTGTCCTAAGCCATCAAAATAGCAGAAATCTGTCCTATATTCTTAAAAGTGAGTATTAAGTCCTTAGGGTTCACCTTAACTTGCGCCATAGGTAAAGACACCTCCTGAGGTGTTTTATCACTTAGGATGAAGCTTATGACTAGATCATAGGAGTAAGCATGGCCACCGCCACACAATAACAATGAATTCTTTAGCACCAGTCCCGCTGTTTGCACGAATGAAAAGGTGTTATCGATGAACATGGTAATGCAGAACTGGTTAGTGGATAGTACCTGGATAAGGTAGGCATTATTTTTGTGACTAAGTTGGTTCACGCAATGTTAACAAGACCCGATCAAAGGAAGATACAGCTTTGTAATAGCGACTGCCTGGGACATTCACACACAGACAATAAGCAGGGTCATCACTGAAATATTTGACTTTCTTTCATAAATGATGTATGGTACTTAAACTACTGATAAATTTCTCTCAAACTCCACATGAAGCTCTGAAAAGTAAAGTACAATTTTATAACAGTGTAAGCACTTAACCCTCACCCTATAAGGTGGAAACATCAATCATGATAGAAAGAGACAAAAACGGTGAGAGGAAAGTGATGCCTGAGGATTGAAGTGAGGCGTAGTGAAGTGGACTGACATGGAGGGACAGAGGGATGAAGATTAGGGAAGATGTGAGACAAGATGAAAAGACTGGTTGCTGTCTACAATTCCATACATAGTGGCAAATAAATACTTCCTGCAACTGACATTTTTCTTTGAAATGCTCATCAAAAAATCTTGACAACAGCATCATATTTTCATAATTTTTGCCACATCTTTTCTCTGCCACTTTTCATAAAATGCCTACATTTTCACACAGATCAACTGCTACATATATCACACCATTAACTTTGTAGCCTACAATTTCAACCTAAGACTTGAGCTTATGACAAGACTTGGTGCTTAAGGCTGATATTTATGATTTTGCCCTATGATAAATTTTACTATGAGTTTTACAAATATGAGTTTGGAGAGGCAATGAACATGATTGTGTGCAACACACATTTTTGGAAAAGAGAGAGCAGGTTGATTATATACAAGTCTGAGAGAAATAGCAGCCTGATAGACATTTCCTGGTCAGGAGGGCTGATAGGAAGTTAGTGAGGCATGTTAAAGTTACTGGGAGCGAGGAGTGTGTGCAGCAACACAAGTTACTGATATGTGACATGGTGCTTAAGGAGCAGGTGATGTAAATGAGGACCAATGCATCTATGAGGAAAATATGGAAGCTGAAGAACCAAGCAGAAAGGGTTGCCTTCTATGGCGAGATAAGGAGAGTAGTGGCTAAACAGGGAAGTGTTGACAGAAGTGTTAATGAACAGTACAGAGCCCTCAAGAGCAACCTCTTGAGAGCTACTAATTCAGTGTGTGGATGGTCAAGGGGTTCCCTAGGACATAAAGCAACATGGTGGTGGGATGAGGGTGTGGAAACTGAGTTAAGGAGAAAAGAAAACTTTTTCGGGAATGGAAGAAGGGTGGTAACAAAGAGGAATACATTGCTGCCAAGCACAGAGCTAGAAAAGAGGTTTACATGGCAAAGTCTGAGTTAAAGAGACTTTTACTTGATAACCTAAATTACGTAGAATGGAAGAATATGATATTTATGGTGGCAAATTAGATGAAGAGGGAGAATAGGGTCATCATAGGTGAGCAGTGCATGAAGAATGATGAAGGGAGGATAGTGATGAACAGTGGGGATATTAAAGATGCATGGAGGGAGCATTACAGCTGATTGTTGAATGAGGAGTTTGACTGGGACAGGGAAGGTTTGGAGACTGCGGATCCAGTGTTTGGCCCTTGGCCTTTGATATGCTGCTACTGTGAGCAGAGCAAATAAGTAAGATGCAGGTGGGAAAGGCAGCTGGTGTGTCTGGGCTGACTGCTGAAATGCTGAAAGCCTCAGGAGAAGTGGGACTAGTCACTATGAGTGTGTCATCCTAGATGACTGGCTGATTATTGTAAATGTGTACAAAGGGAAGGGTGATGCCCTGGAAAGAGGAAATTGTAGAGGCATAAAGCTTTTAGACCAGATAATGAAGGTAATGGAGAGAGTTCTAGAATGTATGATTAGAGAAAGAGTGAATATTGATGAGATGCAGTTTGGGTTTATGCCAGGCAAAGGGACCACTTATGACATATTCATTGTTTGACGGGTTCAGGAAAAATATACAGGAAAGAAATGGGAACTGTGCTTTGTTTTTGTTGATTTGGAGATGGCCTCTGACAGTATCCCCAGAAAGGTGGTGAAGTGGGCATTGAGAAAGCGTAGAATCGAGGAGTGGCTGGTTAAGTACAGTACGAGGGTGCTCACACCAAGGTAAGGGTGAATGCAGATTTGAATTATGTGTTTTACGTGAATATTGGTGTACATCAGAGGTCAGTTTTGAGCCCCCTGTTGTTTATCATGGTACTTGAAGCCCTCTCACATTACTTCAGAAATGGACTCCAGTGGGAGATGTTGTATGTTGATGATTTGGTGCTGATTGCAGAGAATGAAAGGGAAGCAGAGGAAAGATTTAGGAAGTGGAGAGATGGTATGGGGCACAAGGGCTTATGAGTAAATGCAGATAAAACAAAAGTGATGGTATCTAGAGACTGTGGCAGTACTGTCAAAAATGGAGAGTGGCCATGCGCAATTTGCCACAAGGGCATGGGAAATAATTCCACCTTGTGCAGTGTTTTGTGGTAAGTGGGTGCATAAGAGATGTAGTGGTATTAATGGCAGGCTACAAGGTAATGCTGATTTCACATGTGCAGTGTGTCAGGGTGAGCACGTGGAGATTGCCACGTGTGAAAGGATTGAACTCCCTGGTGAATCTCTTGAGTGTGTGGAAGAGTTTTCTTATTTGGCAGACTTATGTGCTGGAAGTGTGGCTAGAGTGAGGAGTGGCTGGAAGAGGTTCAGGGAGCTGTTACCTCTCCAGACACTGAGAGGGCTCTCCCTCTGTGCTAAGGGATCTTTGTATGTGGCATGTGTTAGGAGTGTAGTAGTAGTAGTAGTAGTTGTTCCCTAGGCAGTCTGGCTGAGCAGCCCCCGAGTCCCTAAGGAAGGCCATGGCCGAAAGCAGGCTTTCCCACAGAGCTCTCAAGGAGTGTATGTTGTGTTGTTGGCGTAGGTGATTGGGTGCAATGCAATCTTCCATAATGTGCTTAATAGTATGGGGTGCTGTATTGCATTCTGGATATGCATCAGTGATGGGGTCATCCAGCCTCTTCTGGATGATGCCCACACCTCAGCCTGGCCAGGTGGACCCTGTCCTCATGAGGGAGATAGGTTTCGGAGAGGTGGATATCAGGAGGCCATGCATGCAGCTGTGCGTTGTCTTTAACCCCTTAACCGTGGGGCATCACTTTCGTGACGCTTGGGAGCAAGGGATCATACCGCGGGGCATCACTTTTGTGATTCTGTGTTATTTTGAATTCGCCTGGGCTTTCAAGTGGTGGCTTGTATCATCTATCAGTACTGCCAATGTCCAACACCAGTCAGCACTCCTAATCTCATCTGTACTCCCATCCATTGTTCACAATTTAGCCATTTCTCCCCCTTCTTGACTCCCCTCCCTACCTCTCTTCCATTACCCTCTCCTCTCGCCTGCCCGGCCGTGCTACGCTAAGTAAATCTTCCCTGGAATTTTCCACTGATTTCATCCATTGAAATATGCCCTATTCTTATACCATATAATATATACAAAAAAGAAATAAGGTAAGTGATAGTGCCATACACCTGGAATTGGCTAACTATCACCTGACAACACCTCACGTGCACTCGTTCACTAATTTTCGCTGTTTATTTCCCCTTGAAATATGCCGTATAATCTATTCTCGTAATAAAAATATATATAAGGAGGGAAGGGAGAAGCCTAAGTGATATTTACATTCACCTGGAACTACTTAATTTATTATGTATTGTCTAGATTTCCTGCCAATCATTTCATGGCATATATATTAGCAGCTGTCACAGCACTGACATTGGCAGCATTGCACTCCCCCTAGGCCACCATAGCATTCAGTTTACTGTCGTCTTTCGAGGTGAAACCACGTTGGATTCGCGCCTGTCCAATTCCGCCGCTTTTTAGCCCTATGCAAAGGGCCCTGTGACCTCTACTCCTACTAAACCTCGTATGGAAAGGTAAAGGGCTAAGTAACTGCTGTGGAACGTGAACTGGCTAATTTATCAATGAAAATGATGGGCAGTGACTACGATCTTTCTGGTGACTTAAACAGTGAAAGTGGAAATGTAAATAATGTGAAAATAATGTGTAAACAGCAAGTGAATGTTGTGAATGTAAATATAAGTGAACAGTGGAAAATAGTTTTATAAGTTACTGCAAGTGGCAGTGCATAACACAGTGTAAATAAAATAGAAATGTAAATAATGTAAATAATATAAAGAATGTAAATAGAAATGCAAATGAGTAGTACTGTAATATAAGAATACAAGTTTATATACTAGGAGTAATGAAAGTGAGAGTTTCACTCTAGCATGTATGAATGCTACGAGTTATCAAAGTGGAAGTGAAAGTGACAGATTCGCTCTCAACGCTAGTATACAGGACAAGAAAGTGTATGCTACGTATTTTACTGAAAGAAATTGAATGCCTACAGTGACAATAAACTACTATTACTGAAGGAAACTTATGGATAAAGACTGCAGATATATATGCTATATAGTAATAGAAATATAAAATGTGAGTGTTTTTATGAATAATAAATGACAGAACACCAGCGGCGCACGGTCAAGTGGGAAGGTCATACGCCCTCGTAATTTTCATTGCTTTCACAGTGGGTTTTTTTTTTTTTTTTTTGGAGTTTGGATTCCAAACTATTTGAAAATCGTAGAATAGTGTTTCTAGTGATAATATCAGGCTGTGTAATCATAATACTGGTTATCGGGAAGTGTAAAGTGGAGACTTCGTTACCCAACTTCAGAGGTCTCCACAAGTCCTACAGTACTCGATGAAGGCTCAACAAACATCCCAGGAGAAAGCTGAAGGTATGTGCCATATGCATATGTAATTTTAATATTCTAGGACTAATAACTGATTTTTGGCAAACATTTTTAGAGAGTCTGTCGGAGCGTGAATATGCCCGCGGGACACGCAAGTCAAGCCAAAACAACCCTGTGGTTTAGGGGTTAAGTGACTGAATGGATCAGCGAGTGATTTGAGTATGGATATGCTTCTGGAAGCTTGTCTGAGGCAGGCAAGGGGGGAGAGATGACAGTATTTGTGCATGATATCGTGTGCTGGGTGTTGTTTTGATGTTCCTTGGTGTGTGTGGGCATGTTGCCATGTAGTGTAGTGGATGTCGTAAGTTTGTGGAGGCTGCAGCAAAAATTCGGGTGCCTCTCATGTCAAGGTGATCCTTGACTTTGAGGACTTTGGTTTCTTGATATAGGTGGTCTGTGGGTGTAGTTGCTGTGCAGCTTGTGATTATTTTCAGGGCCTTGTTCTGTATGGTATGTAGCGTGTTGTAGTATGTTTTAGTGAGGTTAGGAGCCCAAGCAGGGCTTGCATAATTCATCACTGAGTATGTATATTGTTTGCATACAGTGGTGGTGGTTTCTTTGTTATGTCCAAATGTTGTGTAGGCAAGTGACCTCAAGGCACTGAGTCTTGGTGTAACTTTATTTTTAATGTTTGTGATGTGTTGTTTAAATGACATTGATGTATTGTATGTTCCACCAAGGATTTTGTGTGTGTGTGTATATGTGTGGTAGAGGAGTGTTGTTTATGGTGAGGTGTGGAATGTGACTGTGTTCTGCTCTCCAGTTTGTGAGACGGGTTGCTGTAGATTTTGCTGGGGCTATTTTGCGCCTGTTTGTGGTGGACCATTCATGCAGTGTGTTGAGGTAAGGTTGGAGGATGTGTGCAGCATTGTTTGCATTCTGGTGTGTATATGTGAGTGTTATTTCATCTGCATAGGAAGCTACGTGTATCTGTGGTGTGTGGGGTGTGGGTATGTCATGCATGTATAGGTTAACCTGTTAACTGCTCTATACAGCCTGGGCCGTTCCGAGTGCGACTGCTCAATACAGCTCTGGCTGCATAGGTGAATTTCAAATATAGTGCCATGGTGACCAAGGCTGACCCATGCAAGCATGTTTGAGCCTTCAAAACTGAAACCGAAACCGAAAAAGAAAAGGAAAACCATACATTCCAACAGGGAATCAGACACTTCGATGTTCATCCATGGCTTTACCAAGGTAAATACTGAACTAATATTTCGTTACTATATACTTTGGCATGTGTTCTCTCAATTCCTAAGACAAAATTTGGCCTTTGGGGAATTTCATTTTTACCCCTATGTATGCGCAACATAGACACCTCCAAAAAACCGCCATGCGCAGTTAACGGGTTAAAGAATGTAGGAGACAAAACAGATCCTTGGGGGATGCCATTTGTGAAGTTTCTGGTGTTTGATGGCTGACTGGCAAATGTTGCATGTACATATCTGCCTGCTAAGTAGTTTGCCAGTCATCTTTTTGTGTCATTGTGCATGTTTGTGTTGAATATTTTGTTTGTGAGGTTGTGGCGAGGGATGCCATCAAAAGCTTTGCTAATGTCTAGTGTGAGTAGGAGTGTTCTGTGTGGTGGCCTAGCTGAATTCATGCCATCGAAAACTCTCTGTGTAAGGTTTGCAAGAAGAGTGTTTGTGGAGTGTAGTGGCCTAAAACCATGTTGTGATGGGTCTAGGGGGGTGTGAGGTGTTACTTGTTGTAGTACCAGTCATTCAGTGACTTTAAAGGGGGTGCAGAGGAGAGTGATGGGGCACTGTGAGGAAGGTAACATGGGGTCTTTGTTGGGTTTAGGGATAGTGATGATAACACCATGCTTCCAGATGTTGGGTATTGTGTTGTGTGAGTACCTGTAGTTTGATATGCTGGTGAGTGCTTGTATGCCTTGTGGTCCAAGGTGTTTAAGGTGAATGTTGCTTATGTTGTCTAGTCCACAGGCAGATGAATGCTTAAGGTTGCTGATGATGTGCTTCGTCTGGTTGTAAGTGAAAGGTGCGTAATCTGGGTCTGTGGGGAACTGTCTCTTACATTGGATGATACGTCGGTCGTTGCGATGGGGGTTTAGATGGCTGACATGTGAAAAGTGATTGATGAGAGTGTTTGCTTGTTGTCTGTTTGATGGTATGGTGTCTGTTGTTGTGATGGCAGCGTGTGATTGTGTAGCGTTGCTGTTAGAAAGTGTGATGCTGTTTAGTGTTTTGCTGAGTTTGCTAATGTTTGTTTTGTGGTTAAGTGTTTGGAGGTCATTTTTCCAGTTTAGTGTTTGGTGTTCTGATATTCTGTTGTTTATCTGAGTGTTGAGTTCTTGTATTTGTTGTACGGTGTCTTGTGTATGGGGTGTTGGGAAGTGTCATAGTGTGTCCCAGTGACTGATGAGGCCTTTAATTTCTGGTGTGAAGTTGGGATTGCGCCTATTTCTGTTGCCTCTAGGGATATGTCTTTTGTCTGCGTTTTGTATAATTGTATTGAAAATGTGCACAGCAGTGTTGATGTATGTGATGGGTGTACTGTTTAATGTTTCAAAATGCTGTTCTGTTTCAGTTGAGAAGGCCTCCCAGTTGGCTCTCTTATAATTAGTGTATGTGCCTCTGTGGCCAGCTGGGGTGATTCTGGTTTTGGTAGTGATGATGATTGGGAGGTGATCAGATCCAAGGGTTTTGACCACTCTCCAGGATGTTGTGGGGGCAAGGTTTGGGGAACAGAATGTGATGTCTGGGGATGATGGGAGGAAGAGGGCTTGGTGTGGGATATGGGTATGTTGATGGAGATTATTCAGTATGAAAAGATGATCTGTTTTGTTAGGAGTGTAATACTGTATGGTAGTAAGACCAGGGCAGCAAAGGAAGAGGATATCTGCAGGCTCAAACATACATAAATGGAAATGATCAGTGGATACGCAGTATGTCCCTGAGTGCAAGGCCTGGGGGGGCCTAGGTTTATGATGGAAGACTTGAGAAGTAGGATGGGACTGGAATGAATTGGTGTTGTGATGAGGAGAGGTAGATTGAGGTGGTCTGGGCATGTGGAGAGGATGGGGGATGATAACTGGGTGCAGAAAGTGAGAAGTGTTAATGTCAGGGGTAGGGGTATGAGAGGCAGACTGAAAAGGACCTGGAATGAGGTCACTGAGTGTGACCTCAGGGATAAAGGAATGAATAGGGAAGCTGCCAGAGATCAAGCAGCACGGAGAATCACCATCAACTGACCAAGGCTGACGCATGCAAGCATGTTGGAGCCTTCAAAAACAAAACGAAACAAGTCCAGAGGCCAGAGTTCCCATGAAGTTGGGAAGTATTTCATCATCATCATCACCATCATCATCAAAATCATCATAATCTTCACACAACCATCATAATTTATATACTGCTATACCTCTCACCTTGCTGTTCTGAGTTATGGCTTGGGTGCTGGCAAATCTGGAAGAATATGGCGGCCTGTGGGTTGGCAGCAATGATTCTCACACTGTCCAGGGCCAAGTGGCATGCATTTGTTACCTGCACATGGATCATCCAAGGGTGAAATTAGTTATAATATTTATATTTTAATATTATACTCACAAGGGTAAAACAGGACTCCCCCCATCCATTCCTTCACCCAGAATGAAGAGAATAAACAGAGGTCTAACACATAATAATATCTATACTCTCAGTCACAGAATCTATCTATCTATCTACAACCAAATGCCTTAATCTTGTACGGGGTGGCCATTTGTCTCTGAGTTGGGTTTTATGGGGAGGGACACTAACCCTCTGCCAACCCACTGGTTGACACATAAGGGACACGTATATATGGGTTGGTTATGTGGTTACCGCCCAACACTGTAAACGGTCTCCTGGCTTACAGAAAACCATTAGGCTTGTCTCTCAATGGTGGCTCAATCAGTAGAGAAGTGGCCTGCAGTCTTACTGGACTCAGGTTCAAATCCCTGCTGGGGCAGGTAACAGTTTAAGGATTTGAATTTCATGAAATCAGACTTTACTGATCCACCAGAAGACCCACCAACATGTTGTAAAAATACCCCCACAAATACCAATACACTAGTCCTGTATGAGACAGCCCTAGCATGTAATCAACATGGATGGTAGGTGTCAGCACCAAAGTGGTGACATGTAGAAGTATATGCACACACACACACACACACACACACACAAAGGAAAAATGTGATAAAAAGTGATGGGAAAGATGAGAGAAATAGGAAGAGAGGAGGGAAGCCACAGAAAAAAAATCTAAAGGTGAAGGATGATGTAGGCGGCACTACATTGAGTGCCTACTTCTTCCTTCACCTTTATCTTTCTTTTTCTGTGTCTGGCCTCCTCTATTCCAATTAATTCCATCTTTCCTGTCACTTTTTATTACTCTTCTTTCCATTTTAGGAGGCTTTAGAAGCTTCAATAATAAAAACAGACAGGAAAGATGGGAGAAACAGGAAGAGTACAACCATGAAAAAACTGTAAATGCATACTTCTCTTTCCAGTCATGGAAAACTTGGTGATATTCCTGACAATATCAAAAACAAAATCCATGTTGCATTCTTAAAAACCATATTCCCCCAAACTATCTATAGTACATTTTTTTTATACCCCTTGAGGTGAATAAAAATGATTAATGTAAACTGGCATAAATACAAAGTTCTTTGTCCTTGACCAGAACATTAATAATTTTTACATTTCTGACACTTAGGTTTCTTCATGCACAGTTAAATCTTCTGACATTTGCAAAAATAAAATGCAGCTTAGGTAATTCACAGGCAAAGAGATAATTCCTACAGCCTGAAAAGGTCTTTCCTACGTTAAAGAAAATGTCAAGCATAAGCCAGAATATACAGCCTGGAGGTCTTTGCTCAAGAAAATCATTTACTATTTGCCAGAATATGAAAGAAATAATATACTCATAGCCACAGCTACATCCAAACACCCTCACAGAAAAGTCAGCCTCACCCATATCAAAAAATTAGCCACACCTACTGTACATACACACTAGTCAGGCCTACACACTTACCATGTACAAACCCTCACACCAACCATAGCCTCACTCCTACATCAACCACATCCACATCCACACACTACCCATGCCCACACCCCCACATTACTCACACTCTAACTTCTACACACCTACACCCACATCCACACACTTCTTGGACTCCCATCAAACATCCACACACCTACACCCACATCCACACACTTCTTGGACTCCCATCAAACATCCACATTCACACACATCCCATTCTCTCACTCACACGACCACATCCAGATACTACCCATGCTCTCACTCATGCACCATCTACACCCATATCTACACATTACCCACATTCTCACTCCCACACAAACTACACCCATATTCACACACTTCCCACACCCACAAACATACTTCCCACACTCACTCCCCATACATTATCCACACTCATATATATGCATTACCCACACTCACCCCCAATTTCCACCCAAATCCACACACTATCTACATTTTCCCTTTCCACACCATTAACACCCACACTAACACCTACACCCACACTCGTAACCTCACATCACACATACCTAACATCCACAAACTCAACCCCACACACCCACCTGAACATCCTCATCAGCCAGGCCAGCACTAAACAGCTCTGTAGCCAGTGTGTAAGGTGGGGGCCAGCGGGGGTTGGGGCTGGTTGCAAGAGAGGACAGTGCCCCTACCAAGGCAGCTCGAGTGTGGCCTGAGATGTAAAAGCTTGGGCGTCTACTGGGAGCCAAGCCAATGACACAGGAACCCACATTCAGCAAGGCAGACTGTAACTGCTGAGAGAGGAAAAAAGAAAATGTGAGTGAATATTTATCAAAGGCTTGATGCTGTTTCTTCTTCAGGGTGACTGTGACAGGAAATAAGTCACCAGTAATACTGGCAATGGACAAAACGCCATACAGCAATTACTTACTTAACACTACAGACACAGTAAGTCTTTGTTTTATGTGATGGGATATGTTCCACAATATTACAGTTTTTTCCATACAACTGGTACTGCAAACTTGCAAATCAGGTTAACCAGTAAACAGTGGAATACAACTCAGAATGTTAACAAGAACTGCTGGGTACATTCTAGATGTCAAGCAGCCATGGCTCAGTGGGTTAGAGCGCTCCGCTCTGACCAAAGGGTTGTAGGTTTGAGTCCAACCAAGGGTCACTGGCTGACATCAGGAAGGGCATCCAGTCATAAAGTGATACACGCTCCAAACCAAAGTCCTCTGCTTAGGGGTAACGTCTTAGCCCTTATAAAAAAAAAAAGGGGATATGGTAGCTCAGTGGCAGAATGCCTGACTGGAGAGTCCTGAGTTTGTGCCATGCCCTCGTAAGCTCCCTTGCCAGGAGAGGTAGCACAACGTCCCCACACGGTCAGCGCTGGACAACATATACTCGTCCACCGGTCCAGCCTCATCAGCCAGCCCTGCCCAGCAAGCCAGTTCTGACAGTGATGAGTGAGGGCTGTGAGGTCCTTATTGTCCCTTAGCCTCTAGTCGGGACAATTTGCCATCAGGACGATTCCCCGTCATTTATTTACATGTCAGTTTATTTAGCAAGTACACTAGTTTTTGAATTATATGAGTTATAAAAGTGATGGTGGTTTATTGTTTTTATAATCAATGTAAAATATGGCATCAAATAATGGCTATTAACTAAAAAAAATATAAATATATTGAAATGCGAATCAGGCAATTTATGATCTTTCCTTCATCATTTAACATATGGCTACATATGAGACACTGGCATTTATAAAAATGCGTAATGACCTTAAGTGAATGATCGACAGACTTTGGAATTATTCAAATAATCTTCATATTACGTCTATATAAAGGTTTCGGGACAATTCGCTATCACAACAATAACAAGACAATTCGCCGTCAGGACTTTTCGACGTTATGGTGGTCAAGTGGATATAAGAACGACTGGTTCAATATGATAATGCAGGTTCGAATCTCGGTCAGGACTTTTCACCGTCAGGACGATTCCCCATCGTTTGTTTACATATCAGTTTATTTAGCAAGTACACTAGTTTTTAAATACTTATACCTCTTCAAAGTACAGTAGTTTTAAAATATACCCAAGATGTTGGTGTACCAATGGAAATTAATGAAGAGAGCTATTGATGACGCTAGAATATAATTCAAAGTCAACTACAGCGAGGTAGAAACAAGTTAATTACTGTCTAAAAGTACAACTTATAAATGACATCCAAAGCCTATGCTATTGAATGAACACAGACTTTGATAGATCCCCCTGAAAATTAGTTATTAAAGTATCAATTAATCAATAATAAGGATATTTACATAATGACGGGGAATTGCCCTGACGGGGAATCGTCCATATTTTGACGGTGAATTAACTTCACAGCAAACTCTTTCGGAACCACATCAACAACCCTATTTGCTTCAGTAAAGGTAAGAACTACTGTATCTGTAGTTTTCACGTATTTCCTCTTTATTCATTATTGTCTCACTTTAAATGTTTAAACATAAGGATATCTCACGTATGTGAGTGCTAAGGTGTGTGCATGTGAGAGTTTTGGCAGGTCTGGGAACGTATCACCACTGACTCCATGTTACAATGGGCTCGCTATACGATGGGGTTTTCAGGAACGGAACCCCATCGTATAACGAGGGGTTACTGTATATATATCATCATCAGCCGTTTGAGTGTCCACTGCAGGACCTGCCTATCCCAACCGAAGTGGGAACGATACAGCCTATGTATCTCTGCCAAGTGGTTTAGGCTGTCTGGCAGAGATTGTATTTAGGGTGAGAAGTGCTTGTAAGTGTAATTGTAGTGTTAGAGTGGCTTTGGATGTGTGTGTAGTCTGTGAACCAAGTGTAATCAGCCCACACAAGCTGACTGGGTGCAAGCATACTTTATAGTATGTGACACTGGTTCAACCACAGCACCCCACATGTCCATCAAAGCAGTACATGGCCAGAAGAAAGCTCTCAAGGTTTATCACCCTGGCGGGGCACGAACCCTCGTTCCTCCATGTACGAAAATGCACACTCTACCACTGCACCACAGAGGCTCCATATATATATATATATACAGTATATATATATATATATATATATATAAATATATATATATATATATATATATATATATATATATATATATATATATGTACTGTATACAGTAAAACCTCGATATAATTGACTTCAATATAGCGGAATAAACTTTTACCGGACTCGAGGAGCTAAGTGGACTAAATTCTTATGAATCAGGCAAAGTCCAATAAAGCCAGAAGCAGTCTGTCTCTTGGAATAAATGAATGAACAAACAAAGGAGATACCATAACATCGGTCCCTCCTCTCTCTCTCTCTCCTCCTCCATTCCTTCCCTTCCTCCCCGTCTCTCTCGGTGAGAGAGAGAGAGAGAGAGAGAGAGAGAGAGAGAGAAAGGTGAAATTGAAAATGAAATTGTGAAAATGAGTGTAAAAGTGAAGGTGAAAGAGAGCATGGAAGTGAATATAGAAAGTCAAGGTCAACAGAGAGAGAGAGAGAGAGAGAGAGAGAATAAATACTGGAATGACAAGTGGCGTACCCTTGGCATAATCAAATGAGATAGGCATAACCTTGGTCCCTCCTCTCTTTCTCCTTCTATATTCCCTCCCTCTCTCAGGGAGAGGTGAAAGTGAATGTATGAGTGAAGGTTAATGAAGGTATTGTGAAGGTGAAAGTGAAGGTAGTGTGAAAGTGAAGGTGAAAGTAAAAGTAAATGTGAAAGTGAAAGTGGAAGTAAAAGTAAATGTGAAAGTGAAGGTGAAAGAGAAAGTGAAGTCAAAAGTAAAATTGAACGTGGAAGGTGAAAGCGAATGGGAAAGTGAAAGTGAAGGTGAAAGTGAAGTCAAAAGTGAGTGAAGGTGAAAGTGAAGGTGGAAGGTGAAAAGTGAGGGTGAAAGTGAAGGTGAAGGTAAAAGTAAAAGTGAGTGAAAGTGAAGGCAAAAGTTAAGTCAAAAGTGAAGGTGAAATGGGAAAGTGAAAGTGAAGGTGAAAGTGAAGGTGAAGGGGAAAGTAAGGGTGAAAGTAAATGAAAATGAAGGTGAAAGTGAGGGTACAAGTGAAGGTGAAAGTGAAGGCAAAAGTGAAGGTGAAGGTGAGAGTGAAGTCAAAAGTGAAAGTGAAGGTGGAAGGTGAAAATGAGGGTGAAAGTGAAGGTAAAAATGAACATAAAAGTGAAGGTGCATATAAAGGCCAAGGAGAAAATGAAGGTGAGAGTGAAAGTGAAGGTAAAAATGAATGTAAAAATGAAAATGAAGGTGAAAGTGAAGGTGAAAAAGTTGAAAGTAAAGGTGAAAGCAAAAGTGAAAGTGATGGTGAAAGTGAAGGTGAAAGTGAAGACGAAAGTGAAGGTGAAGGTGTGAGTGAAGGTGGAGGTGAATGTGATAGTAAAAGTATGGAGGGGAAAAGTTGTGGTGAGTGAAAGTAATTGTAAAGGTAAACATGAAAGTAAGAAAGTAAAGTTTCAAGTGAAGGTGAAATGGAAATTCAAAATGAATAATAGTAAATGTAAGTGTGAAGGTGAAGGTGAAGGTGAATGTGAAAGTGAGCATGGAAGTTAATATGAAAGTGAATGTGAATGTCAGAGTGAACTGAAAGTGAAGGTAAAAATGAATAAGAAAGTGACGAAGACAAATGCATGTCAAGTAAAATGGAAGTGCCCAGTGCGGAGAGAGAGAGAGAGAGAGAGAGAGAGAGAGAATAAATGCATGAATTACAAGCGAGCCTCTGTGCATAACAAAAGGAGAAGGAAGTCCAGATGTCGTTTTTATCGAACCTTCGCATTTTTCAGACTGCCTTGGGCCCCAATTAGTCCGATATAGTGAGGTTCTACTGTGTATATATATGTATATACAGGGTGTAACGCGACGTATGACAAAAACTTACACCAATGATCTATCATGTAATTTTGAGTATATTTTGTTCTATAAACATATGCTCTCTGCAACCCCAGTTCAGTACCCAGCATTCGGCTGTTTTGTGTAAAAGCTCTTCTCTTGCATGCGCCATTGGGTGAGAGCTTCGCAGGGCGACGGGAGACGAGTATTATTAGCTTATACTGTACTATACATAAAAATCCCATATCCTATCAGTACACACGAGTTTTAAGAAGAAACTTTACGTAGTCTATTGATTCTTTAACATCAAGTCATGCATTCATGCAATTCTTTTGCACATATCGACTGTAATTAAGGATTAAATTCAAATTTTATGGCTTGCAAGGGAGTAAGGAGGGAGGGAGGACAGGCTGGTGTGTTGTTGCCAGTTATGTAATATTTGGTTTGTAGGATGTTGCTACCAGCATTATCATAACACCCACAGCTCATTTAGTGAAAAAAAAAATTATTCTAAAGGGAGATTAGCCTCATTTAAATCAGGAAGAATTTTATTAATCACAATTTTTCTGCTGCAAGTAAACATGGCGCCATTGGGTATCTCCACCTGTGTTCCTCTCTGCAGCACATCATCACAGAATCCGTAAAAAAATACACGATATCTGCATATTTTTCACTGCTGTATGTACGTGGCATGCTGTTTCATGAACATATGAAGCTGAACCCGGTGAACAACAGAACGCGGAGAACAGTATTTAAAGTATGTGCCTCCCCTGCAAATGTTCCCGTTCAAATGACACTGGATGCAGGGTTGCCAAGTCCTCATCATCAGTCTCGCTAGTTTAGTCCTGAAAACTTGCTAGAATGTCGCTAGATAATAAACACTGCAAAACATCGCTAGAAAATACGATAAAATCTCTAGAATATCACCTAAAAATGGCAAAAATATCCAGAATGTAGGTAGATATCATGTTGCCAGATGTTAGTGCCGCAAGTAGAAGCAAGAAAATAGGTCTAGCAACATACTCGTTACATTGGCAATCCTGTGTCACTGTTCTCACGTCAGCATATGAAAAAAATGGTGCCACGTTTACTTGCAGCAGAAAAATTGTTATGAATAATAATATTACTCCTGACTTAAAGTGAGGCTAGTCACTCAGTATGGTAATGTCCTTTCACTGAATGAGCTGTGGGTGTTATGATAATGCTGGTAACAACATCCTACAAACCAAATATTACATAACTGGCAACAACACACCAGCCTGTCCTCCCTCCCTCCCTACTCCCTTGCAAGCCATAAAATTTGAATTTAATCCTTAATTACAGTCGATATGTGCAAAAGAATTGCATGAATGCATGACTTGATGTTAAAGAATCAATAGACTACGTAAAGTTTCTTCTTAAAACTCGTGTGTACTGATAGGATATGGGATTTTTATGTATAGTACAGTATAAGCTAATAATACTCGTCTCCCGTCGCCCTGCGAAGCTCTCACCCAATGGCGCATGCAAGAGACGAGCTTTTACACAAAACAGCCGAATGCTGGGTACTGAACTGGGGTCGCAGAGAGCATATGTTTATAGAACAAAATATACTCAAAATTACATGATAGATCATTGGTGTAAGTTTTTGTCATACGTCGCGTTACACCCTGTATATATAAGTAAGCCCCCGCGTTTGGCAATCCAATTAGTCTGGCGAAACTACCGCCAAATGCGAATTTCGCCAAACGCGAGTTCTTTTTACCATATAAATTGCCTATAAAGTGCCTCAATCAGTCTTTGGTCATTGCCAAAGTCCCCCTTTTGACCCCTAAAACACCATCTTTCGAGCTGAAATAAAATCTTTTGCCTTCACATATTAATACACATGTAGAAAACAGACCAATAAACAATAAATAAAGCTAATAAGACATGATATAAAGGTTGTAACTAACCGTAAATAGAGTGAAGATAGGCTTGCTTGGCTGGGGACGTCGGAGTGGCAGTGGGGGCAGCTTAGTTGCTACCACCACTTTCCTCATCACTCTCCCCCTCCTCCCCCATAACCCCCTTAGCAACCATTTGTCTCGCTTGATCATCCACTTCATCGAAGCCATCTTGATAATTTTCTCCTTTTCATTCACACCGTACGATTTGTGATGCTTTCCTCGCCTGTACTCATGCTTTTCAACCCGTTTCCCTCGCCCACCTTCGTCCTTGCCGCCGCCACCATTGTCCTTACTCCCCCCCCCCCGTACCACCTGTTCCGCTGGTAGAGGCCATGTTGGCGGGAAATCGCCAGAATTCATTCCCAGGAGCACAGAATAGACGCTAGCACAACCGCTCACACTGCGTTCTGGTTGGTCTGACGTCACCGGGCAACCGTGTGGTTCAACGTGCGGCCGCCAGGGGACAGCCAAGTTTGAATTCAAATCGCCAAGCGCGCATTCGGAGGTCTGTGGCCACCCTACCGCCAAAAGTGAGTTTCGCCAAGTTGAAATTCGCCAAACGAGGGGGCTTACTGTATATATATATATATATATATATCCATCCATCATCCAATATTATGTTGTCCCATGAGAAGCGCAAGAGCCTGGGGCTAGGCAAGTTGGTTCTGACATCTAAGATGAGAGTGACCAGCCTCACTCATCCCTGAGTGGCATTACGTGAGCAATAAACCCCAACCACCCCCTGCATATGAACCTGCACCGACTCAATCCGACTGAAGCGCCTTAATTACTCACTAAACCACCAGGTGCCATAATTTGGTCATATAGTTACCATCTACCATTGTAAATGGTTTCCTGGTGTACAGGAAACCATTTGGCTTGTCACTCAGTGTAGAGTCACCCATAGGCAGTAGGTTTCACTTTGACATCTGGTACTCTGCCTTGACTTCTTGTTCCACTATACAGTACTGTATATCAATATCAGGGAGAAAAACAGTATGTATTTTGAAATATATTTATCAACACTTGGCAGGACTCTCTCTCTGTGAACATAATGGGGGTAGGATAATATTGCTTAGTTGATGATTCTTGGGTCAATGCACACATTCTTCAATTTCTTTGTTGCTCCAATTTAATGTCTATCTATCTATCTATTGCCAGATGCCTTAATCCCGTAAGAGGTGGCCACAAACAAATCGCCTCCATGTCACCCTGTCCCCCGCGATTTCACTGCTCTGCTCTCAGCTCACACACCCCTCTCTCATATACCTCTCCACTCCATCGCTCCATCTCATCCTTGGTCTCCCCCTCCTGCTCCCCCCCCTCCACCTCACTCATATAAACTCTCCTTGTCATTCTCCCACTCTCCATCCTCTCCACATGGCCAAACCACCTTAATGTGTTTCTCCTAACGCTTCCTATCACATCCACATCCACACCACAATACTCCTTCACTTCCTCATTTGTCAGTCTATCTCTCCATGTGACTCCAGATGCTCCTCTCAAATAACTCAATTCCACTGCTCTCACTCTTGACTTCTGTCTCTTCAACAAGGTCCAAGCTTCACTTCCATATGTTACAGTTGATATCACAATACTGTCATGTAGTAGCTTTCTCACTTCCATGCTCACTTCCTTGTTTCTTATCACTGCTTTAATGTGCTTGCCTTAATCAAGCCTTTGTAGGAACTGAGAAATGTAATGAATAATGACTGCTTTGTACAGAAATATAATGACGCAAAAGTACAATTGTTATGAGAAAAAGTTACTTCCGAAGATGTATTTACAATTCAAAATACTTCAAAAGTACTCCATCTCGCAACAAATTCTCATCCCTTTTCTGTCAAACTATCTAATGCACGAGCTGACTGTTACTCCCAGTCCTTCATGTATGCAACAGGTCAACTCTGGAACTGTCTCTCTCTGTCTGTATCTCCTATTGCCTACGACATCCAGTTTTTCAAATCCAATATGTCCAGTCATCTCAAAATGAATGGATCTTGAATTTGGCTCTGTTATCTTGTTATTGTTTTTCATGGAGGGAAAAATCTTACAAGCATCTGGCCTTTGGTTTCTTCTTCCTTGCATTTAAAAAAAAAAAAAGTAAAGCAACAAAGTAATACTACTTTGTTACTGGCCACCACTCGTGGTAGGTGGTGGCAACCATCATCAACCCATCCAATGTAATACCACTTGCTTCTTCCTTCATCGTTATTCTTCTTTTTCTGTGTCTGCCCTCTTCTCTTCCTATTTCTCTGATCCTTCCTTCCCCCCTGGGGTAGGGGGACCCCCTTGGTACATGGGAAGTAGAATACAGTCACTACTCGTTACACGATGGGGTTGCGCCAGGTCACCTCCTTAACGCATAACGAGTTTATCGTTAATTGGGAGATTGAAATACATTATAAAAGGGGGGTTACATCAACTCAACTTCCCAAAGCCACCTACCCAAGATTCCAATAAAAATGACAACCCACCTTAACCCTTTAACCGCAGGTGTCATTCCAGAAAGACATTGACAAAACTGGACCAAACCGCGGGTGTCATTCTGGAATGATCGTAAATATTTTGAACACCACGCGTTTTTCCTGTGCGCAAATTGTCTCACGCAAGAGTAGCCGTCGAGTTCCTTCACGCCAGCCATCTCACACCTCCCTCTCTCTTCCAACCCCGAGGGGGCTCCCCCCACCTCTGCCCTGACCCGCATCAGTCAGTATCTGTCCAGCTCTGTGCGTGATAATGGCGCTCCGTCCCGACTCATCGTCGCTCGCTTCCTCCTCGCAAGTGATCAGTGCTAGTGTGCCTTCGACCTCTACACTGGTGAAGGAACTGCTGACGGCGAGGCAGAAGGGGCTGAGCACTCCAGAAATTAGAACAGAGCTGGACAAAACTGTAAGTACTACTCTGGATTGTGGCAGTGAGAGTGATACACTTACAGCAAGTAGTGACGATTTTGCAGTGATTGGTGGTGAACCCTTTACCACTGACAGTGACAGTGATGAAAGTGAGCGTGTAGTTTTCCCCCCACCACCCCCAACTTACTCTGGGAAAGGGAAGGCGCCTATGGGGAAAATTGGTGTTGCACGTGGGAAGGGAGTGAAGCGCAGACTTACGTCTCCTACACCAGGCCCTAGTAAGCATTTCCCATCACCTTCCCGTTCCCCTAGCCCTATTGCCCTCACATCATCTTCATCTTCTGCCGTGCCCTCTCCTCAGTCTACATCATCTGAGGAATATGAATTCCCAGAGCTTGCACAGCGAGGGAAGGCAGGCCGTGCAGGCAGGGCAGGCCAGCATAGAACAAAGGGGATGCGTGGCAGTTGGAGGGCAAAGCTGGGCGATAAGTGAGGTGATAAGCGAGGTGATAAGCGGGGAAGAAAGGGTCAAGTTTCACTACGCACCAGGTCAGTAACCCCCCACCTGCCCCCCGCTCAGCTTCCTCACCCTCGCCACCCCCCCACTCACCGTCCCCGCACTCACCCCCCTCCCGCTCGCCTCCTGCCTCACCTCCTGCCTCACCCATTGCCTCCACCTCAGCTCCTTCTCACGGGGAAACGAGTGCAATGCGACCTGCCACTTCCACTGAACCATGCACAGGGAAAGTTGATGCATTTGTTTGGTCTGACGGTGCAGATTTTCAGCCACACAATCCGCCGTTTGATATGACAAATGCTGGAATACAGCCTGCCTTTCCATGCAATGCAGGAGATGATTTTGTTGACTACTTCCTGGCCCTCATGGATGACGAAATCGTGCAGCATGTCAGCGATGAGACCAATAGGTATGCAGCTCAGTGTGCAGCAGAAGGGCTGGGACCTATTGGCTCACCAAAGCAAGTGTCGTGGTTGCCTGTCGGGATCAGAGAGCTGTATGTGTTCTTTGCACTGATGTTCTTGATGCCCCATATCAAGAGACATGAGTTGGAGGAGTACTGGCTCGTGGATGACATTACTTCTATCCCAATATTCGGGAAGTATATGTCACATTGCACTCGTTTCCCCGTAAGTATACATGGGTGAGACAGGAGGGTGGAAGGGTTGTTGATAGAGCCTTGATGGACTATGTGGTTGTGTCTAGGAATGTAATAGGAAGATTGTTGGATGTGAGAGTTCTGAGAGGGGAGGGTGGAGGTATGTCTGACCACTACCTGGTGGAGGGAAAGTTAAGAGTAGGTAAGAGATGGGTGAGAGCTAGGAGGGTTAGGTGTGGCAGGGAGGTTTTGAAAGTGAGTGAGTTGGATAAAAGAGAGAAAAAGATAGAGTATCAGGAGAAATTGAGAGATGAGTGGAACGCAGTGAAAGATCGGGAAAATGGCAGCGTGGAGGAGGAATGGCAGTTGTTTAAGAGTGCTATGGTGGGGCATGCAGAAGAGGTGTGTGGTGTGAGACGTGTGGGTGGTGGTGTAAGAAAAGGAAGTGAATGGTGGTGCGAGGAAGTAAGTATGGCTGTGGCTGAGAAGAGACGTGCATATGAAGTGTGGCTGCAGAGGAAGGATGAGATGTCATATGAAAGGTATAAGGAAAAGAGGAATAGAGCGAGAAGGGCTGTGCGTGATGCTAAAGTGGCAGCAGATGAGAGGTGGGGTTGGCGGCTGACAGAGAATTTTCAACAGAATAAGAAAATGTTTTGGAAGGAGGTGAAAAGGGTGCGAAAGGGTGAGATGTCATATGAAAGGTATAAGGAAAAGAGGAATAGAGCGAGAAGGGCTGTGCGTGATGCTAAAGTGGCAGCAGATGAGAGGTGGGGTTGGCGGCTGACAGAGAATTTTCAACAGAATAAGAAAATGTTTTGGAAGGAGGTGAAAAGGGTGCGAAAGGGAGAGTCTGGGAAGGAAGAACGAGTAAAAGCAGAGGATGGAAGGATGTTAATTGAGATGGATGCAGTAAGGAAGAGATGGGCAGAGTATTTTGAAAGATTGTTAAATGTAGAGGAGGAAAGGGTGGCTGAGATTGTGGCAGATAGAAGGGTGCAAGGAATAAATGTGTTGGGAGAGTTGAATGATTCTTTGATCACAAAGAAGGAAGTGGAGAAGGCAGTAAAGGAGATGAAAACAGGGAAAGCTGCAGGTATGGATGGGTGTGCTGTGGAATGCCTGAAGGGTGGTGGAGTGACTATTGTTGACTGGTTAGTAAGATTATTGAATGTGTGCTTTGAGAAAGGTATGGTGCCAATTGACTGGGCAAGTGCTTGCGTGGTCCCGTTGTATAAAGGCAAGGGTGATAAGTATGAATGTACTAGCTTTAGGGGTATAAGTCTGTTGAGTGTTGTAGGTAAAGTGTATGGTAGAGTGTTAATTATGAGAGTTAGAGAGGGTACAGAGGGAGTGATTAGTGATGAGCAGTGTGGCTTTAGGAGAGGGAGGGGATGCGTTGATCAGGTGTTTGCTGTGAGACAAGTGTGTGAAAAGTATTTAGCGAAAGGCAAGGATGTGTTTTGGGCATTTATGGATTTAGAGAAAGCGTATGATAGAATTGATAGGGAGGCTTTGTGGACTGTTTTAAGATTGTATGGACTTGATGGTAGGTTACTAAAAGGGGTGAAAAGTTTTTATGTAAATAGTAGAGCGTGTGTAAGAGTGGGAAATGCTGTGAGTGATTGGTTTCCCGTGAGAGTGGGGCTGCGACAGGGATGTGTGATGTCGCCTTGGTTGTTTAATATTTACATGGATGGTGTTGTAAGGGAGGTGAATGCAAGAGTTTTAGGTGGTCTGAGTCTGGTAAATGTTGATGGAGGAGAGTGGAATCTGAAGCAGCTGCTGTTTGCAGATGATACTGCACTGGTGACTGATTCAGAGGAGAGATTGAGACAGTTGGTAGAGGAGTTTGGAAGGGTGTGTGAAAGGAGGAAATTGAAAGTAAATGAGAATAAGAGTAAAGTGATGAAGTGTACGAGGTTGATAGATGGTAGGGGGATGAATATAGTTTTGAATGGTGAGTTGCTTGAGGAGGTAGATTGTTTTAAATATCTAGGGTCACATGTTGCTGTGGATGGAAGAATAGATGCAGAAGTGAAGTTTAGAATAAATGAAGTAGGAAAGGTGCTGGGAGGAATGAAAAAAGTGTTTAAATGTCGTTCGCTTAGAATGGATGTAAAGAGAAGGTTGTATGAGGGTGTTGTGGTACCGACTGCATTATATGGGGCTGAAACATGGAATATGGGTGTAGCAGAGAGGAAAAGTTTGAATGTAATGGAGATGAGATGTCTGAGGAGTATGTGTGGAGTGACGCGTATGGATCGAGTGCGAAATGATGAAGTGCGAAGGAGAACTGGAGTTGTTCGGGAGATGGCTGGTAGAGTTGAGCAGAGGGTGTTGCAATGGTTTGGGCATATGGAGAGAATGGATAATGAGCGATTGGTGAAAAAGATAACTAGATCTGATGTGAGAGGTGTAAGACTGAGAGGAAGACCACGAATAGGATGGATGGACAGTGTGAAGAGAGCGCTGGATGCGAGAGGGATGTCTGTTGAGCAAGGAAGAGTGGCTGTGCGTGACAGAAATAAATGGAGAGAAATTGTGAATGAATAAGTGATGACGCAGCCCTGAGGGGATATTCTCCCGCATTTGGTCTGATCAGCTAGTCAGGTCAGGTGCGGGTAAGGGGATGGGTCTGTTATGATGTGGCAGGGGTAAACCAGTTCTGCTGTCGGGCCCTGCTGTGGATGTCACTGATTGCATTGCGCAGTTGACCCTTGTGCGGTGTGATGCGGTGAGGATCTGTCCGTTCTCCCCTTTGGGGCTAAGATGCGAATAAATGTGTTTGAATGGATGAGTAAATGGAGAGTGAGTCGTCCTGTCTCGGCTACCTCCCTTTCCTTGGGGGAAGCAGCCTAGGTATATAGATAGATATAGATATGTCACGGGATCGGTTCCGACAGCTGCTAGGATACCTGCACTTCGCTGACAATGGAAACCTGTCCCAAACTGACCCTTTGTGGAAAGTGAGGGATTTTCTCAACAGGATTAGGGATCGATTTATGCGATTTTTCCGTCCTATGCAGAAAGTCGTCATAGACGAATCCCTGGTATTGTTCAGAGGACGTCTCAAATTCATGCAGTACATCCCCAGCAAACGCCACCGCTTTGGGATAAAGTTCTTTGTGCTGTGTGACTGTGAGACGGGGTATATCCTTGATTTCGTCATCTACTCTGCAAGCACAATGGATGTGAACAGGAAAGACCCCCTTGGCTTCTCTGGCTCCGTTGTAAAAGTGCTGATGGAGAGGTATTTTGGTGGGAATCATGTGCTGTACACAGACAATTATTACACAGCACCGAAACTCTCCAAATACCTGGCTGAACCCGGCATTGGCACTGTTGGCACTGTACGGAGCTATAGGAAAGAGTGGCCAAGTTTCCCAGACGCATCATCCTCATCCAAGGGAGATGTGCACCTGAAGAAGTCAGACAAGCTTCTGGCGATCAGGTGGCATGACAAGAAGGTCGTGAATATGATCAGCACCATCCACAAGGGGGAATTGCAGAGAACTGGGAAGGTCAGCTACAGGACGGGAGAGCCAATCATGAAGCCTGATGCCGTCATTGATTACAATGTGAACATGAGACTTGTTGATAAGTCTGATATGATGACTGGTGAAATAGACTGTCTCAGGAGAAACACCCAATGGTACAGGAAGGCTTGCCTGCACATGCTCGATATGTGCATGCTCAACGCCTTCTTCCTCTACAAGACACAAGTCGGGGGCATAAGGCAACCATCCCTGAGACAGTTCTCCAAGACTGTCGTGCAGCAGCTGCTTGCACGATTTGGTCAGGTGACGGCATTGATCCCGAGGCGACACTCTGACACACAACCTGACCGTCTTGAGTGCCACAATTACATGAGCCAGCACCAGCTTGTGAAATTGCCTCTTACAGCAAGCGGCAGGTTGTCACAGGGCCGCTGCAGAGTATGTCATAACACCACACGGAGGCCTCGGACGAGAAAAATGAGCACACACCAGTGCCTGGAATGCCAAGTTGCTCTCTGTGTGACTCCGTGCTTTGCCGAGTACCACTCTCTGAGTAAATACTGAAAGTGACAGTGATATACAGTGATGCGACAGTGACGTGCTTTACCAATAATTGTATAATGGATAATGTAGTAATAAGGGATATTTTGCCTAGAAAAAAATGTAAATATTGGCCAGTATAATAAGTGATACTAAGAGAATCTGCGGCACTTGTGTAATTCTGCGGCACTTGTGTAATTCTGTGATGCGACAGTGACGCAATATAGTAATAAGTGCAGTGTAAATATAATGTATATTGCCCAGATTATATGTAAAATAATATTAGAAGTTAGAAATAATGAAAAGATCGCCCCAAACGTCAGTGAGCGGGTGAAGCCGCAGTGAAGTGAGGCACAGCCGCAGTGAAGTGTGGGTGCAGCCGCAGTGAAGTGCCTTTTACCTACCTCAGTGAACACAGAGTGGGTGTTTATCGTATGTGCAGTGTTCATATATGTTTATATTACTATTATCAGAGAGTGGTTGGCATTTGGTACTGGTGTGTGGGGCGTAAAATAGTGATTTTACACCCCTCACTTCTAACGGCTCTGCCCGTCCTGTAAAAGTCAACAAAGTCACAAAACCTACATCAATGGAAAGCTGGAGGTTAGTACTTTCTAATGGTACCTTATTTTTTTCTCTAGCTTTATTCTGTGCAGAGTTATTAAGGTTTAAAGGTTTGTTTACATTTGGCTGAAACCCCCGCGGGAGAGGACAGTCAGGCCAATACAATACCCGCGAGTTAAAGGGTTAATCACTTCCTGTGTTGGTCCAAGTCGTCTCCAAGACCAAAACAAACACTATCACACCAATATCCTTTGACTAATGCAAGAGAGCCTTGGTTTAATCACGCTTGTTCTAATGCTGTCCGCAATAAGGAGAGGGCCTATAAAAGGTACCAGAGCCAAACCACCCATGAATCACATCTTGTTTATGTTTCTGCCCAGAATAGTGCTAAGTCTGTTCTTTGCACTGCTAAAAATAATTTCATCCATACTAAGTGCTTTCAACTCTTCAACTCGAATTCTTCCCGCTCCTTCTGGCAGCTTGCCAAAAACCTTTCTAACAACTTTACCTCATCATCCTTCCCTCCTCTTTTCTGCTCTGATGGCTCTGTAGATTTTTCTTCTACTGATTAATCAGATCTCTTCACTCAGACTTTCTCCTCCAATTCCACCTTAGACGATTCCAGTACTGGTCCTCCACCACTTCCCCCCTCAGACTTCCACATGGCTGACATTAAAATTTCTTCAGCTGATGTATTTTCTGTCATCACTGGCATTCATACTAATAAGGCATACGGGCCTGATGGAGTCCCACCTGTTGTCCTCAAGAACTGTGCTTCAGTGCTTACACCCTGCCTAGGTAAACTCTTTCGCCTTTGTCTGTCAACTTGTATCTTTCCTTCTTGCTGGAAGTTTGCTCTCATTCAGCCAGTCCCAAAGAAGGGTGACCATTTTCAATCCTCTAACTGTTGTCCAATTGCTTTAACATCCTGTGTTTCAAAAGTTTTAGAGTCAATTTTTGACAAAAATTTTAAAGCATCTTTTCTATCACAACCTTCATTCTGATCGTCAGTATGGGTTCCGTTAGGGACGCTCCACTGGCCATCTTCTCACCTATCTTTCAGACTCCTGGTCATCCTCCTTTCGGGACTTTGGCGAAAGCTTTGCCATTGCACTTGATATCTCAAAGCCTTTCGATCGAGTCTGACACAAACATTTAATTTCCAAACTGCCCTCCTACAGTTTCTATCCTTCTATCTGTGCCTTCATCGATAGCTTCCTTTCTGGTCGTTCTGTAGCTGCTGTTGTAGACAGCCATCGTTCTTCTCCTAGATCTATCAATAGTGGTGTTCCTCAGGGCTCTCTCCTATCACCAACTCTCTTCCTTTTATTCATCAATGACCTAAGCTCTACATCTAACCCTATCCACTCGTACACTGATGATTCCACCCTTCACCTTTCCATTCACTTTCCACAACGTCCATCTCAGCAGTTACTTCAACAATCAAGGGATGAGGCTATGGAACACCTAATATCTGATTTGGCTTGTATCTCTGACTGGGGTAAAAATAATCTTGTTGTTTTTAATGCATCAAAAACTCAGTTTTTACACCTATCAACCTGACAGAATCTTCCACAGGAGTACCCTCTAAGGTTTAATAATATCCAGCTCAATCCTGTATCATATTTGAACATGCTTGGGGATTCATTCACTCGGGACTTATCTTGGAAAAATCATATTGCATCTCTTGTAAAATCTGCTTCCAAGAGATTAGGTGTGCTAAGCAGACTCCATACCTTCTTTACCCCTGCACAGTTGTTGACTTTATACACGGGTTTTATTCGACCCTGTGTAGAGTACAACTCTCATGTGTGGGGAGGCTCCCCACATACAGCTCTTCTTAATGGGGTCGTGTCAAAGGCTTTTCGTCTCATTTACTCTCCTCCTCTTACTGGCTCCCTTCAACCTCTGTCTCTTCGTTGCACTGTTGCATCTCCATCTCTTTTCTATTGCTACTTCAATGGTCACTGCTCCTCTGAACTGTCTGTTTGCATCCCTCCACCTCTATAACAGGTGCATAGCACCTGTCTAGCAACAAATTCTCATTCCTTTTCTGTCCAACTCGCTAATGCAAGTGTTGACCGTTACTCCCAGTCCTCCATTTATACAATAGGTCAACTCTGGAACTGTCTCCCTCTGTCTGTATTTTCTACTTCCTATGATCTCCAGTCTTTCAAACGCAGTATGTCCAGACATCTCAAAATGAACGTATCTTGAATTTGGCTCTCTTTTGTATTGTTTTTGTTCTTTTTCTTGGAAGGAATGGTTTGCGGGCTCCTGGCCTTTGGTTCCTTTTTTTTTGCATTAAAAAATAAATAAATACAGGCAGCGTTACTCACGTACAGTAAATCATTGCAACAACCCAACAATCACACTTGTGTAACATTGGCCTGGTGCTACATGATGTATAGGCCTACTGTAGGTCAATGCTTGGATGAGAGGTGATGATAGGAGGGGAGCACACGTGAACGAGTGGAAAAGACAGGTCTTTGAAGGGGTGGCGGGACCGCAACTGAACCAAAACAATGCTCTGCATGCTGGGGCAGCCATCTTGCCTAAGACAAGCGACAGTCACCTTGCGTGTGCCTGGCACTTCGTACGAAATTTTAAGAGGGCAATATCAGTTCAGTTCAGTTCAGTTGGTATGCAAGAGTACTGCCTTTGCAACAGCACTCCCTGATGTGTTCTTATCGTCATAGTGGGAAATTCATCGTAAATCGGATTTGGGGGTGGAACTTTTCTGATATCGTTGTACCGAATTATAGTGTACCAGATCAACATGTAACGAGTAGTGATTGTACTACCCTTGTACGAGGAGCTACCCAAAAGTTCTCGAAATTTGACAGCAGGGCAGAACCATTTGTTGTAAAGTGTGTGGAAGCTAGGTTGCAAGGTTGTTTGTTAGTGTGTCAAGGGGTGTGCAGAATGCATGCATTTTCTGCATGTGTGTGTATTTTTTTATCGCTGTGCTTGGGTTAGTTAGTGAATTTTATGATCTCAAAAATGGAGGATGTGAAACAGCAACGTGTGTGCACAAAGTTTTGTGTAAAACTTGGGAAGAGCATGGCAGTAACTCATAAAATGTTAAAACAAGAATTTGGTGGCATTTCTTGCAATTTCCTTGAGTTTCATGCAGACCTCCACACAATGCAGCTTTTGCTCATCAGTTAGGAACCTTGGGACAAACTAGGCAGCAATTTGTCTTATGTCAAGGCTGCCACACAAAATAGGTTGGCAAGTTCCATATGACTGGCTAACAATGTCACAAACATCGTGGATTATCCCCCTGCGATCTTCGAGGATGGTTGCACGAACTTTGGCCAAACTACAAGGAGTTGAACTTGTGGAAGGGCGACCAGAATGTGCATCGTCATCGGTTGACGTTCAGCCGTTTTTAAATGCTTAAACCATTCATGAGTTTGTGCAACCCACACAGCTATCTCTCTGTCTATCTATTGCCCGACGCCTTAATCCTGTAAGGGTTGGCCACAAACAAATCGCCTCCATGTCGCCCTGTCCCCTGCCATTTCATTGCCCTGCTCCCAACTCACATCCCCCACTCTCAAATACCTCTCCACTCCACCCCTCCATCTCATCCTTGTCCTCCTCCTCCCACTCCCCCCCTCCATCTCACTCACATACACTCTCTTCATCACTCTCTCACTTTCCATCCTCTCCACATGGCCAAACCACCTTAATGTGTTTCTCCAAACGCTTCTTATCACATCCACATCCACACCACAAAGCTCCCTCACTTCCTCATTCGTCAGTCTATCTCCATGTGACTCCAATTGCTCCTCTCAAATAACTCATAGCCACTGCTCTCACTCTTGACTTCTGTCCCTCCAACAAAGTCCAAGCTTCACTTCCATACATTAAAGCTGGTATCAGTATCAGAATACTGTCATTCCATGCTCACTTCCCTGTTTCTTATCACTGTTTTCAAGGAACCAGCAACCTTTCTTCCTTGCTGTACCCTTTCAAGCACTTCACCCTCTACACTTACATCCTCACTCATCACACTACCCAAGTACTTAAACACACTCACATTTTCCATTCCCCCCTCATCCAACCTCACTGTACATTCACGGACTTCACTTCTCTCGAAGACCATAACTTTACTCTTCCTTATATTCACCTTTAGATTCTGTATCTTACACACACTCCCAAACTCATCCACCAAGCCTTGCAGCTCCCCTTCATCTTCACTTAACAACACAGTATCATCCACAAACAACAGTACAGGGAGTTTCCAAACACTGCCCTCTCTCACTAGGGCTGCTCCAATATCCACTGCCCTAACTTGTCTCTCTTTTATAACCCCATCCATATACAGACTGAACAACCATGGAGACATGACACATCCTTGTTTCAATCCAACACTCAAACAGAAAAATTCACTCAGTTCACTATCCACACACACTGCAGCCTTAGCACCCTCATACATACTCTTCACAGTCTTCAACAACTTCCCATTTACTCCATATATTCTTAGTACTTTCCACAGTCCTTGTCTATCCACCCTGTCATAGACTTTCTCCAAATCCATGAAGCGTGCATACAACTTCTTTCCCTTCTCTAGAAACGTTTCCACTAAAGATCTAAGAATGAATATCTGATCTACACAACCTCCTCCCTTCCTAAAACCTCCCTGTTCTTCTCCAATTAATTCCTCTGTTATTTCCCTAACTCTATCAATAAATATCCTACCATATACTTTTCCCATTACACTAAGAAGACAAATGTCCCTAAGATTGCAACACACTATTTCTTCCCCGTTTCCTTTGTAAAGGGGAATAATTACACCTGACTTCCAATCCTCCGGGACTCTACCTTCCTCCCAGGCCAATCTGCACATCTTCCACATCCATTCTACTACTATCTCTCCCCCATGCTTCAGCATTTCACCACACACTCCATCAATTCCTGGGGTTTTCCCTGTTTTACCTTTCTTCACTGTTTCCACAACTTCCATCATACTGATTTCTTCCTCTGTTCTAACATCCCTCCTCCTCCCAGCCATTCCACAGCCACTTATACTCACATTACTTTCATTCTCTATGTTCAACAATTCCTTAAAGTGTTCTCTCCATCTGCTCACCTTTCCTCCCTTCTCCACTAGTAATCTACCATATTTATCTTTCACTCCCCAATTAAATTCTTTGGCACCCTGTCTAACTCTCTTTACCTCTTTCCAGAAAATTTTCTTACATTCCCTCCATTTTACACTCAAATTCCTTCCAAATTCCTCTCTTCTTATTCTCTCTTAATAATCTTTTCACCTCTCTCTTCCTCTCTACATATAACTCTCTCTTCCAACTCTTAACTTTTTCCACAACCCTGTTTCCCATCCACTCAGTATATGCTTTCTTCTTTTGTGCCACAGCCTCTCTCACATCTTCATTCCACCATGCTGTTCCCTGCAACCCCTTTTGTCTTCTCCTCACCCCATACACCACCTCACATGCTGCACAAATTTCTTCAAGAATATCCTGCACATACCTTCCATGTCCCCCATCTGCTCCAAGCCATATTTACCCAATTGCTCCTCCGTTTCCCTCTTATATTCTGCTTTTTTTCCATCCTCTTGTAACCCTTCCACCCTCCTTGTATGAACTACTTCCTCCTTGCCTTCCTTTCTTCTAATCTCCATTTCATTTGGACTCTGATTCTGACCACCACTTGGTGGTGGTCAGAAAGTCCAATCCCCCAACCTCTATATATTCTTGCATCCACTGCACACCTTCTCATCCTTTCATCCACACACACATAATCAATCATTGCCTTCTGTTCATTCAATTCATCACCCACCCTTCTCATCACTTGCCACGTATACCAATGGATCATTTTCTGCCCGAAGAGGGTATTGGCTATCACCAACCCTCTCCCGGCAAAAATGTCCACTAAAGCACTGCCATTCTAATCCATCTCTGTAGGCACACCCCACTCACCAACTACTCCATCCACCTTCACATTCCAAATTTTACCATTTATATCTCTAATCAAAACACTCTCTCATTCCTTTCAAACTTTACCATGCACACTGCCACATTTGTCCACAACTCTTCTCTCACTCTGCTTGCACAATCTTGCGTTAGCGCATACACACACACAATCGCCCAAATTTGTAGTCCAACTTTCAATTTTACCCACACAATCCTTGAGGCAACTGATCCATACCCTCTTATAGTCTCCTTCCATCTGTTACTCACAACAATACACACTCCTTCTTTTGCCCTCTCATTCTCACCTACTCCTGTGCATATACCCCATCCATACTCCCATTCTCTCACATTCTCACCTTGCCATTTAGTTTCAGTTAATCCACATACATCCACTTTCGCACCCTCAAGCACCTGGACATTCTTTCTTTCTTTCACGTCATCAAGCATTTTCACCAAATGCTTGTTTTAACATTGTAGGAGTTTCTGTTGCATGCTTCCTGAGTTCCACAAAAAATTTGATGCAGTCACATTGCTCCTTCATATCTTCCATTTTTGGAATCACAAAATTTGTAAACCAACCCAAACACAACGACAATAAAACACACACATGCAGCAAATGCATCCACCCTGCACAATGCCACTTGACACACTGACAAACAAAGGGTGTGTGCACTGCCACCTAGCATCCACACACTCTACAAAAAGTTGTTTCCGCCTTGCTTTCAAATTTTGGAAACTTTTGGGTAGCACCTTGTATTCCCTGCATGTTGTACAAGGCGACTAAAAGGGAGGGGGTGGGGGGTGGGGGCTGGAAATCCTACTGCCCTCTAGGTAGGGTCTGCCATACACTCTGACTCTGCAAGCACTGGATCTGATTATCAATGCTGACTCTTATCAACGCTGACCCCACCAATGCCGACTCTATCAATGCTGACCCTGCCAATGCTGACTCTATCAATGCTGACCCTGCCAATGCTGACTCTACTGATGCTGATTCTGCCAATGAACGCTGTATCTAGCACTGCCAACTCTATCAACATCGACTGCCAATGTTGTATCTATCAATGCCAACTCTGTCAATGCTGACTGCTGCCTTCTACCTTAATGCCATATACTGTAGCTATTTTTTTGGCTTGGTGCTAGTTCCTTATTATTCTTTCCTTCCTTCCTATTCTTCCTGTCACTTTTTAGTACTCTTCTTTCCACTTCAGGCGACATGCCAAATGATTTCCTTTAACCCAGGAAACAGTTTACAATGCTGGGTGGTAATCACACAACCACATAAAGGGGTGAAGCAGAACCTACGATAGTGCCCCCATTAACTCACTGGAGAGACGCAAATGCGATGTCCATCTGGGAAACAAACCTCCACACCCTTCTCCACATCTTGCTATAGCAAGGCATTGTCTACTACTGGGAAGCATTGACTGACTACACCAGACAACCCTGCAATGGCAGCTGACTGCCGCCAGTTGATGGGCCTGCTCTGCCAGACAAACCAGTTACTCAACAGCAACATTAACCATGAACAGTGTACAGCACGTTTCTTTCTGTGAGAAAAAGAAAACAACTGTACCTGGTGAGCCTTGTAGTGGAGGGAGTGTGCAGAGTGTGAAAGGGCTGCCTGGGCCAGTTTGAGAGCTGCGTGTGCTGTGCTGCATAACTCATCCAGACACAGCACTGGCTCCAATTGGCATTGGGAGTCTGAAGTAACAACTTTGTATCCCATTTTCTTCTTGCTTTTCACTGTTAAAGATTTTAATCCTGACCCCAGTGCACCACTCTTCTGAAACAGTGAAAACACTGTGGTTAGTAATGATGACATGTATGTACTGTTAACCCCTAAAGACTACAAAATCTCCCACCCTGACTATCCCTTCAGCCGCATATTGGGTCCGATTTTTTTACTTTCACCGAGGTAAATTTTGGACTTATAAATTTCATAAGCTTGAATTTACACACATGAATATGTATACAGTAATCCCTTTAAGACCCAGACACCCCAAATCCCGGACATGTTCGGCTTGGGATCTGGGATCTGGGACCCCCCCCTCCCCCCCCAAAAAAGGCCGATACAGTAAGACCTCACTATAATGGACTAATTGGGGCCCAAACCATTCTGGAAAATGTGAAATTCCGATAAAAGCGACATCCGGACTTCCCCCTGCAAATCTGGACTTTTTCCGATATATCAGACATTAGTCTGGATAGCATGAATGTTTTTTAAACTGTTCTGACTACCATTGCAGTACTATACTGTGTTATTACTTCACTACATTAATCAAATGGTATAATATATATAATATTACTGTACTGCACAATGATAAACATGTCTTTTATTTACCTTATTGTGGTGAACATACCTGAAGTGGTCAGGCAGTCCAGACTGCTTCTGGCTTTATTGGACTTTTTCTGATACAGAATATAGGAATTTAGTCTTGCAGCACCTAAAGTCCGCTAAAAACGAATTCCAGTCTATTGAAGTCCGTTATATCGAAGTTTTACTGTATATGTTCATCCCTAATCTAAATTTGCCGCACCGTGACAAACAGTTGTGTTTTGGTGTGTAGTTCCGGCAACGTCTGCTAGAGCGCCCCTGCATCCTCCGCATTTCCCGCCTACCTACCGTCGTGACTGCACGCTCATCACCATGGCTGCCCACGTACTCGTTTTTGTGGTGGTGTCCTACCTGGAATACCTCTCCACTAGACCACATGGGAATTTACAGTGTTGTGCAGTGTTAAGAAATCAAAGTTCAGAGTGCAAAGGATTAAGTGCAGAGTGCAATAGTGGTGTGTTGCAACTGGTGTGGTGCAGGTAAGAACAGAATGTGCTGTGTTAAACAATTATAATTCACATTGCGAAGGATTAAGTGCAGTGCAACATTGGATTACTGTACGTGCTTCAAGTGCACCTTCACCACTGTCACAGCCATAGAGGAGGCAGTTAATCTTCGCAACGGCCACAGACGTGTCGTAAGTACCCTGTACACTGCTAAATATTTTCCTTACTTCTAATTTCTCATTCTCTGGTTCCTTTTCATTTATTTTATGGTTTCTGTCCCTTATTTGTGTGAACAGGGTCTTATATATGTGCTGTGCAAGTCCAGCAGGGAGTTTTTTTTGGTGGCTTTCAAAGATAGGTTGGGCTGGGGGTCTATATGTACCTGTCCAGGGGTATTTTTCCCAAGTCCCAGACAAGACCAAGTCCCAGACGTTGCTTGGGCTCTATTACATTGGATCTTGGAGGGATTACTGTATTTCACTCTCATATGCCTAATGGTTACTGCACTATCGACCACTGACGATAAAAAGTCACCCCTCACATAAGAACGACCATAGGAAAATTTTAGGAAATACATTATTTTCGCCAAATAACCTTACAGGAATCACTAAAATCAATATGAATTATGTGCCTAGGTATGAAACAAGTTGATGGAATGAGCATGAAATAAAAAGAAAATAATCATGCAAGCTAAATATACCAGTATTTATTCAGCCTGTCTATGATCATCAGTATCAGGACTTTATGTAGCAGGAGCTGAAACTGACGACCACCAGACATCGGTTTTTAGGGGTTAAGCAGCTGTCACTAAGAATCTGTGAAACAATAATGTGATGGCACCCTACCAAAATCTTAAACTACAATAAAAACAACTTTACGTACAATTACTCCAACAAATCATAAGTTACTTAAAATCTCTGAAAACAATCACTCCTATCAAATGAGAGTAACAACAAACAACTCATATGCATGTGAACTATTCTTTCCAATGTTATACTGGGACCTTTAAAAAGGTGGAGACTGGAAATTAATTATACATAATAAAAATTGATTCTCTTGTTTTCATATCTACCTAACCTAACCAGACAACAGAGTAACTTATTATAAATGTAAATGCTTCTCACCAAGCTGTTATTGTTTATCATGAGATTAATGACATGAGATAAATATTTACTGGAAGAAATTTATCATCATAATCATCATCATCATCACTGCCTCCGTCTTTATTCCCAACTAAAGAATGAATACGTTTGGATTCAGGACAAAGAAAACATAAAAATGGATGAATAATCAACAACGTGTCCAGAGAAACTGGCCACAGAATCATTCGCACATTGTTCAAGTCTTTGGAATCTTGTCTCCACCTCATACCCATCAACTCATATTTTTTTCTTCTTCTTTACTGATGCTCTTCACATACACCAGCCAGTCATTCCTTTGACTATAAAACAAAGAGGAGACAATGCCATTATTAGCTTCTCCTTATTTATTTCATCCAACCAACTCAGTCCCTCAACTCTTACTTAGACTTCAGGCCCCAAACTCACCCAAACAGTCTACCCATTTCATCAACTAATCTAATCCATCCTCTTCATGTGACCATATCCACACATCGCACACTCCTGACTCCAAAGCTGTTGTGATCACTATGGTTTTTAATCCTGTTCACTCTAACCACTCCACACAAATTCCTCAATAGTCCCATTTCCACTGCTCAGACTCTTATATTTTCTCACTCATGTAATATCAATCTCACCCCCAGCCATGAATACGGGTACTGATGCACCTTCAAGCAATCCTCTTGCAGTGTCCGGATAATGTATTATATTCCTACTTACTGTTAACCTATTTCACTCTGCTCTGGGAAGATCCTTCAAAGTATAAGAGCTTAAACAGTGGCAGTGTACACAGTACAGTAATTTCCTCACCTTTAGTGTGACATGGTGCGGTCTCGGTGTGAAGTCTTCGATAACATGTGTTAAAAGGGAGGGGGAGGGAGAGTGGCGACCTTTAGACACCTCCAGGAGGGTCTCCAGGACAGAGTAAGCCACCATACGTGTTCTGTATCCACCTCTCACACTGTCTGCACTATAACACTTCACTACCAACATCAAAAGGTTCAATATGGGCTCCCAGTACAGGTCCACAGCTTCACCAATACTGCAAATTTGAAGGTGAGGTTAGGTTAGGGAGGGATTGGGTTAGGTTAAAGCTATGTTAAAGTCGTTTTAAAATGGTGTATCAGGTTAGGGATTAAGTTACCAATGATTAGCATTGGTTAATTACTCAGGTATCTCAAATCATTAACATCATCACCTTATATCCATGTTTATTGACACATGGTAGAAGCTGTCGTTCTTACTCAACCCTGGTCCATGTGATCGAACAGAAACAGCAACCACAGGTAAGCAGCCATGCCTATATGGTTGTCCCACAGGTTCCCTACAATGCTGATGTTGTGTTTCTTACAAGATGCTATCCAAAAGTTCCCAAAATATGACTAAAGAAGGTGAAAAAAAAAAAAGTATGTCAAGTTCTAATCACCACTGTCCCCTTTAAAGTTTTCGTTTTCGTTTTCGTTTTCGTTTTTAAAGGCTCCAACATGCTTGCATGTGTCGGCCTTGGTCACCTAATGGCGGCTCTCCATGCTGCACGATCCATTGCAGCCTCCCTGTTCAGTCCCTTAACCCTAAGGTCACACTTAATGACCTCGTCCCATGTCTTTCTCGGTCTACCCCTCACAACCCCACCCCCAATATTAACACTTCTCACCTTCCTCACCCAACTATCATCCCCCATCCTCTCCACATGTCCAAACCACCTCAATCTACCTCTCCTCATCACAACACCAATACAGTCCAGTCCCATCCTACCTCTCAACTCTTCCATTGTAAACCCAGCCCCTCCAGGCCTTGGACGCAGGGACGCACTGCACATCCACCTAATCACTGTCATTTCTGTACGTCTGAGCCGGCGAATGTCTTCCTCCTTCACTGCCCAGGTCTCACTGCCATACAGCATTACACTCCTAACACACGCTGCATACAAAGACCCCTTAGCACGTAGGGAGAGCCCCCTCAATGTCAGGAGAGGCAAGAGCTCCCTGAACTTCTTCCAACCACTTCTCACCCTAGCCACAGAGCTAGCTCCAGCCCCACCTCCAGCACACAACATGTCTCCTAAATAACAAAACTCTTCCACACACTCAAGAGATTCACCAGCAAGTTCAATTCTTTCACGTCTGACGATCTCCACCTGCTCACCCCGGCATGCCGTACACATAAAATCAGCATTATCTCGCAGTCTACCTCTGATACCACTACATCTCTTATGCACCCATTTATCACACACACCGCACAAGATGGAATTACTTCCCACGCCCTTGTGGCAAACTGCACATGGCCACTCTCCCTCGTCTTTGACAGTACCGCCACCAACCCTAGATATCATCACTTTTGTTTTATCTGCATTTACCCTTAAACCCTTTTGCCCCATACCATCTCTCCACTTCCTAAAGTAGTCTCCTTAGGCATGCAGACATCGATCCCATTGCTCCTCCCATAATCGGAATGCATTCTGGAAGTCCTTGAGCATCAGCTTGTACAGGACCTTCTGTGTTTCCTCCTTGATCTCTTTAATGGTGTCAAATCTTAGTCCTTTCAGCTGGATTTTCATTTCTGTACTTTCAGCTGGATTTTCATTTCTGGAAAGAGGAAAAAATCACAGGGGGCCAAATCCGGTGAATACGGGAGGTTGGGGACAACCGGGATGTTTTTTATGCCAAAAACTGCTGAACAACAACAGCTGTGTGTGCCGGTGCACTATCATGGTGAAACACCCACTTGTTTGTGTGTCATTTGTCTGGCAGTTTTCACCTCATGTCCTCCCAGAGCCATCTCAAATCGTCACAGTAGAACATTGCAATGACAGTCTGTGCTTGAGGAATGAATTCCTTGTGAACAATGCCCTCCATGTTGAAGAAAGCAATGAGCATTGACTTCACATTGATCTTGACCTGACATGCCTTCTTTGGTTGAGGAGAAGCTGGGCTCTTCCACTGCGATGATTGTTGTTTGGTTTCCAGGTCATACCCATAAACCCAATTTTCATCATAATTAATGACACTTGAGAGGAAGTTAAGGTTATTTCTGGCCATTTCCTTGAGCTCTGTGCAGACTTCCATGCGATGCTGCTTTTGCTCATCAGTCAGGAACCACAGGACAAACTTGGCAGTGATTCGTCCCATGTCCAGGTCGCCAAACAAAATGTTCCATACGATAGGCCAACGATGTCACAAATATCGTGAACAGTCCTGTGATCTTCAAGGATGGTTGCATGAACCATGGCCACACTGTCAAGAGTTGAACTGGTGAAAGGGCAATCAGATGAAAGGGCAATCAGAATGTGCATCATCATCTGTTGACATTCATCCATTTTTAAAATGCTTAAACTAGCAGTAGGTCTGTGTAATCCCTCAAGCATTGTCACCAAATGCTTGTTTTAACATTTTATGAGATTCTGCCATGCTCTTCCCAAGTTTCACACAAAACCTGATGCACACACATTGTTCTTTGACATCCTCCATCTATGAGATCACAAAATGCACAAACTAACCCAAACACAACAATAAAAAAAACACAAACATGCAGCAAAAGCATCCACTCTTCACAATGCCACTTGACACACTGACAAACAAAGGGTACATGCACTGCCACCTAGCATCCACACACTGTATGACAAGCAGTTTCTGCCTTGCTTTCAAATTTTGGGAACATTTGGGTAACATCTTGCAATGCGACATCTGCTGTGCAGTGCTCCATTTTGTGGGCTATGTTGGGGGGCCTATTCTACAAGATGACCACATGTCATCCATGATTCCACCCAACCCAAATCCAGGTTGGTAGCTGAGAAGGGCTGGGTGGTGTCCCGCTCTATGCATAGCTAGGTGAACTCAATCATCTCTATTTCAGGACACCTCTGATGCGTGAATGTCGTGTGGAAGGCTTGTACAGTAGTGTGGTGTTACAACCATTATGTTGTACTGCTCTGCATGTGAAGTGAGTATGTAGGTACTTCTTCACTGCTGGCACTGAAATGTCTGGAAGTGGGATACTGTTGTAGAGGATTTGATAACACTTGTGTGGTGATTGTTTTAAGTGCCTATGTGTGTTGTGTGTCTCTGTAGCATAGTGACATGGGTGTTGTGTGCTGGTACAGGCTGCTGCACAGAATTGTGTGCTCCTTATATATATTCACAGAAGCGGACTGTTGCACCAGATGAGCAGGGCAGTACTCCCATGGTGGATGGAAAGATGATGACGGGGAGAGCTGGAGCTCCTGTTTCATCAGCCCTCAGGATTAGCTCTTGACCATCCCCCTTTACTGAACTTTTTCAGTGTTTCAGTAACACAGAGAGTAGGCCAGTATGCTTTCCATACAAGTTCCTCTTACTGTCAACATCGAACCACATGCACATTACATACTTCACTTCCTATTCAAAATTTAACAAAAACAATGGCACCTAATAACCAAGCCTCAGAGTCCCCAGGGGGAGAGGACCATAAAGTCCCCTACTACCCGCCCCTCTCCGTGACAACCCTGAGAGTTTTCTGGAACCACTTCCTGACTCACTTCTTCTCCATTTCTGCAATATTAGCAGCCTTTCCTCAAACTTTCTCTCTGTTGAGCACCATCTCTCCTCCTCTAAACCTCACCTTCTCTTCCTAACTGAGACTCAGCTGTCTGATGCAACTGACTGAAACCTTTCTCTGTATCTTCCTACTTTCTCTATAATCATTTCAAAGCCAAAGGTGGCTGTTGCATAAACGTACGCAACGACATATCTTGCTCTCATGTTCCTGAACTTGACTCTTCTGAATTCTCTACTTTCTGGCTTTCACTTTAATGTCATTCTCTGACTAAACATATCTGTGCTGTTTACTTATACCCTAATTCTACTGACTGTGAATAATTCTCTGACTATCTTACTTCTAAGAAGGAAAATGTCCTATCCATTCCTCCATTCTCTGAAATCTCCATTCTTCGAGAATTCAATGTTCACCACCACCTTTGGCTATCGTCTCCTTTCACTGATCCACTTGGTGAACAAGCCTACATCTTTTCTGTCCTTAATGACCTAGAGCAGCTTGTACAGAACCCTACCCGTATGCCTGACCGCCTTGGAGAGAGTTACAACATACCTGACCTCTTTCTTACAACTAATCCTTCTCCTTACACTGTTAAGCTCTCCTCTCTGCTGGGCTCCTCCAATTACAACCTTATGACCTTAACCTGTCCTACTGCTCCAATAAGGCCTGTGGACCCTCCCAACAACCGTCACTTGTGGCATTTTGGAGCTGCTGATTGGGAGGCCCTCAGGCAATACTTCTTTGCTTTTCCCTGGAATGATTATTGCTTCAATGGCCGGGAGCCATCTGAGTGTGCCTTGCGCATTACAGAAGTTATTCTCTCGGGTATGGAAACATACATTCCTTTCTCATATCCTTTGACAGAGAAAAAAAAAAAAAAGTTTCATCACACTTGTTCTAATGCTGTCCATAACAAGGAGACGGCCTACAAATGGTACCGGAGCCAACCTACTCCTTAATCTCATCTCTTTTATGTTTCTGCCGGGAATCATGCTACGTCTGCTCTTTGTTCTCCTAAAAAATAATTTCATTCATACTAAATGCACTGAACTCTCCAACTCGAATTCTTCTCGCTCCTTCTGGCACCTTGCCAAAAATCTTTCTGGCAACTTTATCTCATTATCCTTCCCTCCTCTTTTCCACTCTAACAGTTCTACAGCTGATTTCTTCTACTGATAAAGCAGATTTCTTCACTCAGACTTTCTAATCCAATTCCACCTTAGACAATTCCGGTGCTGATCCTCCATCACTTCGCCCCTCTGACTTCCTCATGGCTGACATTAAGATTTCTTCAATTGAAGTACTTTCTGCCATCACTGGCCTCAACACTAACATGGCATATGGGCCTGATGAGGTCCCTCCTGTTGTCCTCAAGAACTGTGCCTCTGTGCTCACAGCCTGCCTACATAAACTCTTTTGCCTTCGTCTGTCAACTTATACCTTTCCTTCTTGCTGGAAGTTTGCTCTCATTCAGCTCGTCCCAAGGAAGAGTGATCATTCCAACCCTCTAATATTGCCCAATTGCTTTAACATCCTGTATTTCAAAAGTTTTCTTAACAGAAAAAGTAAAGCATCTTTCCTATCACAACCTTCTTTCTGATCACAAGTATGGGTTCCGTCAGGGACGCTCCACTGGCAACCTTTTCACCTACATTTCAGACTCCTGGTCATCTTCCTTTTGGATCTTTGGCGAAAGCTTTGCCATTGCACTTCACATCTCAAAGGCTTTTGATCGAGTCTGGCATAATTCTTTAATTTCAAAACTGCCCTCTTATGGTTTCTAGCCTTCCATCTGTGCCTACATCTCTAGTTTCTTTTCTGGTCATTCTATAGCTGCTGTTGTAGGTGGCAAACGTTCTTCTCCTAAAGCTATCAATAGTGGTGTTCCTCAGGGCTCTGTCCTATCACAAACTCTCTTCCTTTTATTCATAAATGACCTTCTATGCCAAACATCGAGCTCTATCCACTCATACGTTGATGACTCTACCCTTCACCTTTCCATTTGTTTCCTGCAGCACCCAGTTACTTCAACAAACAAAGGATGAGGCTATGGTACACCTAATGTCTGACTTTGCTCACATCTCTGATCAGGGTAAAAGTAATTTTGTTGTTTTTAATGCATCAAAAACTCAGTTCTACCATCTATCAACCCGACAAAGTTTTCCACAGGAGTACCCTCTAATTTTTAATAACATCCAGCTTGATCCTGCATTATCTTTAAATATACTTGGAGTTTCATTCTCTTGGGATTTGTCTTGGAAAGAACATATTACCTCTCTTGTAAAATCTGCTACCAAGAGATTAGGAGTGATAAGCAGACTCTGTGCCTTCTTTACCCCTGCACAGTTGTTGACTTTATACGCAGGTTTTATCTGCTCCAGTGTATAATACAACTCTCATGTGTTGGGGGGGCTCCCCACATACAGCTCTTCTCAATAAGGTGGGGCTTAACCCCTTAAACGCGGCCATGAACAGTCGACCTCCCCTGAGTGGCGGGGTTGTATCGAGGTCTGAGTACCTGTAGGAAAATATTAGCCAAAAATCAGAGATTAACACTAGAACATTATACTTGGTATGGCAGATAGTACTTACATTCAGCTTTCTCCAGAGACAGGTGTTGAGCCTTCGTGGACTACCCAAGGACTTGTGGAGACTTGCAAAGTTGGGTAACCAAATCTTCACTTTCACACCTCCAGCAACCCGGTTTCCCCCTACCACAGCCTCATTCTGTCACAGTAAACTTTATACTACAACGTAAAGGTAGTTTGGAATCCGTATTTGTACAATAAGCACTGAAAATAAGGCTAAAATCAACGGAGCGTACAGCTGACATGCACCGCGGCGGCGGTCTTCCCGTCACTCATCAAACATTTCCATTTTCACAGCAAAAAACATGTATACTACATTATTTTCAATCATATTACTTCCCAAAAGATCACCACGGCGCGCTTTTTATTCTGCCTTGCGCCCGCCACTTTATTCTCGTTCCTGTCGGCCGCTTGCACTGACTCGGAAGAGCTAGAACTCGCCATAATGTCACTTTGAAAGCCTGCGGTAAACTGACACTAAACAGGGGCAAACCGTGAGAAAAAAAGCTAGTGTTACAACTGGGGAAACAAGCATTTCCTATTAGCATAAACTGCTTGTGAGAGGAGAGCGCAGATTTACAGTTCTGAGCACTCAGAGCGCTGCCATGTATCACAGCCAGGCTGGCCGGGCCGTGGGGGGGGGGGGGACGGGAAAAATGCGATACTTGGCAACAACTGAGGTCAGTAGTACAAAGGTAAATATGCTAATTGTAGCTAAAGGGTGGTGGTACTGACAGACAATACCAGCTGGAGCCTGCTTGCCCGCGGTTATTCAAAATTTACTAGAATCACAAATGCGACGATCCGCCGTTATGTCCTTTTTGCCGAGTGTCGCAAACGAGACGATCCGCGTTTAAGGGGTTAAGGCTTTTTGTGTTATGAACTCTCCTTTTACCGAATCTCTTCAACCTCTGTCTCTTCGCCACACTGTTGCATCTTTATCTCTTTTCTACTGCTAGTTCAATGGCCACTGCTCCTCTGAACTGTCTAATTGCATCCCTCCACCACTGCGAGGGGCACGTAAAACCCATCTAGCAACAAACTCTCATCCCTTTTCTGTCCAACTATCTAATGCAAGAGTTAACCATTGCTCCCAGTCCTTCATATATGCAATGGGTCAACTCTGGAACTGTCTTTGTCTGTATTTTCTACTACCTATGAACTCCAGTCTTTCAAACACTGTGTCCAGGCATCTACAAATGTACGGATCTTGAATTTGGCTCTCTATTATCTTGTTTTTGTTTTTACTTGGAGGGAACAATTTGCAGGCTCCTGGCCTTTAGCTCCTACTTCCTTGCATTTGAGAGAGAGAGAGAGAGAGAGACGTGGGGGAGGGATAGTCTCTGACAGGGAGGCCTTCAAGTTTCAAAGTGTAAATAGGCTGTGGGAATGGTTTTGGTGCAGCCAGAAGTGATGCGCAGGGCACTGTTCTGTATGATATGTAAGGTGTTAAATTGGGCATTAGAGAGAATGAGGGCCCATGCGAGGCAAGCACAGAACATCATTGATTTAACCCATTGTTTTCAGAGTAAGGTGAGCCTTTCTTTTTGCTGCCCAATGTCTGGTCCTGTAGTTGCCCTGAGTGTAATGAGCCTGAGGGTATCTTGCCTCTTGATGGTTTGCACATGGTCTTGAAGGTGCCTGCGGTGTCATAAGTCACTCTAAAAATCTTAGTGGAGAGGGTGTGTGGCACATGGGCATTGTTAAGTGTGATAAGGAAAGAGTGTTGGTGTTTGCGTTTGCTGCTGGTGATAAGTGTGGTGGTAGATTTGGCCTGGTTGATCATCAGCCTGTTGTCTTCAACCTAAGTCTGTAGTGCAATGAGTTGGTCTAGTTTTAGTGTGCAGGTTGTATCTGCAGTGTGGTGCATGGTTGTTATTGTGATATCATCAGCATATGAGGCAACATTTATTGGTGTCTGGGATGTGGGCATGTCATGCACGTACAGGGTGAAGTGTGTGGATGAGAAAATGGATCTCTGTGGAACTCTACTAGGGAAGTTTCGTGTTGGTGATGACTTGCCCTGGAATGTAACATGTGCTTGTCTACCATATAAATAGTTGGCAAGCCAGCATTTGGTGTTCCCCATATTTGTATTGTATATTATTGGTCAATAGTTTGCATCGAGGGATATCATCAAAGGCTTTCCTAATATCTATTGCTGTGAGAAGTGTGCATTGTGCAGGTGTCACAGAGTTGATGACATCAAGTGCTTGCTGTATGAGAGCAGTTATTAAGATGTTTGCTGAGTGCAGAGCTCTGAATCAATGTTGTGAAGGAGCAAGGGGGACATGGGGTGCAACTCTGTTAAGAATGAGTTATTTAGTTTTGTTGGATTGTGTGCTACATACTGTTCTGGATCTGTATGAAGAATGGAGTGTAGCGTCTTTGTCTGAATTAAGCACAGAGATGATTATTCCGTGTTTCCAAATACTGGGAATGTTACAGTGTGCATATGAGTAGTTACTGATACATGTTGCTGATGCCATCTGGCCCTGTGCTTGTACAGTTTTTCGTTTCACTGATGATGTTACATGTCTTTTTTAGAGTGAAGGGGGTTGCAATTTGGCTGAGTGGAAAGCACTGCTTATGTTGAGAGGGTTGTTTTTCAGACTCAGTGCATGTTGATGTTAAGTGACTTATGTTTGCATAGTAGTTGTCAAGTATCAAATTTGTTTGCTTGTTCTCTGAACGAAGGCTTGGGTGTTCAAGAGGATGGTGGCATGGGCTTGGAAGTACACATTTGTGATTCAGTGATACAGTACTGTTAAATATTTTGTAGTGCCGAGAGGTGTCTGTGGTGTAATTAAGTGCTGTTACAAAGGCCTTACAGTTTTCCTTCCCCCCCCCCCTCCATTTGGGAGGGGGACTACAGTAATTCTGTTGCTGATCCCACTGTTTAGTTCCTGGAGCCTTGTGATGGTGTCTTGTGTCTGTAGGAAAGGTGATCTGTGTTAAGTTTTCTGTGTTGTCTTCTGCTGCCTCATGGAATGTGGTGTTTGCATTGCAATGAGTACGATGTTGAAAAAATGTGCCTATTACTGTTGGTGATGGGTGTGCTGTTTAGTGTGTTTAAGCGCTGTTCTGTTTCTTCAGTATATATTGTCCTGTCTGCTTTCTTGTAGTAGTACACAGTGTATGTGAGGCGTGATCACTCTGGTTTGGATTTTGCTGACAGTGCAGATGAGCCTTCCCACAGTGCCACCATTACCCTGGGTGGAGAGCAGCAAGTGTGACTCCTGCCTGGGTGGAGAAAAGCATATGCGGCTCTTGCCTGGGAGTTGAACCCCTCACCCTGGTCCAACCTGGCAGGATACTGTATCTCACACAGGGCAACTGCCACCTATGCTGTTTTTTATGCCCTGCCTGATAGTACATTGGTAGAATACACCAACTGAAGTGCGAGTATTGCCTTGCATGCAAATACAGCAGCGGTTCCCAACCTGGGAACCATGGCCCCCAAGGGGGCCATGGGACATTGACTGGGGGGCCATGGGCCTTATTGGTAATATAAGATATTATAAGGTATTTGGTCTGGGTAAAACCTGACAGAAATCAAGTATGAAATATACCTTACTGTGCTAGTTTAGCCTTAAGTATATTGGGGTAATTACCGTTTTCTGCACAATATCAAATATTAAAAATATATAAATATATGATCTGAGTTATATAGGGGCCATGGAGCTTCTCATAATTTTCTCAGGGGGCCACAGGACCAAAAAGGTTGGGAACCACTGAAATACAGTAACCTCCCACTCATTCGTCGGTGCATTTATTGACATACGTCATCATTCATCTAGGCAAAAAACCTGGCTGAATTAAAGTAATATCCACCTCTGACTATTAACTGGCAGCATACATGGAAAATGAATTTTTCATACTGAATTTTTCAAACTGCAATATTGCATGTTCACTTTTTCATCACAAATTACTCCAAGTACAGTACAATCAGACCAGAACTTCCACAGAACAAGCATATATGCCCCTAGCTTATTCACAAGGGGGGGGGAGGAATGCAGCCATAGATCTTTGTGCAAAAGCATGCGTGGTGTCACGTTTCTCCAGCTACCAGTGTCAGTCCTTATGTGTCTCGTGATCACCGCACACTGCTTCATACTGATGCATCTGTGATATCCTGCTCCTGCTCTGTCACTATTCTTGGCACCATGTCCCCTATAAGGAAGTCTACTGATGCTACTGGACCCATCCCTAATTGGTTGAGGGGGGTTATGACGCTGCCCGACAAGATTGGGGTCCTAGATAATCTTGCAGAAGGTAAAAGTGCATCGGTCTGACAGATGTTTCAGTGAGTCCACAGTGCACTTCACAATGAGTAATGACATGAAAATTCATGCAACATTTGTGGCCAGTGCCCCTGTAAGTGCCAAGATCATCCCATCAAGTAACGGACAACAGAGTTGTAAGGATGGAAAATGTACTGTTCACCTGGATCCAAAATAAGCACAAGAAGGTTGTTCCTATGGACTTGTTGCAATTAAGGGCAAAAGAATGGAATTTTTATCAGGCTTCTGATATCCTGAATATCTGTATGGAATATTAATATATCCTTTTCTCAGACCCGATGCATTTGCAAATATCTCATAACATATTCCTCGCAAATGTTTGGGGCCAACTGCATACTGTATACAAAGTAGTATAGGTCTCCCTTGTTACTGACCAGGGTTATGTTCCTAAGGTAATACCAGTACGCAAAACTCTTCGATACTGATTTTCTTATAGACATACTTATTCATTCATTACAATGAGACCTCACTTTAATGGACCTGTTTAAACTTCGGATATAACAGGCCCCTCGACCCCACCAAACAACTTTGGTTATATACCAAACCAAGGTCCAGTATAAGGAGCACATCCATCCAGCAAATTACTGGTCAAACTTGTTACATATCAAACCCAGGTCTAGAATTAGGAGCACGAGCAGCAATCTACTGGACAGCCAGGTGTGAGATGGTGGACAATGGAGACACGGGATGCATCGCAAGAGCCTTGAGTCACGCAAGGTGAATCACATGATCTACGTGTGGGTGGCAGGGCAATTCCCGGTTCAAGCACCTAATTTGTCCTCATTATTGTCACATTGCCATCTACCAAGTTCTTGTATGACTGCGTGTCTACCCTAGTGTATTTGTGCATAATGGCCTCTAAGGGTTTAGAAACACCACCATTAGCAAAACCATCAAAATGTTAGTCTACGAGGATACCCTTGTCCATTACACCTTAATACAAAAAATAAAGGAACATGAGCATGGTGTGCCACATAGTGCACTAACAATGAAGCATGCTGTTAAGAGGGGTACAATCCATAACATTATCATGGTCAAAAAAAAAAAAAAAAAAAAAAAAAAAAAAAAAAAAATTGGTCTCATAAAACGATGGGGTGGCATCAGAAGAAAACCTATCGCATAGTGAGGTCAATATAACATGAGTTATATTAAACACTAAACAATAAATAATAAAGGGCTTTACTCAGCAATGTCACTGATCTCACTGTTCTTGTATATGTTACCTCAATATTTGCCACAAAATAACATAATCTACTAACTTCCCTACACTAGACAGGATGCCTTGGAACCGTTGTTCCTTAACCACCAAACAGTGTGTAACAAAAATGTATACACAAACACATGGCCACACCTACCACTCAAAAATTTCAGCAACACTGCATCATCTATGAACTCAATCAGATGTTCATGCCACAAAAACTTCTCATTCCAAAGAGATATGAACTTGCACTTAGCCAGACTACAGTATAACCACCATGCTTTTCTCACACTACAACATGATTACCAACCTCATCTACCTCACTTTTGCAACACTGAAAACTTTCAACAGGTCTCAATAACAGACCTCTGGGGGCACCCGACGGAAGTGGTCATATTTCTCTAGTCCTTCAGGTTCATGTCCAGATGAATTTGAGGCCACAACATTTCACCGGGTATTATACAAAGGAGTTGAACAAGGCCTACCTGAAGAGAATGTCCTGGAGCAGAAGCAGTGCATGCTGCTGAATGACAGGCAAGAGGAAGGCCACCAATTTGTGTTCCTGGCTCTGGTATTTTTGCACTACTGACAGTTCCAGCTGAAAGACAGAATTTCAGACAGTGGATAAAAATTTTTACTGTAACAAAAAGTACAGGCTAAGCATTTCATATTAAAGGCAAAAATTATTTGTATGAGTCAACAAGGGCAGAAGATGGCAAACTAAGAGAACATTTTCCTATGCAGAGGAATAGAGCTGTGATATTTTATATGACCTATGCACCAAGCAATTTTCATCAAATGTGGAAACTCCTTTCACAATGAAGGGGTTTATTAGGGCTAAACTTTCACTTGAAAGAGTCCATTCTAAGCTAAATAAAATAATCAAGAGAGGGCAGGAATAAAATGAAAAAGTCATCCTTATGCTCTTTGAGTAAAACAGTACATCCACCATCATCCAATCTTATGCTGCCCAGGGCAAGGCAAGTTGGTCCTGACATTTAAGATGATAGTGACAAGCCTCACTCAACCCTGAGTGGCATTATGTGAGCAATAAACCCCAACCACCCCTTGGATATAAACCTACACAAGCTCAATCCGACTGGAGCACCTTAATTACCCACTAAACTACCAGGCACCATAATTTGGTTATATGACTACCACCCAGTGCAGCAAATGGTTTCTTGGTGTACATGAAACCATTTGGCTTGTCACTCAGTGTAGAGTCACCCATAGGCAGAAGGGAGAGGAAAGAATGAAGGAAAGAAAGACAGACGAGGAAGGAAGGAAGAGAGGGATGGGCATGCACCCGAGAGCAGCAACTACTTGGAGTGAGTGGATGGTAAGCGCCCTCATCAACCAGTGACAAAACATTCCTCAAACTGTACTTGTGATGTGTTTTTGCCCCTCAGCCACATGTCCCATATATTTTCTCTGCTTAATGTTAGACAATTTCATTAAGGTGAGGCCCCTCATGAAGGAGTAAAAAATAATCTAAGGTACATTAAACTCTTTGCGTGAGGATACTGAACTAATGACAGTCAATGTAAGTACTGTACAGTCAATCCTTGAGTAAAGTCCTTGAAATACGAAAACTCGAAGTACGAATTTCCGATGGTACGAAAGCGATAAATGTAGGACAAATTCCACAATACGAAAGTATCTGTCTCGATGGTACGAAAAACGATACGAGTGGAAATACGAAAAATTCAAAATGGGCACGCTGCACAGTGTCGCACTTGCTTGCGGCGAGAAAACGAACTAACCCCTCTCTGGTAAACACATTTTCGTGCGCTTCCCAGTCGAGTCACATCCATCCTCTCCTCTCAGCTTCGCTGTAAGTTACGCTGTTTTTCACTGTTCTTCACCTTTTCGTATTTTCACCATGCCTCCCCAGCGCCCGGCATCATCTCCAGCATCCAGGGAACCAGGTGCAAAGAAGAAACAGCATTGTACTCTCACTCTTGAGAGGAAATTGGAAATACAGTAGTTAGATTGATTTATTTACCGGTAAATGTACAATGAAAGACACAACTATCTTCAAAGTTCAGTCTGAAGAAAATTTACACCAGGCGACATACAATGAAAACCCTGTTTCTACTAGTGTGTGCTTCAAATGGTTCGATTTTTCCATGCTATAATCGTCAGATTTTGGGAAGATACTTGTGTCTTTCATTGTACACTTGAAGCAGCAGAAAACCCTTATCAATTCAATGCATAATCCTCCAGCTTGTTTCTGTAATTTTCTGACAACTTTCAGTTTGGCAAATTACTTTTTCTTGCTGAAAAATTTCCTCCCCGTTATTATCGTCACTTTCCCCTACGATCGTTTCCAGCGCAGTGGAAGAAGCTCAATGTGCTCAAAGGTGGATATCATTTCCCAATTTCCCAACTGGAGGTTAGGTTAGGTTAAAATTATTAGGTACAGATAAGCTCGGTTATGCCAGGTTTAGTTAAACACTTAGGGAAGAACACTCCTTTCCGCCATTATGTTAACGAAATAAACAAGAGTTGTCACACGAAAACAGCTAAAAATGACGGGGAAACATATTTAATAAGAAACGTTTACTGTATTTACCAACCCAGAAATAATCTGAAAAATATAACAGACTATCAGGAAGAACTGATTTGGTAAGGTGCTTTTACTGCCCTCTGTGGCGGGGGGGAACACAATCTGGCCGCACAATGGGGTGGTACTACTACTCTGCAGCCAGGCTGTGTTAGGAAGAATACTGCCACCGTATTCCCTGCGTGTCGTAAAAGGCGACTAAAAGGGGCAGGGTGAGGGGACTAGAGACCCCCTCCTCTGTTTTTTAGTTCCTAAATAGAGACAGGCCAGAGAAAGGGTTGGGGGATGGAGTTATCCCCGTACCCTGAAGATTGGGTCTGTGAATGTGCATGGATGTAGTACGATTGAGGCTAAAAGGGAGGAGATTGGGAGAATGTTTGTGAGAAGAAAGTTGGATGTGTTAGCTTTGAGTGAAACGAAGATGAAAGGGAAGGGTGAGTCTATGTTTGCAAGTGTGAATGGAAGATTGTCAGGTGTCGATAGAGGAAGGGCAAGAGAAGGTGTGGCCTTGTTAGTGAGTCCGGAAGTACAGCAGTGTGTGATTGAATGGAAGGAGGTGTCATCGAGACTGATGTGGGTGAAAGCGAAATTTGAACGTGAGTTGTGGGTGTTTGTGAGTGCATATGGGCCTGGTAGTGAAAGGGATGAAGAAGAGAGGGAGTCATTCTGGAATGATGTTGATGAGTGTCTGCAGAGTTTTGGAACGAATGTGAATGTGGTAATGATGGGAGATCTGAATTTTAGAGTGGGAAATGTAGCAGTTGAAGGTGTAGTTGGTATGCATGGTGTGCCTGGAAGAAATGAAAATGGGGAACGAATGATGACGATGTGTGTTGAGCGAGAGATGGTGATTGGAAATACTTTGTTTGAGAAGAAAGATATTTATAAGTATAGATGGGTGAGACAGGAGGGAGGAAGGGTTGTTGATAGAGCTTTGATGGACTATGTGGTTGTGTCTAGGAATGTAATAGGAAGACTGTTGGATGTGAGAGTTCTGAGAGGGGAGGGTGGAGGTATGTCTGACCACTACCTGGTGGAGGGAAAGTTAAGAGTAGGTAAGAGATGGATGAGAGCTAGGAGGGTTAGGTGTGGCAGGGAGGTTTTGAAAGTGAGTGAGTTGGATAAAAGAGAGAAAAAGATAGAGTATCAGGAGAAATTGAAAGATGAGTGGAACACAGTGAAAGATCGGGAAAATGGCAGTGTGGAGGAGGAATGGCAGTTGTTTAAGAGTGCTGTGGTGGGGCATGCAGAAGAGGTGTGTGGTGTGAGACGTGTGGGTGGTGGTGTAAGAAAAGGAAGTGAATGGTGGTGCGAGGAAGTAAGTATGGCTGTGGTTGAGAAGAGACGTGCATATGAAGTGTGGCTGCAGAGGAAGGATGAGTTGTCATATGAAATGTATAAGGAAAAGAGGAATAGAGCAAGAAGGGCTGTGCATGATACTAAAGTGGCAGCAGATGAGAGGTGGGGTAGGCAGCTGACAGAATTTTCAACAGAATAAGATAATGTTTTGGAAGGAGGTGAAAAGGGTGCGAAAGGGAGAGTCTGGGAAGGAAGAACAAGTAAAAGCAGAGGATGGAGGGATGTTAATTGAGATGGATGCAGTAAGGAAGAGGTGGGCAGAGTATTTTGAAAGATTGTTAAATCTAGAGGAGGAAAGGGTGGCTGAGATTGTGGCGGATGGAAGGGTGCAAGGAATAAATGTGTTGGGAGAGTTCAATGATTCTTTGATCACGAAGGAGGAAGTGGAGAAGGCAGTAAAGGAGATGAAAACAGGGAAAGCTGCAGGTATGGATGGGTGTGCTGTGGAATGCCTGAAGGGTGGTGGAGTGACTATTGTTGACTGGTTAGTAAGATTGTTGAATGTGTGCTTTGTGAAAGGTATGGTGCCAATTGACTGGGCAAGTGCTTGTGTGGTCCCGTTGTATAAAGGCAAGGGTGATAAGTATGAATGTACTAGCTTTAGGGGTATAAGTCTGTTGAGCGTTGTAGGTAAGGTGTATGGTAGAGTGTCAATTATGAGAGTTAGAGAGGGTACAGAGGGAGTGACTGGTGATGAGCTGCGTGGCTTTAGGAGAGGGAGGGGACGCGTGGATCAGGTGTTTGCTGTGAGACAAGTGTGTGAAAAGTATTTAGCGAAAGGCAAGGATGTGTTTTGGGCATTTATGGATTTAGAGAAAGCGTATGATAGAATTGATAAGGAGGCTTTGTGGACTGTTTTAAAATTCTATGGACTTCATGGTAGGTTATTAAAAGGGGTGAAAAGTTTTTATGTAAATAGTAGAGCGTGTGTAAGAGTGGGAAATGCTGTGAGTGATTGGTTTCCCGTGAGAGTGGGGCTGCGACAGGGATGTGTGATGACGCCTTGGTTGTTTAATATTTACATGGATGGTGTTGTAAGGGAGGTGAATGCAAGAGTTTTAGGTGGAGGTCTGAGTCTGGTGAATGTTGATGGTGGAGAGTGGAATCTGAAGCAGCTGCTGTCTGCAGATGATACTGCACTGGTGACTGATTCAGAGGAGAGATTGAGACAGTTGGTAGATGAGCTTGGAAGGGTGTGTGAAAGGAGGAAATTGAAAGTAAATGAGAATAAGAGTAAAGTGATGAAGTGTACGAGGTTGGTAAATGGTAGGGGGATGAATATAGTTTTGAATGGCGAGTTGCTTGAGGAGGAAGTGTGTTTTAAATACCTAGGGTCACATGTTGCTGTGGATGGAAGAATAGATGCAGAAGTGAAGTTTAGAATAAATGAAGTAGGAAAGGTGCTGGGAGGAATGAAAAAAGTGTTTAGATGTCGTTCGCTTAGAATGGATGTAAAGAGAAGGCTGTATGATAGTGTTGTGGTACCGACTGCGTTATATGGGGCTGAAACATGGAATATAGGTGTAGCAGAGAGGAAAAGTTTGAATGTAATGGAGATGAGGTGTCTGAGGAGTATGTGTGGAGTGACGCGTATAGATCGAGTGCGAAATGATGAAGTGAGAAGAACTGGAGTTGTTCGGGAGATAGTTGGTAGAGTTGAGCAGAGGGTGTTGCGATGGTTTGGGCATATGGAGAGAATGGATAATGAGCGATTGGTGAAAAAGATAACTAGATCTGATGTGAGAGGTGTAAGGTTGAGAGGAAGACCACGAATAGGATGGATGGACAGTGTGAAGAGAGCACTGGATGCGAGAGGAATCTCTGTTGAGCAAGGAAGAGTGGCTGTGCGTGACAGAAATAAATGGAGAGAAATTGTGAACGAATAAGTGATGACGCAGCCCTGAGGGGATATTCTCCCGCATTTGGTCTGATCAGCTAGTCAGGTCAGGTGCGGGTAAGGGGATGGGTCTGTTATGATGTGGCAGGGGTAAACCAGTTCTGCTGTCGGGCCCTGCTGCTGATGTCACTGATTGCATTGCGCAGTTGACCCTTGTGCGGTGTGGTGCGGTGAGGATCTGTCCGTTCTCCCCTTTGGGGCTAAGATGCAAATGAATGTGTTTGAATGGACGAGTAAATGGGGAGTGTGTCGTCCTGTCTCGGCTACCTCCCTTTCCTTGGGGGAAGCAGCCTAGGTATATAGATAGATAGATAGCTTTTACTGCTTAAAGTAAAAAGTAAGTTTAGCCCCCTTAGTGGCTGTGGGTTCAGATATTTGCATGCTCCTGTGGTCGGCCTTGGGACCATTCTTTCAAAGTTCTAAAATCAATTTGTTTTTCTTACATATGTATGGTCGGCCTTGGGACCATTCTTTCAAAGTTCTAAAATCAATTTGTTTTTCTTACATATGTGAAAAAGACTCGTCTGGCACATCTGGCTTCCCCCCCCCCCAAACCCATCCTGTGATTTGCTATGATTCGCGTAAGAATTAATAAAATTAGGATGCGTGTTACATCAGCATGTATACATCGGCCGAAAACATCTGGGACGAAGTGAACTGTGAACGCCAGACTGCTTGAGGTGGTAGAGTAGGGTCGTGTAAGCACACCAGTGACCCTTATTCCCTTCCCATAATTGCTCGCAGTTTTTTTAGCTCACCCTAACTCAACGTCATTGACACCAGTACAGTAAGGCGTTGCTCAGGGCCAGCAGCTATGAAGGCGATAATGGAATACATTATTGTTTGTATCAGTCCTCTCTCTTTCACTCATACACATAAGAACAAACAAAAGAATGAGCAGTAAATGTACACTAACTCTAAGGAGCAGAAATAACTGTGCTCAGTCGGTCCAAAATATATTGGGAAGAGTGATACCGAATGAAGAATGTGGAACTGAATGCTAACCTACGAGAACATGTGGGACGAAAGAGTAATTTTTTTCTGATTTGCAAATACTTTTGTTCCATATCGTCTCTTAAAATTGTAAAAACCCATAATCTTTCGTGTAACCATACTCCAATTCAGTTCATGTTCCTCTAGTTTGTCTTCTATATTTTTCTGACTATTTTGAGGGTGGTAAATTATGTTCTCTTGCTGAAGGAAACTTACTCAGAGTTAGGGCGCATGTAACATAAGCATGTAAACATCGGTGTGGAGTGGAGAGAATGCCTGACTGATGGGATGGTAGAGTAGGGTCACGTACACACACCAGTGACCTTCGTTCCCTTCACGTAATTGTTCGCAGTTTTTTATAATGCCCTAACTCAATGTCACTCACACCGAAACAGTGAAGTGTTGTTCAAGGCTGGCAACTACGAAGGGGTTAATGGAATACTGTATGAAAAATTCAAAATGGGCGCGGTGCATAGCGCCTCACTCGCTTGCTGAGAGAAAACGAACTAACCCCTCTCTGGTAAACAAATTTTCGCGTGCTTCTCAGTTGAGTCCACGTCCCTCCTCTCCTCACAGCCTCGCTGTACGTGAGGATATTTTTGCAGCCCTTCACCTTTTCGTATTGTTTCGCCACGTCTCCCAAGCGCCCTGCATCATCTCCAGCACTTTGGGAGCCCGCTGCAAAGAAGCAGCAGCACCGTATTCTAATTCTGAAAAGGAAATTGGAAATTATAAGACCCCATGAGGAGGGGCAGGGAGTCTCGGAGACTGGGCATGCTTTAGGCCTTGCTGTTTCCACCATTGGAACTATGACGAAGAAAAAGGAGATGTACAAGAATATGGCCACCTTCTCTACAATTGTATACAGGTATTGCTTACTTCTTAATAAGGGCGGGGTGCCACCTTCTCTACAATTGTATACAGGTATTGCTTACTTCTTAATAAGGGGGGGGTGAAGTTTAGGTGGGGGTCCGAGGGGGTCCTAGGACGCATCCCCCCATTTATGTATTTCAATGGAGAAAATCGTTCTGATATACGAAATTTCGAATTACGAAAGTTTTTTTTGGTCCCTATCCCTTTCATATATCAAGGACTCACTGTACTTCAATTACATTCCTCAGCAGTCCCATCTCCACTGCTCTTACTATTGACTTTTCATTTTCATGCCACAATACAGTCTCACATCATATGTTAACCCCTAAAAGACGGGCATCGTAATGTTTTGACACGCTCAGGACGGGCATAATCGAAGGGTGGGATATGGTGAGGGATTTATGGGGGGGGAGGTGTGGAGGGGAGTGGGGGTTGTGGAGTGGTGCGGGGATGGGGACTGGGTGCTTGGGGGAGGTGGGAGGTGGTGGTGGGAGTTAGGTTGGGGGTGGGGGGATGATGAGTGGGGGTGGTAAGTGAGGGGTCAGGAGGAGGCTGGGGGGTAAAAAGATGGGGTTGGTGGTGGGGGTGGGAGGGGTGGGGCTGTTTGGGGGATATGAGGGGTTTGAAGTGGTGGGGGTTTTAGGGGAATGGGGGTGGGGGGGTGGAGAAGGGTAAGGGGTTGGGGGTGGTGGGGGAAGGGGGAGGGCAGTAGGGGGTGGGGGATAGGGGGTGGTTGGTGGTGGGAGGATGGTGATGGGTGGTGGGGGGATGGTGGGGGGATGGTGGGGGGAGAGTGGGGTGGTGAGGAAGCGGTTGGGGGGATTGAGGATTGTGGGGGGCGTGGGGAATGGGGATTGGGCTGAGGAGGGTAAGGGTAGTGGGAGGGTGGGGGTTAGGGGTGGTAGGGGGCTGTGGAGGGTATTGGGGGGATGGTAGGGGGAGGTAGGGGTTTGGGGGAGGGGTGGGTGGCAGTTGGTGTGTGGGTGTGGTGGTAGGGGGTGGGGTGGGTGAAGTGGGTTTAGGGGGGTGGGGGGGCATGACCACATATGTGGACACCCATCTTTTTGGCCCTAGTACCCTTGGACAGCATGTGCGGACACCCGTCTTTTAGGGGTTAAAGCTGGCACTAACACTCCTTCATATAAACCTCGTGCAGCTGCAACACTCAAGCCTCTGTTTCTTATCAAGGCCTTCATAGCACCAGCCACTTTCCTTCCTTGTGTCACTCTACTTTCAACTTCTTTTGCACATTTTCCTCTCTTTTTCTATCACTGTACCCAGGTATTTGAACTCTTTCACCAATTCCAGTCTCTCTCCAGTCACTGTAACATCACACTAGGATTCTCCTTCTCTCTCAATAACCATCACTTTACTCATTTCTACATTTACTCTCAAGACACAACACTTACAGACATTTGCAAAACTCTACACTCGTCCACCAAGTTCTTGTGCAGTATTTGCAATTAGCACTGCATCATCGGCATACAGCAAATCTGAGATATTCCATCCACCACCATTCATTACCAATGCCATCCCCCTCTCCATTACTCGTTTACTTCTCTCATCACCCCATCCATATACAGGTATACTGTATATTGAACAACCTTGGGGATGTCACACAACCTTGTCACACACCCACACCAATCATGAACCATTCACTTAGATGCCCATTTACTCTTACACATGCTTCATTACCATTATAAAAACTTTTGAAGGCACCTAGCAGCTTACCATCTACACTGCATAGGAGGAAAACCTTCCACAATCCACCTCTGTCTACTCTGTCTTATGCCTTTTCCAGATCCATGAAGGCCATAAACGCCTTATGATCCTTCTCACAAGCCTTCTCCACTATCTGTCTTACTGCAAATATTTGATCCACACATCCTCTACCACACCTAAAGCCACCCTTTTCATCACTCACTAGGACTTCTGATCTCTATCTTACTTTCTTTCCAATAATTCTTCCATATACCTTCCCTACCACACTCAAACTAATGCCACGATAATTCTTGCACTTACTTTGCTCACCTTTATTTTTTACAGAGGTACAATCACAGCCTTTTTCCAGTCTGCTGGCACAGTTTCATTCATACATATCTCCAACAAACACTTCATTCCGCTCTCTCCACTAAACTTAACCATCTCTGCATACACGTCATCATCCCCATTTTTCAGCAGCTTCACCGTGTTCTTCACCGATGTGAGTGTCACATTTCCTAGCACTGCATTCCTTCTCTGCACACCCCCAAAACCAACCATGTTTCCAGTGGCTCTTCTCTCTCTATTCCCATTCATCAGGTTTTCATAATATTCTTTCCATTTGGTCCTTACTTCATCCCCATGGGTTAATAATCTACCACTTACATCCTTCACACTTTCACATTTCTTTGCGTTGTCAATTCTACATTTCTGCACCTCTTTCCAGAATAACTTCCTATTTTCGGAATAATTTGCATTCATTTTTCTTCCTAGATCATCATTTACCTCCTCCTTTTTCCTCTTTACTAGTCTCTTTATGTTCCTCTCGCTCTCAATATATTCAGTTCTTATTTCAACTGACTCACCACTTCATTTATTTCTGGTAAGGATTTGGAATCGTAACATAGAGTCATGTAAACATACCAGTGACCTTCATTCCCACCCCATAATTGTTCAGTTTTTATTTTTATAGCTCACACTAACTTGACATCATTGACATCGGTACTGTAAAGGGTTGTTCAACGCCGGAGGTTAATAAAGGGTTAATGGGATACGTTACTGTTTGCATCAATACTCTTTCACATATAAACACAAAAACGAACAAAAGAATGAGTGCTAAATGTATGTTTAACTTTCATCAAAAAGACCTTAGCAAATCATATTCCCCCAGTTTATTTTACGTATCTTTCCAACTTTAGGTTAGGTTAGGTTTAGTTAAATTATTAGGTACAGTTAAACTCGGTCAGGTTAGGTTTAGTTAAACACTTAGGACAGTCCCTTCCACCATTATGCTGAGGAATCAAAATACAAGAGCTGTCACAGCCGTACAGCTAAAAACAACAGGGAAACTGATTTAACAAGCAACATTTATTTATGGGTAGTGCATTACAGTATCAGTGGTTCATGGGTTACACAATTAGCAGTAAATGTTACTTTCAGGAAGGCATTAAGAATGAGTGAATTTCAAGAATTAGCGAGGGGGCTTGGAACGTAACCCTCACTAATTTGGGGGGATGGTTACTGTACTGTATGATACTGTGCAATACTGTAATCAATACAGTACTATACCTGATTATAGTGAACATATAGAACTGTCATGAAACTTTAGGCCTACAAGTCACATATAACATTTCCTTGACTGCTGAGATTATTCCAGACACCTGCCAAACAAACATTTTCGTAAATGGGACTATTTCTCAAAAATGCCTAAATGTCAGATCTACCGAAAAATCAGCTGCCGAATAATAGGACTTTTACTGTACCGTCCTGACTAGATGCTCATCACAATGGATGCCGTGCATGCTCGTTTTTGTGCATAAACAGTGGATAAACTGCAATACCTCGCCACTAGACCACATGGGAATTTACAGTGTTAGCAGTGTTAAGAAATCAGAATTCAGAGTACAATGGATTAAGCGGAGAGTGCAAACTGGTGGTTGAAACTGGCATGGCACAAGTAAGAACAGAATGTGCAGTGTTAAACAATTATAACTCACAGTGCAAAGGATTAATGGCAGCACGACACTGGATTACAGTACGTGCTTCAGAGGTATTTTCACCACTGCCAGAGCCTTAGAGGAGGCGGGTTAATCATCGTAATGGACACGAATGTGTTTAAGTACCCTGTACACTGCTAAATATTTTCAATACTCACTTCTAATTCTTCATTCTTTGGTTCCTTTTCATTTATTTCACGCTTTCTGTCCCGCATTTGTGTGAATAGGGTCTTAAATAGGTGCTATGCATGTCCGGTAGGGAGTTATTTAGGTGGCTTTCAATGTTAGGCTGGGTTAGGGTCCATGAGTACCAGTTCAGGAGGCAGGGTCCCAGTATCCGGTTGATCCCACTTTCCAGACATGCCTTTGGCTGTATTACATTGGATAATGGAGGGATTACTGTGTATGTGTGTATATAAATACATATATATATATACCCTACCATATATATATATATATATATGGAGCCTCTGTGGTACAGTGGTACAGTGTGCGTCTCGCATGCTGGTGGGCGGGGGTTCACCTCCCCGCCAGAGTTGTAAAAACTTTGGGAAGCGTTCACCATGCCACTGACCACTTTGGCAGACACAAGGGGTGCTGTGGTTGAACCAGTGTCGCATACTAGTATGCTTGCACCCAGTCGGCTTAAGGCGGGCTGATTACACTTGGTTCACAGACTACACACACATCCAAAGCCACTCCAACACTACAATTACACTCACAAGCACTTCTCACCCTACATACAGTCTCTACCAGACAGCCTAAGCCAACTGGTAGAGATACATTGGCTGTATCGTCCCTGCTTCGGTAGGGATAGGCTGGTCCTGCAATGGACCTCAACGGCTGATGATGATGATGATGATATAATATATATATATATATATATATATACACACACACATATATATACAGTGCTCATCAGAAGTATCGAGCGCCCTGCGTCCCTCCTACAAAACAAACCTTTCAACCTTGAAAAAACATGTACATAATGCAATATGTTTACCTTTAATGCTTGGTAGGGTATCCTTTGTGTTTCTTCACGGACCTGAGACGTCGTGGAAGTGAAAGGGCGAGATTCCTCCGGTGCTGGGGTGGTATTTTTGCCCAGGAGTCACGAATGGCTGCTTCCAGCTTAGGAAGAGAGCTCACGTCCTTCCCTTGGAGATTCTTCTTTACGAGGTACCAGAGGTTTTCTATCGGGTTGAGGTCTGGGCTATTGCCTGGCCAATCTTTCATGAAGGAGACCTCACAGTCACGAAGCCAGTTGGTGACCGATTTGGCTTTACAAGCAGATGCACTGTCCTGCTGAAACACTCGTGCACCTGTGAGCTCAAAGGACTCAGGTAAATGATCACAAAGAAGCTCCAGGTAAACGTCCTGATTCACTCTGCAGTTCTTGGGAAGCACAACAAGCTTCCCCGAACCTTTCCCAGAGAAACAACCCCATACCATAAGTGAATCAGGGTGTTTAACTGTGCTCTCCACATAACAGAGGTCAAGCGGGTCACTACCTTTGCACCAGTACACACGCGCTCCTCGATTACAGGTAACACTAAACGTTGCCTTATCAGACCACAACGTTGACAACCATTGGTCCTCACCCCAGTTATGGTACTTGTTAGCAAAGGCAAGCCTACGAAGTCGCTGGTAACATGTAAGACGAGGCTTTCTCACACGCCTGTGACTTGTGTAACAAAGTTCATGGACTCTTTGAGAACCATGCACACTGAAACCTCACCAAACACTTCCGGGTTGCTCTCCTTAATTTTCCTTGGACTCAAACGAGAATTAGATTCCACTGCACGTTTTAACACATTAACAGACCTCAGGGAAGTTTTCCTGGGCCTACCAGACCGTGGTTTCTTTGAAGGAACGTCACCACTATTTTCCACTCAAAAACGGGCACACCACCTCTGCACTGTCGATCGAGCCACACCAACCAAATCACTAATTTCCTTCGTGGGGTGGCCTGCCTCCTTTAAAGCAATGATCTGTGATATGATTTCACTCGAAAGTTCAGAGGTAGGAACCATAACAAAGTGGCGAAAGCCAAAACACTGCGGGACACTAGGTAAAAAATGGCGCAAAAAGACAGGGAGGAGAGGCGGAGTTCCTCTCTCTCATGCAGCCCGTAGGCAACTGAGGCGGCAGCCAACCAGCGTGCAGTAAGGCCTCAAGCTGCCGTGACGTCATGTTAGTGGCCCAAACATCTGGCTCAATTTTTAGTACCAAAAAATGGTGATTCTTTTTCGCCAAAAGTATTGCGCGCCCTGACATAGGCGCTTGATACTTCCGACGAGCACAGTATGTATATATATATATATATATATATATATATATACCAGTATATATATATATATATATATATATATATATATATATATACATATATATATATATACAGTGCTTGTCAGAAGTATCGAGCGCCCTGCGTCCCTCCTACGAAGCAAACCTTTCAACATTGAAAAAACATATAAATAATGCATTTTATTTACCTTTAGTGCTTCGCAGGGTATCCTTTACGCTTCTTCACGGAACTAAGATGTCTTGGAAGTGAAAGGGCGAGGTTCCTGAGGTGCTGGAGGGGTCTTTTGTCCCAGGAGTCACGAATGGCGGCTTCCAGCTTAGGCAAAGAGCTCACGTCCTTCCCTTGGAGATTCGTCTTTACGAGGTACCAGAGGTTTTCTATCAGGTTGAGGTCTGGGCTATTGCCTGGCCAGTCTTTCATGAATGATACCTCGCAGTCACGAAGCCAATTGGTGACCTATTTGGCCTTATGAGCAGGTGCATCGTCCTGCTGAAACACTTGCGCACCTGTGAGCTCGAAGGACTCTGGTAAATGATCACAAAGAAGCTCCAGATAAATGTCCTGATTCACTCTGCAGTTCTTGGGAAGCACAACAAGCTTCCCCAAACCTTTACCAGAAAAACAACCCCATATCATGAGTGAATCAGGGTGTTTAACTGTGCTTTCCACGT